>NC_064433.1:6078256-6381286 GCF_023343835.1 Lagopus muta | reverse complement strand
GCATAACCACCTTGTCTAGAATGCAATTACATGTGGCAAAACTCTTGCTGTAGCTGTATCTATGTCAATTAAAGAAAGGTTTATTGACTTTGGATCATGTCTTGAGTGTGAGAAAGTGCTACCCTTACCAGCAGAAACACCACTGCTAAGTTCACATGCTCTGTCTCCCCAAGGGAAATCTCCTGGCCTGACTCTTCCAGCAGAGGCTGAGTGGCTGTTCTGGAAGATACTCCTGTATCAATTCTGTTGTACTTGATATCATAGCTAAATAAAGTTCAAAAATGGAGGTGTATATGCTAAATAATATAGAACTAAATACCTAGCAGTTCTAAACTTGCCATATTTTAAATTGAAAATCAGCAGTGGCTGGGTGCATTTCTAAAGGGATTGTAATCCATGCCACTTCAGCAGTTCTACCAAACCCCAAAATCTTCCCACAGTGTCCTGACAAGATTTGTCAGCTAGAGATAAGTGGTGAAGAAAGGCTATTTGGCTACGAATGTGACACTGGATTGGATGCAAGTAAATGTCATTTATTTGAACAGGATCAGACCTAAATTTGTACAACTTGAAAAAATACGTGCACTAGAATGTAGCCCCTCTCCAGGAAACAGCAATTATAAATAATTTCTGAAAATCACAGGAATAAAACAGATGGGTCTGCGAAAGTTAGAAGACTATCAGCTCGCTTGGCAAAAAAGATTATTTTCCCAGTTTGGCTACAAGACAAATTCTGTATACACCTACAGATTGTACATTAGGCCAGTATTTGGCATGCTATGGCTGTCTGAATACTGTGTGTGTTTGGTGCCAGTAATTGAGGAAACATTGAAAAAATTGGGAAGAATTTCAGAGCATTTTATTCATGCTAGAAAAGGTAGCAACAGCATTTTACAAAAGAAAATAGACTAATATTTATTGATGTAATACTGCTGAAAGTGAGATGCAAAGCTCATATAAAGCAAAGATTGCCTTATTAAACCACAAGAAAAAGGAATAATTGCAAGGCATCCACTGACAGGTTACATGACTGGTGTCTTTGGAGAACAAAGCACTAATATGTACATGTCCTCCCCACTTAGCCCCTCTTTTTCTTACATGGATCTTCTCCATTCTGACAAAACAGTCTAAGCAACCTGGTAACTTGACACATTTTGGGAAGTGACACCTTTGTGTAGCGAGCACACTCGAATGATCAATGTACATAAGAAGCATGACTTCATCCTTTCAAACATTAATAAACTTTTCCAGAAAGAGATTTTCAGACGTGTCTGCAAAATGAGCCATGAAAATTAAACAATGTGGGGAGAGCTTTTTTCCTGGAACAAAACGTGCCCATTCCTGCACAGCTGGCAGCGCACGCCCAATGCTCTGCCTCTGTGCGCGGTCCCATCCTCGGGCTGCCTGTGAATAAAAGCTGTGACAGCTCAATGGTCTCACTGTGCCCATCCTCATCATGCCATCATCAGGGCCACAAAGATGGTGAAGGGCCTGGAGCATCTCCCCTGTGAAGAAAGGCTGAGTGAACTGGGTCTGTTCAGTCTTGAGAAAAGAAGACTGAGAGGGGACCTGATCCAGGTCTATAAATATCTAAGGTGTGAGGGGCAGAATGGCGAGGCCGGACTCTTTCCAGCAGTGTGTGGAGACAGGACAAGGGGAAACGGCCAGAAACTGCAGCATAGGAAGTTCTGCACAAATGTGAGCAAGAACTTCTTTACGGTGAGGGTGACGGAGCACTGGAACAGGCTGCCCAGGGAGGTGGTGGAGTCTCCTTCTGTGGAGATGTTCAAGACCTGCCTGGACACCTACTTGTGCGACCTGGTGTAGGGAACCTGCTTTGGCAGGGGGGTTGGACTCGATCTCTGGAGGTCCCTTCCAACCTCTACAATTCTGTGATTCTGTGATCCCGGCCCCAGTGCCATGCGCTGTGTGCATCTGGAGTAAGCACTTTGCCATAGCCAAGCAAAGGCTCAACTCGCAGAAGTTGAATGCTTAAGAATCTGAATTCCAAACTTAAAATAAAAACCAGAGGCACACTTGTACATTCTGGATGGTGCCAGACTGTTTTCGACTTGGGCTCATTCAGGGTTGTCTTATGGCCAACACCAGGCCAGACCACAGATCTGAAGTACGCAGGGACGGTCTGATGCAGATAAATTTTGCTAAGCGTTCACGCTCGCAGCAGGAAGACGAAGCGGATGTTGAGGCTGCGCCGCCTCCGCGGCCACTCACGAACTGAAGGACTCTACCACACGGCCCCTCGTCGTGACGCAACGCGGCGCTCACACACACAGCAGCGCCCCGCCGTGACGTCACGCGGTACCGCAAAGCATCGCCGTGCCGCTCCCCTCCGCCCGCAGCCACTTCCGCCTCCGCACCGCCCGGTAACCCGAGCGGGGCCGCCCGCCCGCAGGACCCCGCCCGGGGCTGCCCGCCGCGCCGCCTGACGCCCGTCTCTCGGGATGCGCGGTTCGCCGAACCATCCGAGATCTCCGCAGCGGCGCGGCTCGGCCTCGCCGCCCGTTCTTTCTCGTCTGGGTGTCGGGAGGAGCGCGGAGCGAGCTCGTTTCGAGCGGCGCTTTCGGTCAGGCGGCGCGACGGTCTGCCCGGCAGGGAGCGCGGCGGGGCGGCGTGAGGGGAGCGGAGCGAGGGGACCTCGAGCGGCGGGAGGGGGCGGCGGCGGGCGGAGGAGGCGGCGCTCCCCGGGCGGCCGGGCCGATGCCTGCACCGGGCGCAGGTAGCGGGCCTCAGGCGGGGCGGCGCGGGGCGGCGGGAGGCCCGGAGGGTGGAGCGGTGCCGCTTTACGTGACGAGGGAGGAACGGGGCCGGAGGGCGCGGGAGCCGCGAGGAGGCTGAGGGAGAGGCCTGCGGAGGCCCGGGGTTGGGGTGAGGAGGAAGGGCTGGGTGCGGGAGCTGTGCAGTGCGGCGGCGGTTCCTTCGGGCTTGTGGGAAGGCGGGTGGAGGGCCCGTGTGCGCGGCTAGGAGCGGCCCGGAGGGAGGGGAGGGCTGAGAAGTGCTTGGCGCCTTATCTCTGCCTTCGGGCCTCGGAGGAAGGGGTGTTCCTGCAGCTCTGACAGCTCTGAGGCGTGGAATCGAAAGTAAAACTGCCCGCCTGGCTCAGCAGTCCTGTCGAATCGCTCCCCTTTCCCCCCTTCCCCCGCTGTTCCGTGGCTCTGATTTCCTGTAGAGCTCCGCATCTCGTTTGTCAGAAACTTGTGGTGCCTAGGCTGATTTTTCTCTGACCAGCCATCATGTTTTCATATGTCCCTAACTTAAAGTTAAGAGAAACTTTAATTGCAATTCACGTTCCCTGAGACTCTTGATTTCTTTTTTTTGGTGATGTGCTTTCTGATGAAGTTTGTCTTTTGCTCTTTGAGGTTTTCCAAAGTGTCAGAAGTGGGACTTCCCGTCTTTGTTCTTTATTTCCCTTACCTAACAAAGCACCTGCATAAAGGAATGCTGATGTGATCAATTGAAATTGTAGTGCCAATACAAAAAATATGTGAAGTAAATCACTGTTCTTAATTAGTAAAGTTGTATGTCTGTTCTCCCCACCTCCCCCCAGCCAAAGCTGTGTTTGTAAGGATTGAGATTCTGGTACTGCAGTCTGTAACAACAGATTTTTATTGGTTTGTGAGTATTTAGCATATCAGGCCAAGGTGGTGATGTTTATCCTTCTATTCTGAATGGTGGCTAGATTAATGATGCTGAGTAACTTCTATGAATCTTTTATTTCCTTCAGATTAAGTATCACATAGATACTTGTTACCTTTGTATTTCAAGGACTTTTTTTTAAAGTAAAGTTTCTGAGCCTGGAGTATTGTGAACCCCATTTCATAAATGTCTCAAATACTAAAGTTAGTATGAAAAAAAAAACTAAGTAAAAATTCAGCTACAATTTTAAAAGAGAAAATTAAGATGAGTAAAGGTGGTTCAAGTAGTGAGAGAGTTCAGTGGTTTTCTCTGGGGAAAGCAGCACCTTTAAGTGTTGGAACTAAGAAGAGTTTCAGAAAACTCAAATATCATTCTGGAAGTGTGTTGCTGAAAGACCAAGAGCTTATGGGCCCGTTGTCTCGTGTGTGTCTTGTCCTTTCTAATTGCCAGCAATGAGCACTAATTCCTTCTGTCAGCTTATGAAGCTCTTGTCATTATCCTGCCTTTCCAGTAGTGCATTCACATAAGCATTAGATACAAAATAGAAGTTCTGTTGATGCGCATCTTAATGTTTCCTTACCATTCTGTGTACCTGGACCGTACCTTGCAGCCTAACTTCATGTGGGAATGAGACCAAGGCAAGCCCTCTGCCTGTTACCATTTTTCTCCATTTCCCATTATTAGTGAACCAGTTTCATCCAATTTAGATCTTTTGAAGGTATGAACTGTTTACAGGTCTTATAATAACCAGTAGCTGAGGGGAAAAAAGACCGAAACTAACTTTCTCAGGAGAGAATGGCTATACAGCATGTGCTCTGTGGGCACTTCTGTTCTGCTCATGTTGTTGGCTGACCCGTACAAGCTGACCAGTGAATCAGTCTGCGTAGAGCTGGAAGCCACCACGCTAAGCTGCCTCCTTTAATAAATTGGTGGTGGGCATAAATGAGCTGCCAGCACAACTGGAAGGGCTTAATATGGTAGACAGTGAGCAATGTTGTATCTCTTGTGGGATAGGTCAGAAATCCGTTGTAAACTAATGGCTCGTCACTGGTTTTACAGGGGTGTGGGAAGTAGGTAATGTTCCCTTGTGAAATCATAGTGCTCCATCCCTTTTATCACATCTTTTTGTCTTGCTTTTATACAAGCAAACTGGATACGTCTTAATTTGTTTTGAGTAACTTTCCTGGTGGGAAAACATTTTGATATAATTAAAGGAAAGTCTTCATGCAGCGTGACACCAGATGTAATCTTGCTTGCAGTGTGTTACAGCAGTGTTTTAAGTTCTGAAAACCTCCCTCCTCCCACTTTTTTTTCAGTGGTGATAATGGCAGCTAAACTGCTGTCTGGAACTATTGGAACTAACAGTATGGATTCACAGTGCAAAAAGATTAATGGACTTAACATTGCTGAACGTGAAATGAGTGCAGGACTCCCGTCTCCCAGATGAGTGTGTAAGGAACAGGGCCCATTTACATGGCGTAAAGAGATGGGAAATTAGTTCTGACCCATAACTTGAAGGAGTTCTGAGTGCTGCTTAGTTGTTTGGGTTCTTTTTTTGTTTTGTTTTGTTTTGGCGTTAAGTATTGATTTCATAATAATGCTGTTTTAAGTTGATGTCTGTCAGCTTTTTGAAATCCAAGTAGTTCAGAGTTGCTGAGCTGTGAAACCTTTTGGTTGTAGACATGCATTAGGGAGCCAGATTTGCTAGTAGTTGTGTAAGCTGTGCTGATTTGATTGGTCTCGCTTCCACAGAACGGCATCAGAAATGTCTCTTTGCTGGTGCTGTTGCCAGCTGCCTTCAAAAAGGCCCCGATGGTTTCTTTACCACTAACACGTCACTGCCTGTATGTGAACACTGTTAAATTTTGTAGCTAGGTCTTCTCTTCGTAAGACACTTGCAAACATCTGAAAAAATGCAGGTGTTCCACATGAGATTGCCAATATATGGATCTCTTGTGTTGTAGTTCACAGTGGGGGCAGGGAACGTGGACTACTTAGTAAGAAATAAACTTTCTTTGGTGTGATGTCTTGGTTATAACTATCTTTCAAAATAGTCAAAAACAATATTGGAAGCATTCCTAGCTGGCCTGAGATGTGCCTCATTACCCCGTTTTGTTGAGTAGATGCACAGAATATTTGAATCCAGCTTATTTTCATCATCTGGTCTAATTGAAACGTAGAAAGGCAAGAAGTGGTAACTGGGAATCAAACAGGCACTACTAATAAAAGTGATGCTTTTTCAGGAGATTCCACATCCATCACTTCTACCTATATTTGCATTTAAGCATATGCAAGTAGAAAATGATGGATAAACATTTGCAGAGCTAGGACTGAGGTTCTTCTAACATGCAAGCATTTTGCTAAATGCCTTGCAATGCTCTTGGATCTGGAGTTGAAAGTTTTGCAATTTATCAGTGCGTTGAAGCTAAACAGCATGAAGGAGAGTGAGATACAGCTTATGATTGATATAAAATGCATTTTTTTTTTGTAAGTTATGAATTTAGTGTGAGGTAAATAAGGCTTACCTGTTTCTTTTGACTGTTTCAGCGCTGTCTGGCCCTACCTGATACTAGACACAAGTCAGCAGAATGCCCTTGTCGTAAGACCAGCAGTGTTCTGGACTGTAGTAACAAGCCAGCAGCTTCAAAGTTTTTTTCCTCTTTATTTGGTGATTGCAAGATCACGTCTGGGTACCAGCTCCAGTAGTGGGTTCTCTATTCCAAGAAAGTCATTGCTGTACTGGAGCAATTCTCTGTGAGAACTACCAGGATCGTTAGGAGGCTGTAGCATGCAATGTCTGAAGGCAAAGAGAACAGTCTCTTCATCTGTAAGAAGAGAAGGGGAGGTCTTATTACTGCCTGCAGCTACCTAGTGGGACAGTGCAGAGAAGATGGAGCCAAGTTCTCCTTGGAGCTGTACATGGGTAGGAATGAGCACAAATGGGCACAAGTTGGGGCATACTGAATTCAAGGATGATAGGGGAAGTTTTTTTTTCAATACTGAATATTCAGTTGCTGGAGCAAGGACACAGTAGGGCTGTCATATCTCTGTCCTTGGTGATCCTCAAAACTTCGTGGGGCATCCTAATCTTGACTCCCTTTTCAGCAAGACCTTGAAATAGGTGACATCCAAAGTCTTTCAAGTCATAACTATTCTGTGAGTCTGTCCTTTCTTGTTGAGTATATGTTGTCTTTTGGATCCCTTCACCGAATAGAACTAAGGCATAAAGGGCTGAAAACCCTAAAGATGATGAAGCTCTTACAAGTCATAGGGGAGGAAAAAACAAGTCAGTTGAGTAGAGTCATGGTTTGGAGCCTTTGATAATTCCTGCTAATTACAGCCTTTCTGTTTTTTGGTTTGTTCTGCTGGCAGGGAGGCTCGTGCACTCACCTTATTCAGCACAGCATTCTTCCAGCTGCTACTTGTGCTGTGTGGAAGAATGCTCCCAGCAATTGGGGGCATCTTGGGAGGGTGGGAATGAGATGATGCTTTTCACCATGAGGACAGTAAAGCATTGGAGCAGGTTGTCCAGGAGGGCTTCAATCTCCTTCCTTGGTGGTTTTTAGGACTGCACTGGGAAAACCCAGAGCATTCTTGTCTGACATCAGAACTCAGTGGGCTTTGAGCAGGACGTTGGACCTTTTCAGGTCAAAACTGTGTTGTCCTGTGATCCTGTATTAGAAGAGGGAGAGTTCTTATGTGACAAGTAGTAATCTCAGTAGGACAGGTGATGCTGATGCATGCTGATGAATCAAATATTTTTAGTTTTAAGTTACAGTAATTCATTTTCATCAGTCTTGGATTTTTTCTTTTTCAGATGAATTTCTGTTTATGAACTAAAATTACACATTTGTCAGGTTGCAAAAATTTCAAATGCTTTTACTTCACAATTTCTGCTGAGAACAACTTCACAATTTGTTCAGAACATCACTGTAATAACTTAGACGTGGAAATTATCCAAATTATTTTATCACAACCTTGACTTTATGACTTGTAATGCTGTAATGAAAAGATTACTTTTTATCTGTTTAGATCTCTTCCTTAGTTCTGACAAATGTATGTCAAACCTCTGTTCTGGTCAGTTAAGAATTGAGTACGGGTGGGCTGTGAGAGTGACTTTAATATATCAAATGTGGGTTAACAGTATTTATTTTCCTGTGATTCTGCAGACTTGCCTGGGTAAGACAATGCCAGCTGAGCGCAAAAAGTCAGCAAATATGGATGAAAAAGAATCTCTGCTAAATAATAAGGAAAAAGAATTTGTTGAAAGGCGACCGGTGAGCACCAGGGAGAAGCCAAAAGATGATGTCAAAGTTGGGGTAAAGAGAGAGACTGTAAAGGTTCCTGAAGACAAAAAGAAAAAATTGGATGAGGATAAAAGAAAGAAAGAAGACAAAGACAGGAAGAAAAAGGAAGAGGATAAAGTGAAGGCAGAAGAAGAGCAAAAGAAGAAAGAAGAGGAAGAAAAAAAGAAACATGAAGAGGAAGAGAAAAAGAAGCAAGAGGAGGAAGTTAAACGTCAACAAGAAGAAGCAGCTGCTCAGCTGAAGTAAGTTGTACTTAAGTATTTTAATTGTGCCAAATGCTATAGTCCTGCTGTGGGGACTGTGGGCAGAGTTAGAAAAGATGAACTGTTTGAGTTAATAAGTTGTGTGTCGTGCTACAGATCACATGTGCCTGCGTGAGGATACCAGTTTTTACACCATTTTGACTTTCCATCTCTTAACCTCTGTTACTTTTATCTTTAGGATGGGGTTTTGGTGGTGTTTTCTGTGTGGTAATCGTGTGAAGCCCAGATTGACAATGAAGAAGCACAATTTAAGAAGCACAATTTATTCTGAGATAGAGAATTGTTAGTGTTGTAAGTTTGGAAGGACAACATCTGTGAGTCCACAGACCGTATAGGGAGCAACTCTACTGTGAGCAGTGGCTCTAATTGCTTTGCACTGATCTTAGTCAATTGATACATGGATGGCAAACGCAGAACATAACCCATCACTTCAATATGTGATCTTACCAAGACAATATTTTTTTAGTATGATGTCAAAGGGTCTTGCAGTGTTGAAGATAGCATCGTTAGGACAGTAAAGCCAAGATTCTGGACATTCTTGTATATCAAGTATGTCACTTCTGAAGATGGGGAACAATGTCATAGCCAAATTCTAGCTGGGGCAGATGTAATTCAGCTGTTTCAAGTTTTCCCTAATTTCAGTGGTTTGGGAGTAGAAGATTTCCCTTAGCTCTAATACAGTAACTTCTTAAAAGATTGCTGTCCTCTTCTGTAATAACTTAATCTCAGTCAGGAGTAAATCAAGTTTCATGTTTATATTTTGCAAGTCTGGTGGGATTAAGATGTTCTGCATAGAAGAACGTGAGAAATTCAGTGTTGTAACAAATGGGACATGCTTTTTGGAGCAATAAATTCAAGCAGTAGTTGATCAAGCAGATGCTTTAGCATTCCAGGATTAACTTGTTAAATACTAAAAAAATAGTCTTTTAGTACTGTTCAGCTCTACTGGAGGATTTCAAACTCGCTTTCTTTGACCCGTTAATGTGGGAGTAAGGTGCTGTAACAACAATCACTCGTTTTTCTTTTCCTAGAGAAAAAGAGGAAGCACACCAGTTGCACCAGGAGGCCTGGGAGCGCCATCAGGCAAGGAAGGAGCTTCGCAGCAAAAACCAGAATGCGCCAGACAGTCGCCCCGAGGAAAACTTCTTCAGCAGATTAGACTCCAGTCTGAAGAAGAACACAGCTTTTGTTAAGAAGCTAAAAACCATTACAGAGCAACAAAGGGACTCCTTGTCCCACGATTTTAATAGCCTGAATTTAAGCAAATACATTGCAGAAGCAGTAGCTTCTATTGTGGAAGCCAAACTGAAAATATCAGATGTGAACTGCGCTGTGCACTTGTGTTCTCTCTTTCACCAGCGCTATGCTGATTTTGCCCCTTCATTGCTTCAGGCTTGGAAAAAGCATTTTGAAGCAAGGAAAGAAGAGAAGACTCCCAACATTACAAAGCTAAGAACTGATTTGCGTTTCATTGCAGAATTGACTATAGTTGGGATTTTCACTGACAAGGAAGGTTTGTCTTTAATCTATGAGCAACTTAAAAATATTATTAACGCTGATCGAGAATCCCACACTCATGTTTCTGTGGTGATCAGCTTTTGTCGGCACTGTGGAGATGACATTGCTGGTTTGGTACCAAGGAAAGTAAAAACTGTTGCAGAGAAGTTTAACTTGAGCTTTCCTCCTAGTGAGATAATTAGCCCAGAGAAACAACAGCCCTTCCAGAATTTGTTGAAGGAGTACTTTACGTCTTTGACCAAACACCTGAAAAGGGACCACAGGGAGCTACAAAATATTGAAAGACAAAACAGGTGACATTTAAATGTTGCTTTTTGTTTATGGAGGAAACAATAGTTTGGTTTTGAAATGCCTAGATATGTTGCAATATTTGTCACCACAAGTGTCTTGTTAGAGGTGTGCAGGAGATGTGTGTTCTGTGATATGCCTAAAAATATATCAAATAATCCAATCAAGCTGTAAAGAGTTCTAAGCTTTCTCTGAATACTTAAAGAACAATTAAAAAACAAAACAAAAAGAAGCTAAAAACCCAGATTCCTCAAGGATCTTTGAAGAAAGTGCAGGCTGACTTTGAACTTTAATTCTCTTAATTAAATTATTTTGGTGATGCTCCCATAGCAGCTTGAGTGTCTTGCTTATTTACCAGCTGCTACTGGCCTTTTCCAGTTGACATAATCTGAATTCTCCCTTTCCACCCACACCTATCTAACGGAGCATATGCCACGATGTTTTTGGCTCATTTGCATTTCTTTTAGTGTACCAGTGTTGCCAATGGTAGTGAGTTTGGAAAAAAAAAAATAAGATTGGAATAAAAAAGTACCCTTTAAAACTTCATTGTTTACAATTTTTGTATAAGCAGATGCTTAAAGGTACAGACAATTTGATTCAAATCCTTTTTTATATATGTGAAATATTAATGTTGAAGAATTAATATGTATACCTTATAAGATCTGAATAATTTTATTTCTACCATAAACAAACTTGTTTAAAACAAACAAACAAAAAACCAACAAAAACGTGCTTTTTGTTTAAAGCATCCTGAATTGTCAGTCTCAGGGTGAACCTAAAGCCAGCTGTGGGTCCTAAATGATTGCAATAGCTATATATCTCTTGGAAGCACTCCAGGCTGGTAGGAGTGATATGTGATGTGGTACTGTGTGTATCCACAGGTTTCAGTCAAAATGCTGATCATTAGCACAGTTCTAAATGTATGCTTGGAACACATCCAAATCTGACATTCCCAAATCAAGGCTTTCAACTTTGACCCACTATGCTGGTAGATGTTGTGCTGCAGTCCTAGCTGCTCTCAGTCCACTGTTGTGTTTCAGGGCATCATAAACTCACTCTTGAGCTAGCATTAATTCTCCAGCTAACTTATTGCTTTAAAGGAAGTTATTGACTTAGCCGTTGCCACTGTTTAATTCAATCAGTATAAACCTCTGTACTTACACAGTTACTCTGTTATTCTGTAACACTGTTGTTTTGGCCGCAGTGTCAATGAACAGTCGTAGAGTTTGTGTGATGGGACTTAAGTGAAAGAAATTCTGAGGGAATGAAGAAGTAAGAAAATGAGAGAACATAAGTGATTCAGGTTAGGGGAAAGTACTTGAGTGATTGTTTGTGAATTTGAATAAGAACTTCTATAAAACTGCGTAGAGAGAGCCCTGAGCAACCCAGTCTGATCTCATTGTTGGTCTTGCATTAAGCAGGAGATTGAAACAGAGACCTTTTTGCATGCCTTCCAATCTGAATTATCCTGTGAGATTAAGCACAAAGCCTTGTTTTGGTGGAAGAATATGAAGAAGTATCATTTATCACCAGATGAAAATAATTACATTTATCTGAAGTTTTAAATGTTGGTTTTAGCTGCTTAATAAGTTGGGAAGTAAATTTATCTGAAACGAGACATGAAAAATCTTTTCTGCTGAGTTTTACTTGTGAGGCTGTGAGGTAAAGAACAGAGATTTGGTTGGTAGGAAGTCAGAATGCGAGAGAAATATTCATAAACTGAATTTCTGAAGAGGGTTGTGGTTTGTTTGTGGACCAGGTGACTCTTAAGGGTCCCTTCCAATTCAAAAGACTGTATGTATGGTTTTACTTTTATTTTTATATATACTTAAATACATATATGAATACTTATGTTTAAAGTCAACAATCTTACTGAGGGGAAAAAAAAGCAGTCCTCTGTGGGTTTGTTAGCAGCAAAATTGATAGGGTTTCAACAGCTTTTATTTCAGCTGTTACTCCAGAAGTAGTGGAGTGAAATGGAATTGAGCTGTTCCCTGGTGCACGTTTAGTTGGAGATAATTCTTCCAGGTGAATGTGTGCCATATTCATCTGTGTCAGGAGAATAACTGCTGTTGTGAGATAACTTGAGCTGGTTGAATTAATTATGAATTAATTATGAATTAACATGTTATTGTATGCTTCAACAAATTCATTACCTGCCACAGCATTTGGTTGAAGCCAGGTTTCTGCACACACAAAGATGCCTGCAGATGGGTAATTAGGAAAACTATTTTGAGCTACACTTGGACAGTAGAACTTGATCACCTGATTGCATAGCGAAGCCCGTAGCAAAAGCTGTGCAGGCTCTTCTATTGGATTGCCAGATTCTAGTGTGAGTTCTCAGAAGTGGTTAAGCATGGAAGAAAATCCTTTAAACTTCTTAAAACATGCTTAACTTAATCAGAAGATCTGATGAACTTGATTTGTGGCACTCTACAAAGTTCTGAAGAGTTCTAAAGTAAGATTAAGTGTCCTGTGCTGTAATGTTGATTGCATGTAAAAACAAATTGTGCTGTTGAAAGATTATTTGGCACGCTTTGGCTTGAATTTAACACAAACTGAAGCTTGGTAGTGCACGTTACTTGGGTGTGCCTTTGTGAGAGGGACAAGAAATAGAGCTTTTGCTAGCATTAAATTGATTGGTTGATTTGTGTATTTATCTGCTTAAGGAAAGCCTATGATAATTTAATTATCAGTCATCTGTGGCAAGCTTAGCAGTAGCAGAGATTGCAGTGTTGTGTACTTCTAGTTCAAATTACTGAAGGGTCTTGAGATTTCTTGTTTAAAGTCTGGGACACTTGGAATTTCGGGCGTCTGTAGGGGCACTGCTCTGAGTAGTTATTTTTGACATGAGACTTCACAAGTTGTGTAACACTCTACCAGAATCAGAAGTGCACTTTTTGCTTGTTTTAACTAAAAAATGAATATATGGTAACTGGCTGATAGTTACCAAAGTTGCTGTGAAAAAAGTTGCATGTTACCATTTAAACTTCTATAAAATTAACATCAGATTTTGATGTTTTCCAACGTAATAGATAACTTTAGGTTACCTCCATTTCTTAAAATCAGGAATTAAAGTGAATTGGAGCAGTCAGAAGGGAATCCTTTCCAAGTAGAGGCAAAGCTTTCTTTCTAAAATGAGAAATAAATCCATAATTTGCATCCCTGGTAATCGGTGTATGATTTTGCAGAGTGATGTCAATCTAATACACCTTTCAGAAAGCAACTGAAGTTTTTGTGGTCTCAACCCATTCTGAATAGCATGTTTCTGTAGGGAGTGTAGAATCATAGAATGGCCTGGGTTGAAAAGGACCACAATGATCATCCAGTTCCAAACCCCTGCTACGTGCAGGGTCGCCAACCATCAGACCAGGCTGCCCAGAGCCACATCCAGCCTGGCCTTGAATGCCTGCAGGAATGGGGCATCCACAGCCTCCTTGGGCAACCTGTTCCAGTGCTTCATCACCCTCTGTGTGAAAAACTTCCTCTGTTTATGTCAGGCAGATGCTGTGAGGTTTTGTTTATTTTATGCACTACTCATGTGGAACAGAGAGAGACAGACATGTATAAACTTAATGGTTACATGGAATGCTCTTTAAAGAAAAAAAAAAAAAAAAAAAGAATAACAGTTTTGAACTTCACTGTCCAGTCTGTTTTAAAAAAAGTGTGACCAGATTTAAGCTGGTGCAAGGTGTTGACTTGATTGAATTGTTGGATATTAACTGTATTTAGGTTGGTAAGAAAAGTAAGTTTATGAGCAGAGAAGATTGCAAGCAGTGCTTATACTCTTACAAGCAGAAGCTGCTTTTGAAAGCAGTTCTCAGTTTTAAAATTAGCTTGAGTACTTCTTATGAAAGAAATGAAAGAACAAGGAGAAAAAGAGCAGGTGTAACTACTCTCAGCTTGGACTGACAGCCTTGAAATAACTCAGCTTGTTTTAATGCACTACTGTATTTGAGCCTCCTGGCATTGGTCCTCCAATGAATCATTGGAATGGCAAGGAATTGTACGGCTACAGATGTACAGCAGCTTTTATCCAACTTCTGTGTTAGCTGAATGTTGCACTTTATTACAGGAGTTCCTAGTGCTAAACTGTTACAGGATAATCAAGTTTAGAAAAAAAAAAAAGGTTTTTTTTTTGTCAGCTGTTTTCTTTGGAAGGTTGGAGCATCTGTGACTATGCTACATTTGGTTATACACAGCTCATTAATCAGTACAGCTTTTGGGGAGCGGAGGGTGTTGGAGAGCATTGCCCAAATGTCTCCTGTAGATGTGCAATCCCCTCAGAGGGAAGATTAGCTTTGCTAGAGAAATCGGTAATGATTCAGCATGGCTCAAATACGTTTTAAGAAAGAAAGTTGTCTCACTGTGTCTTTGATCTTTGTAGGCGCATTCTTCACTCCAAGGGTGAGCTGAGTGAAGATCGACACAAGCAATATGAGGAATTTGCGATGTCTTATCAGAAACTGTTGGCAAATTCTCAGTCTCTAGCTGATATCCTGGATGAAAATATGCCTGACCTTCCCCAGGACAAACCAACACCTGAGGGTAGGCAATCATCTACAGGAGCAAGTAAACAGGATGCTGGTTTGAATGTGGGGGTAGCTGGCTAAAGCTTCTTGCTGATGTGCTCTTTCCATTCACTTATTTTGATTTATTCCCCCACCCCCCCTTGAAGATATGAAGGAGTAAATAACAGTGTTACTTATTTAAGTAATTAAACTTAACGTGCAACTGTAACCATAACATGTATGCTGTGTAGTCACAGTATTTGAAGTAATATATCTTTAAATCGTTTCAGGTAATACTGGAATAAATGGAAATTCAAAAATGTTCCATTTAGTGTAATGCCTTCTTAATATTTAAATAACTGCATATTTTATAAACCAGTATTGTTCTAAAATGAATTTGAAATCTGTTCTGTTGTGTTATGAGTAGGAACGTACTGTTACTAGGTAAGTCACTGGGTGCTTCTTTGACCTTCTGGGAAGTACAGCATTTCATTTGCAAAGCTATTCAATGCCTTGTTTCAGAATGTAGATTCAGAGCTATTGTTGGAATGAGTGTACCTTCCATCTGAAGTGATCTTGAGCTTTAAAATGCTGTATTTCATGAGTGCTTTGCCTTTATTATGCTTTGTAACCTTCTGTTCTTTAAATTCTACTGGGTGTATTTCATCATGCAGGACGTAATGTGCCTATTGCCTCTACTTGTTTTAACTGTCTCCCTGATATTGCCTGTTTTTCTGTGAATGCAAAATCAGAACTTTAAGGTTGCATATTGAAATATCTGATATTCAGATTAGATTACTACAAGTTAACTTAAAGTATACAGTGCTACATTTATGAGAAAATAATGGCAATGATGAGCAGCCTAATGTGTTTCTGAAAGTATGTGTATTTTTGTAGTTTTTGAAGATGTCTCCTTCCTTATTAAGGTGAGAAATTTGCATAAATAACTTCATTATGGTTTTGCATTTCTGCAGAACATGGACCTGGCATTGATATTTTCACACCAGGAAAGCCTGGAGAATATGACCTGGAAGGGGGTATCTGGGAAGATGAGGATGCTAGAAACTTCTATGAGAACCTCATTGACTTGAAGGCTTTTGTGCCAGCAATTTTGTTTAAAGATAATGAAAAGTGTTCTCAGAGCAAGGATTCCAGCAAAGATGAATCAAGAGGTAGAATGCTTCAACATATGAGTTTTTTGTTTATTTGCTTTTTGTTTGTTTGTTTTTAATAAATCTTTTCTGACAGATAAGCAAAGTTGATGCAAGTAGTGAGCCTGTAATAAAATAATTTCTGGTCATCAGAACAATACAGAGGTTTGGGTGAGTTTTCAGGGTGTCATGTATGTGGGGATAGGTATTACCTGAGTGGCACTTGAGGGGAAAAAAAGTAAATGCAATTGTATGCTAATGGAATTATAAACTGAAAATAATTGGTGACTGAGCAGTGTCAGTTAATGCTGCCTTCTCTGTGGGGACACTTAGTAGTCTGCCTTCTTTGAGAGATGGTAGTGTTCGCTCTGTGTTTTCACGAGATTGGTAATTATGGGCATCTCATCATAAAAGTCCAGTAGATTTTAAGGACAGACGATTCTTCACTTCTGATGGGACCTTGGGTTCACAGCCAGGCATTGATCTGTCTTAGTTATAATGGGTTAAAAGTGACGTTTGCCATCGCTGACTCCAAACATGACAGAAGATGCATGTTTGAATAAGGCCACTGTTACAGCTTTTAGAATGTGAACAAAGACACTTGGTAGTTTGCTGATAGATCTGTGCTAGATCAGTGTGGGGTCAGAATGGAATTTCAACTTCCAAGCTCACAGCCTCCTTTCTAATTTCTAAATTCTAAAGTTTCTCTGTGAGAGGAATTAAGTATTGGAGCAGGTTGCCCAGGGGAGATTAGAAACTTTGTCTACAGGGAATTTGGAGGCAACTGGAAAAAAAAATCCTTGAGGTCTGTTCAAAAGTGTATTAGTCTGATTCAGAATAGGTTACCTGTTTCATAACTCAGCGATTTTCATATGATGTTTGCAGTGTGTGTTAAGAAAAAATAAATAATTAAGTACTTTATTACAGTTATTTACATAGAAAATTACACATCACCAAAGGAAAAAAAAATCAAATGATACCTGAAGGAGGTCTGCAGGAGGATAGCAAAAGGTTGTAGGCTGTAGTTTACATTGCTTTGTGTTGGACCAGCTTTATTGTCCAAGAAAAATGCTAGCTATTTTCTGAATCTTCATCTAGAAATTCATAATATTTTTTTTATCCCAAGGACAAATATGATTCACATTAGATCTTTTGCACAGCAGATCAATTTTTAAGTATCTTCCATCAGCTGTACCTTTTGCATTCATTTTTTTATTACTTTTTGTAGATCTGCATAAAATACTTCAGTTTCTTATGTCTATTTGTCTATCAGTTGACATACAAAGAATGTGTTGTGCAAATCTTAAGTGAGAATTTCTACCTTTAAATGTCTGTTTTTAAGTAATGTTTGTGATGTATTCATTCATTTGGGTCATTGTGTCTGACCCTTCCAGCATGCAATTTTGCTTGGCAACGAGTTTCAAACACTTCCAGACTTAAATTGCTGATTTTTCTAATCATTTTTATTGTGTTTGAACGTCTGCATATCATCCAGTGACATTTCAAGTATAGTTCAGAGCTAATGAAAGAAGTAAAACTGCTGGCAATGCATAGCAGAACCCTGTCTGGCTAAATAATTGCAGTTTCCAGGCATATGGATAAAGCTGTATGAAGGATGTCAGAGCTCTGAGACCTAGCAGCTAGGAGTGTAGACTCAAGAATTAGGGGGACTTGGTGAAAGGAAATAAGGTAAAAAGGCATTGCTAGAGAGATGTAAGTTTAGCAGTGCAAGTCTTCGTATTCTAATCATGATTGCATGTATTTAATGATTTAGTACTTCTACTTAACTCTTAATTAGATTCAAAAGATGCCAAAGATAATAAGGAAGCAGCTCCTGGGAGTGAGGATTTGGAGTTGGAGCTGGAGAACCTGGATATTAACGATGATCCACTGGAACTGGACTGTGGAGATGAAGCGGAAGATCTTACAAAAAAGCTTCTTGATGAACAAGGTAAAAAGAAAAGAACTGGGGTTGGGAGTTCTGTGTTGTTTCCTGACTTGTCTATGAAACTCACAAGTTAGGGGAAAAAAAAAAAAAATGACAAGAACAGCTCTAGAGCAGCACTTTTTCCTGAAAGAAAATTGATACCATTCTGAATAAAATTTCCTTTTTTTTTTTTTTTTTTTTTTCCTAAGCCATACCTTCTTTGGAAGCAGTTTTCCTTATTTTGTTCTTCTGGTTAGTCACATGATCAGCTCATTAAGCTGGTTAAGATCTTAAGATCTAATAAACTACCAGGACAGTGGGTTGTTAACGCCTGGTCAGACGTTTCAAACAGAACAGCAAGGAGCTGTCTGAAAGGTAGATACACATAGATGGTATCTTGGAATTAAAGGGAGAAAGAGCAACTCATTCTAGATTGGTCATAGCCTGCTAGACAGGTGAGAAATACTCAGTGAGTAGGCAGATAAAGAAACGTGAGATGTGAGCAGCATGCAGGTGTTACTTTATTTAAACATACAAAGAAACAGTGATTGTGTGTGTGTGTGTGTGTCTGTCTGGAATTCTGATGCTTTTAGTTTTAAAGACCTGGTGCTACCAACTGTTGAAAATTTAAACTTGCATGTTTTCATCGAGTCAATTGGTAGATGTTTGTTTGTTTGCTTTTAACAGCCTTTCTTGTGAATAAAAATCACTTGGGTTTGACATTAGGTGTCCTTAAGCCATAAAATATATCTTTAAGTTTCAGTACTTACTGAATTATTTTCATGCATTTTTGTTTACAGTAGGTTATTATTAGTGTTTTGTGGAAAGCCAGTAGAGAATGAAACCACTGTATTGTATTACTATTTAAAACAAAGAAAGAACCCCAGTATTCTTGGCTGAGATAAAACTTCCAGTATAAAAAGAGGGTGCCAGCATAAAAAGAGGTATAGCTGCATCTTAAATAAGTGGTCTAAAGATGAAGAAACATAGCTTTAGTTGTGATAATCTGGGAGTGTGGGTTTCATTGGCAGAAGGAATAAGCTAAATTAGAAGGGAAAAAAATGAAAGAGGAAATAGGGTAAGTAAGGTAGACAGTCCAGTGAGTGGATACGTGCCTTGTACTACTTCTGCGTCTCTTTCTGGTGGCTGGAGCATCTCTTCAGTCTTTTTTCCTGTGCCTGAATACAAGGGAAACAAGGCTTTTATTCAAAATGTGTGTTTTCCAAGCACGTTTGTCTTGGTATAGCATCCTTCACAGCACTGCAATGCATATTTCTTCACTTATTTCTTAAAAGTTTGAGTCCGTAGTTAGTTAAATTTGAGATACAACTTGTAAGAGGAAAACTTACATTGTTAGTTGAAGAGGATGATTAATCAGGAATTCAGGTAACATATTTTATTTCTCTGTTATGTTAACTTTGAGTGAATCTTAATTTTCTTATTTTCAATATGCTCAGGCAAGAGAGAGGGAGCAGATAGCACCGGAGCTGACAGTAGTGACGGAAAACAAGCTGAAAGAAGTGAGTTTTCAGGTTGTTTTTAAAAGAGAAGAGAAAATGGGGAAAAATGGAGCTGTGTGAAAGATGTTGAGAGAGGAATGGCCAGGATGAAAGCCATCAAAGATATTGGGAGCAAGGGGAGTCTGATGTTAACATATATATATATCTAGCATCATTTTTGTAAGGCTAGCCAGCAGTGGAAAGAATGTGTAGAAGATGAGTGTTAATGCTCCACAATGCCACTTGCTGCACTATTTAGAGAGCTGGTGAACCTCCTATTAGGAGAGCAGAAATAATATATCCATGCCACTCTCATTAAAGTGTTTTGTGGGATTGAATGTCTTGAGTGTACATTCTGAATACATTCTTTAATGAGGCCTTGGTTCAACAGGAGTGTTGAACATTATGTCTGTGTGTTCTGCATAAGGGAGGGCCAGCAATTTGTACTGGTTCCTATCAGCTGAATGTGGCTGCTTCCTTGAGACCATACTTGTTACAGATGTTCATCTCACAGAGGGGTAGCACTGTGCAAACATTTCTGTAATTCACACTGTCTGGATGATACTACACGAAACAGACAGAACTTTCTGTCAGAATGGACTTTTTAGATATAGACACTCTTAGAGCTGTGGTTTTGTACAAATAAGTTGTTTATTATCAGGGAGCCAAGGCTTTTTCAGGAACTGTGCATGTGGGGAGAGGGGAAGGCAAATAGCTGTTGATACTGAAATAGATGATTTCTTAGCACCGGCCGTTGCAGGAGAAGGACTTCAGTAATTCTGCAGTGTCTTCTCATAGTTGCTTAGTTCTAGTCCCTGAAAATTGCAGGATTCCATGAAATTTTGGTTAAATGCAAAGGTGTTTCAAAAAAAAAAAGTGTTTTCTCAATCTCTATGATGATCTTGCTCTGTGATTTGGTCTGTACCCAGATAAACTAGTAAAAGTACCCTCATGTCAATTGTTACACATTGCTATTTCCTGTGATTTCTGTAAAAGAATGAATGCATTTCGAAACGTGGAGGTGAGAATGCAACTAAAGAGGATCAAAGGGAGAAGCAAGAGCTGAAATTTGTTTTGTTTTTGCTTTGATTGCATGGTTAGCATAGTTGTTTACCTCAGAGAAGGAAGCCCTAACCTTTTCATTTCCTGCCACTGTCAAATTCTTCATTTTTCCACTCTGAAGTCACAAATATATTTCAGGTATTACGAAGGATCCTTTTCACTTAGAAAGGGTATTTACCTCAAGGAGAAAGAAATACAGGAATACAGCGTAAGAATACTTGCAGTCTTCCAGTGGGAGAGGGGACTAATGAGAGAAGAGAGGGAGTTGGGAAGTGTGGAAATGGAATGTGATCGCGAGGGCCTTCTGAAAGATTGCCTTGAGAAGTGACTGAATTGGTTAAGATTTAGTTTTTATTTTATTTCAACAGCAGAGTCAGTTTGAACAGAAAATAGAAATGAGGCAACAAACAGCAGTAGGAAGGGAAGGTGAAAGAGCATTTGAAGGAGACAGGAAGGAATATTCTGTAAATATCTAGGAGGAAAAATGTTTTTTTCTCAATTCTTGTAGAAGTTGAGTATGTGAGTAATGAGAGAGTCAGTGTTGTACTAAATATGTAAAACCTCAAGGTCCTCTTGGCTGAGCATCTGGAACTTTTTTTTTCCTTCTTTCTTAGTGAACCCTTCTGTCTTGTTCTTCCAATTTCTAATTGCCTGAGGAAGAGAAGAGGCAGTGCCATCAGCTTCCATCTCTAGCATTGTGGAGGCAGGACTGCTGGCAGTGTTTCTTGGAGCAATTCCTACAGCTTCTTTACCTAAGTTAGACTTCTGTCCTTACATCCCCAGAACAAAGAAAAAAGTCCTATGACATAAGCAAAGAGAAATCAAAATGCTTTCAGTAACTTGAAAAGAAACTTCAGTCTTATCTCAATGTTTAGGCTGAAATGACAAAGAAATTATGGCAAGCGTTGAGTACTTCTTAGTGATTTTTCAGGGACTATTTTCTCACCTACCCGTGTTCTTGAAGTCTGCCTGTCTGTGTTTTCCTTCCAGATACCTCCTAATTATTGCTGAATGTCCTTGAGCTGAAAGGAAACAAAAATTCACCACATTCCCTTTTTTAGAAAGCAGTTTTCTTTTGCACTGCTTTGGCCAAGGAAGATGTTTCCAAATGTCTTCCAAACGTTTGTTTCAACTCATTGTTTTGGCTCGTGCTGACAAACAAGCTAGACTCTTCTCTAGGACTTCAGTTAATTCTGGATATCTGGATTTTAACTTTGTTTCCTCTTCATAACACTTGTTTTGCAGTTAAGGTGTAGCTGTAGGGGTATTGGTTTGAAATCTTCACAGCTGATGCTGGAAAAATCTGAATTTCAGTGGTAGTCTCCTTTAGTTCAGTGATGTTACTGACTCAACCAGTAGATACAGGTCATTGTCTGCTTACTGTGTTGCAAAATACACAAAGGTTTGCTTGAGAAAACAAGTTGCTACTTGCCGTGCAACTGCTGTGTGCTCAAACCTCCTTCCTTTTCACAGTGGTTCCTTACTTCAGTGTCTGCACAGGTGAAGAATCAATCAATTGGCCAGCTTCAGTTTTTTGCCACTTTTTGGACATTCTTGCCCCCCCCCCAAAAAAATCTGCTTCTCACACAGAGCAAACATAAGGAGTAGAATCTGCAGTTGCAATGTTTTTGCTGTACTGTTTTGCCCCATGTTTGGGCCTTTTTGTGGTCCATGTTTTATTGCCTAAACAATTCACCACAGTCTTCCAGGAATATGCATTTGCTGTTTCTCCCAACAGTGTAAATCAGGAGACAGGAACTCATGATTTTATTATTAATTCATTAATAGGAAGATAAGTTTTAAAGGTGATACTTTAGACTCTTGCTGGTATAGACCAACAGTGGATTTTTTTTAATACTAAAAATATTAAAAATTAATTTGTTTTCATATTTCTTTGTTTTTTGTTTTTGAATCTGTAGATAAATATTCAAAATTTAAACATTACAAATGTGCTGTGTTTGGGGAATGTGATAATAAATCATTATATTTTGTAGCTTAAAGATGTGTGCTGCTTGTTTATTTCACTCTGTTAGAACAAGAGGATGAAGAAGCCAGTACTGGATCTCATTTAAAACTTATAGTTGATGCTTTTCTTCAGCAGCTTCCAAACTGTGTGAACAGAGACCTCATAGACAAGGTACTGTCATAGTTCTCTTTTTTTCCCCAACTCTTAAAAATATATAATGCTATCTCAGATTGATTAATAATAAAGACTGAAGCTTTGGAGTCTGTCAGTAACTGAATTTGATTTTAACTTAAAGGAAATATTTTTTTCTCTGCCACGTAGTAAACTGTTGCCCAGATATCATGTGAGCTGATACTCCTCTCATCGTTATGTTTTCTCTACCCATTCTCTTAGACTGTAGTTTGTTTTAAAAGGAGTAGGTCTGTCTTGGGTTTTTTTTTGAGATTTTTTTTTTTTTTTTTTTTTTTTTTTTCTTCTGTTGCACCCTGACAAATTACTCCTCATCTGTCTTCCTAAAGCTACTTTCTTTATTCTACTGGTCTAAGAATTGGTTTATATTCTTCCAACTGTGTTGGTCAGGGTCCATTCTAGACAAAAACTGAGTTTTTAAAGCTCATGTAACAAGCATGGCACTGTAAATGGTACTCTTGGAAAGAATGCTACATTGCAAACAATGTATTTTTAAAAAGAGGCAACCCCACCATTTTAAGGTAAAGTATTATATTGACTTTTCTGTTTATAGGCAGCCATGGATTTTTGCATGAATATGAATACAAAAGCCAACAGAAGAAAACTAGTACGAGCACTTTTCATAGTTCCTAGGCAAAGGTAAGAAGAGGGGGGAAATTTGAATTGACCCTTTTGTTATTTAACAGCTGTTTTTTGTTGTTTTGTTTTTTTAACTATTTAAATTAGTGAAATCAAGTGCACATGCCAAGTCACATTTGTTGGCTGTATTTACTCCTGATGTGATTTTTATGTAGAGAACAAAAGAAATGTTTAAAATAAAATGATATTTAATACAAAATGATTCAACAAAATACTTTGCTGTGGTATTGCAGAATTTTATTAGATAGTTCATCTTGTTCAGAACTTGTGAATTTATGGTGGGTCTCCTCATAACTTTCTTTTTTTAACTGTGAAAGTAACAGCAAAACCTTAGTGCAAAACCTCTTAGTGCAAAAGAAGGATATATTTAATTCAGGAGAACTTGTACCATTTTATATGGGAATATCAATAATTAGAGCACAAGGAAGGAATATTTCTTATGACACTAGTTCTTCTTTAATACCTGGCAATTACAGCCTTTTATCTTCTCCAGAGCTACTTTGGAGTTTGCTTAAGGAAAACAAACAGGAGTTTGTGTGAGTTCTTCACTCTATCATTCATTCATTAGAATTTTCCTACCTTTTTTTTTTTTTTGGCTTTGTGTAAGATAGACATCTGCACTTGCTAGAAGAGCCTTCCTTATAGAAATGGTTGCAAGCCTGATAGATAGAATTGATAAATTCATTAGAATAGGGTTTCTTTTCCTTGTGGTAAACTTGTACCTTAAATAGATGCAACTTAAGTAAGTGCAATTATGGAGGAGTCACTTTTCCTGCTCCTCCTTGCCCTGATTTTCCTCAGAGGCTGTTTTGATGCTGCTTCTAGCTCCAACTGTTTCATCATCATCTTGGATTTCCTGTTATATTTCACACTACTTTGATTCCATTCCTTTTTAACACTGTGAGGCAAAAAACAGAGTGCTCCTTCATCATCTTACCAGCAGGCACTCTGTAATCCAACAGTTTGTTTTGAAAGTAATTATTTAAAAAAAAAAAGATTAATTTGTCTGTAGGAACTCAATAGACCAATAGTTGATGTGGTTGGCTCCAAGGGCTGTTACCTTCTTCACAGTGCAGCTCTTTAATATCTGGAACTGATACTGAAACAATTGGGTCAACCCAATTGATTTTCTTGCAGTTGTTCTTTAATTATAAATATTACTTTTAAATATTAAGTATTAATATCTTAATGCTTGTTTTATATTACTTTCTTGTATTCTAATGCCCCTTGTGCTGCCTGCTCTGAAATCATCTGTGCATATAAGTACATCAGCCTCCAGTTGTATGACCATCAGCCCAATTGTGTGTATCTCCCTTTTCTATTTGCCTGCATTACAAATGTCCATCTCTGGGTTACTAAACAAGAGCCACAGGGTGTTGGCTGAGTATTTTGTTTGGAACCACAAACAATTGCAGTGAAAAAATACCAGCTGAGCTGCCCCATTGATGCAGACAGTTTTAAAGGACAGTCTGTGCTAATATTTGTTGGCTTTGTTACTGCATTTGGTAAGGGAGCAGTTCTGCTTTCTTCCTTGAAGTCACCATTTACAATCCTTGTGGGAGAATTTCTTGTGTGCCTACGTAGCATGCAAGTTGCTATAAAATGCTACAAATTGGTTTAGAAAAACATACATACAGCTTTGAAGCAATGTTACACCAACAGTATTTCTGTTAGTATGTGTGTATATATGTATATACACTATCTGTATTACACACAGTTTTGTGTATCCCTTCTCTGGCTGTATTGACATCTCTTTATTTTCCATTACTGTTGCACAGTAGTTTTTACTAATTCCAGGAGTTCTTGTAGCATCCCTTCAGGATACCATTGGAGAAGCAGTATAGGAAAGCTTGTTATAGTTCAGTTCTCAATTTATTTTTTTTGTGAAGGTTAAAGGGAAAAGTGTCCTTAAAAGGTGGAGATAAAACAGTGTATTTTCTAAATGCATTTAGTCTCCAAACATAGTAGATAACGTAGTCTCAATCTGGCTGCTATGTTTGCAGCCATAATAAGGTATCTCAAAACACAGTAACATCTGTTCTTTGGAGTGATCACAGTTTCAGGAAATACGCAGACATAATAATTGCACCAAGAACATACAGAACTTTAAGGAGAAGTGGTTGAGGAGTAGTAAAAACTCTTTAAGGCCAAAATTGTTACATAGTGCTGCTAGGGAGCTTGCTTGGTTTCCCTTGGCTTGTGTAGGCTGGGACAAATGCAAACTTAATTTGTCAGAGAAAAGAAGGCAGCTGTTCCTCAACTGTCACTTGATTAGGGTCAGAATACAACATCATTAATTTGCTTTGTGGAATACTTACAAATTCATCACATTTAAGCTTCCAGCTTCAATTTGAACCTGCAAACAGAAAGCCTTTTTTAGAGATTTTTTTTTTTTCAGTGCTAGTATAAAAGTGGCTTCAGATCTTCAGGGAAGGATTGACTTAAAACTAAGAATGAGCCTTTTAATTCAGGACTGTGTGGTTTGTACTAAAGTGGCAGTACAATGATTTGACCAATATTGTTTGCAGTTTTAGGACATCTATGTGCAATTTTTTGCTATCTGAAGTAGTTTCCTGCACAGAAACACACACAGTGTTGCATACTGCAGTCTTGCTGGTTTTTTTTTTTCTTTTTTTTTCTTTTTTAAATTCAATACAAAGTTTAAAATACCTTTTAAGGTTTCAAGTTCTAAAGTATTTAGGTAAATGCTCAAATAAGGGTTGTGGTTTCTGACTTATTTTTCTTCCCCATTCCTACATATGGTGATCTGTGAAGCTGAACATGGACAGAGCAAAGAGTTCTGTTGCTCTTTGCATTTTAACAGTGTCTGTTCTTAATTCAGAAGTTAACTGCCTCGTGAGTGTTAAATAGTTCTGAGCATTCTAATCAGATATGTACACTTCTTGTATGTCTGTCTTCATTCAGCTTCCTACCTGAGAATTCTCAGTAAGAGGACCCTCTTTGTTCAATGTAAATTGGCTTCTCAAAGTTTCAGTGCTTCTTTCTTTGGCAGATGAAAATGAGAGATTTGCTTAAGATAGGGTGTTTATGCCAGAGCTGAATAAATAAAACTGAGGGCATGAAAATTCCACAGCATCATGTTCTTTCTGTTGAGTAGTGCAGGTGGCAGTTTTTACCTATGCAAGACCTATGAATACATTTCATTTATCTGGATTATGTTTGTGCTTTCAAGGCAGTTCTCTCTTGCATGTTGCTTTGTGCTTTAAGCTGTCTCTTAAATAGGAACTCAGATAACGAATGTCCAAAATGTCCACTTCGCTTTCTAATAAAATTTTGCATTTAAGGCTTTAATTTAATAAAGTCTTTGTTTTGTTTGTAAACTGACATTTGAAATTCTTAAAAAACAAACAAACAAATATACAAAAAAAAACCCTAAACTAAAAAGTTTATTAAATATTTAACTAATGTGCAGTCTGTGAGGTCCAGAGTTGAGTAGGTTTCTGTCCTAGAACTTAGGTTATCTATAAATGCAGGTACCAGTAGGTGGTGCCACCTATATTGCAGTTTCTCCACTTCTGAATGCTAATTTTGTTTCCCGTGGAGCAAGTGAACAGATTCAGTGTCTGATAGCCAGTTTTACAATATTTGACCCAAGGCTTTTCCTTATTATATTTCACCTATTTAGAAACACTCAGTTTTAGTATTCTACCCCATGAAGAAACCTTTTGTATCCTGTGATGAAGCAATAACGATGCACTGTAAGACTTAATTTTCCCTCAGGTATATTCAGTTTACAGAGATGAAATTATTAGCTCTCAGCAGGCAGCTACTTGTTCAGATTAGAATAAAACTTTGTGCTGCTTTTTAAGAGATCCCACGCAGAAACTCCCTCAATTAAAGCACACCCCCTCATCTCAGCCCAAGTCATTTCTTAATTTAGTTCATGCATGTATGTATAAAGTAATGAGACTTTCACTTCTGCTCTGAGTTAATGACTAAATGCTTATAAGCCTGGTAGTAATTTGCTGTAGTTAGTCACCCTTGACTGTGTGTTCCAACAAGCTCAAAAAATGTAAATACTACTTCAGTTATTGATTAACAAGAGAATAAAACTGTTAAATAGGTAACTGGGATACCTCTAATGTTTCACCTGGAGTTTTGTACAAAAGCCACATAGCTTTGCTTTTTTCAGGCATTGTGTTTTTATGCTTCTCTTCCACAATTTAAACATGGAATTTTCCCTGTTTCTTTGACATTGCCCAATTTTCATTGCTGCTGCTGTTGTGTGGGCTGCAGTTTCGAGGTTTCGTCTTGATTTTCTTCCTTTCTTTGTGAATCCAGCTCTGTTTCGGGGCAAGCTCTATTTTTCTTTTTCTTTTTTTTTTGTAAGTAAAGATTTTTCCTTTCACAGGCAGTTTCTCTCTTCAGATATCCAAAGTTAAGATGTTTCTCTCCAGTTACGTAAAAGATGATTTTTAGGGTTTATCTCCTGTTTGCCTTATTTTCAGAACATAAGTGAATACAGTAAAGAAAGCATTTGTTCTGTTTTTATAAAGTTTTCCTAATATAAGGAAAGACTCAAGTGTGATGTCTGTGGTTGGTGTCTCTCCATTTAAAAGTGGTATATACAGAGTTATGCAAAGCACTCTATTGTTCAGTCTTTTGTGAAGTGATGCCATTAATCAAGTTTGAAGGCATTTATTCCATTTTTGCAGCCAGGTACTCTGTAATGAGAAGAAACAAAGTACGAGCTTGAACTGAACACCAGAATTCCCTAAGGGGAAACAGGTGTTGCTATGAAATGGTTATGAAGGATTATAACTAAGGAAAGATGAATGAAAATAAGGAAAGTTCTTATATTTTGCAGTATTGCAATTAGTGTGATTGCTAGTTGAGGTTGCCACTTTACCCACTTAACATCATCTGTTGAGGTTTCCTTGATGTAATGACATTCCTGCATTCATTTACAAGTTCACTGTAAGAATAAACATCCTTGGTTTTGTTTGCAATTACTCAAAACAAAACAAAAATTGCCCCTTCCTTCCCCCCTCCCCCCCCCCCAAAAAAAACACAACCAAAAAAAAAAAACCAAACCAATAATTAATGGAGCTCACTGTAAGGATTTCTAATTTTGTATATTTCAATGTGCCTGAATATTTCTCATATCTGGAAATTGCTTGAAGGCAAGAGGTCAAATTCCATTGTTAAGATGGTGTTTTCCATTTCACAGTCATTCTTTTCACAAGCAGAACAGTAACTCTGCTTGTAGGCATAAACACTTTTTTATAACCTTGAACATAAATTGATTGTCTATTTTATAATCTCATTTTATATATATGTGTCACCTTTGTTTGCAGGTTGGATTTGCTACCATTTTATGCAAGGCTGGTTGCCACATTGCATCCCTGTATGTCTGATGTAGCAGAGGATCTTTGCTCTATGCTGAAAGGAGATTTCAGATTTCATGTATGTCCTCATTTATCTTTTTGCATTCAATTTTACTAATTCTATAATGGTAATTTTTTGGGAAAGAGTAATGCTTTCTATCATGTAGATGCTAATTCTTAAGTTCAGCAACTCAAGCTAGAGTTGTTTTCTGCCATCTGAGCAGATTTGTTCCTAAATGCTTGATTTGTGTATTTTAATTTTTTTTTTACTTATCATGTATCTGTATATATGCATTATTTGTAGTGTCTTTCTTATTTTCCATATTAAATAGTGATTAAAGTAAGCTGTGTAACAGTTGAAAGTTACAAATCTTATAAACTCTACTCCAAATGAAAGTGTTAGCTTTCTGTAAATCAGTAACTTGCACTGGGAATGAGAATTGACTAAATTCTAACCAGGCCCCCATTACGAAGTTACTGCTGTAATGTAGTGGTTGCAATTGTAATATAGCACTTCTAAAGTTTTGATTTTTACAGTTTTCACTAACCAAAGTTTTCATCCTTGCGAATGTATCATAGAATCATAGAATATTTTGGCTTGGAAGAGACTTTTAAGATAATCTAGTTCCAATCCCCTGCTAGAGGCAGGGATACCTCCCACCAGATCGTGTTGCTCAAAGCCCCATCCAGTTGGCCTTGAGGGTGGGAGCATCCACAACCTCTCTGGGCAGTCTGTTCCACGCCACAAACCAATTGGTATTTTTCACTGTTGTTCTTTCTACAGTATTTTAAGTTCACATAGTAGAATTAGTTATCCTGTACAGTGTTGATTCCTTCTGTTTTCTGAGTTTTATGGCACAGGTTTAAAAACTTGTTCATAATATTGACATAAAATATGTATTAATTGTTAACTGCAAGTATTTAAGTCCTAAATGAACTCCTTATTCTCAGGACAAGTTATTTATGTTGTGGAGAAATAAAATTGTCTTGTTTGGTATGATTATGCTTAGAGCTAAAGCTGTGTTTTCACTGAAGTTGTTGGATACCTAATTTAAAACAAGCCAATCAAATGGAAAAGAACATCTGGCTGCTCTTTGGTAAACCATACTTGAAAAAGCTGTCAATGTTCAGAATCTCCATAGTAGTAGCAATCTTACTCTTGTGCTTACAGAGTCAAAAAATACAATAGAATCTAGCTGATACTTTGCTATACCCAGTGTGATGGCAGTGGTTGATATGTGCTTATAAATGTTTAGTAAAGAATAGTAAAGAATTCTGGGGGGGGAGGGGTCAGAGTCAGAAGGGGAAGAAGTGCAAGAACAGAGAGAGCATGAGAAACTGAGGAAATGTCAAACATTTCTAAATAGCAATGCTACTTACAAATCTTTGGCTGAAAGCAATTTTCTAAGTTGGTATTTTAAAATCAAGCATGTTTTCTTTTTTCTTCAGGTAAGAAAAAAGGACCAGATCAACATTGAAACAAAGAATAAAACTGTGAGGTTTATTGGTGAGCTTACCAAGTTTAAGATGTTCTCCAAAAATGATACTCTTCACTGTTTAAAGGTTGGTGGTTAGTAGTTGTACAAATGTTTTTACATGCTGATATCATGTCCCTATCATGTTTCTCTTCAGGTAACTCTTAATGTTGATCTGTAATAATTTCATTGCATGGGATGTTTTAAATCCTGATGTCTGTTGTTACAGCATATGAGGACACTTCTGTAGCCATTCCAGAAATTGAAATATTATAGTTGTATGATAGAAGGGACACTTTGAAATACACATTTGAATGTAATCAAATTGCTATTGAATTTGTTTGGAAAGTAATGGTAGAGTCTAAATTTTGGATCTAGGCTATTTGTGGGATACTTTTTAATTAGATGAATATTTCTAATTTTGTTAACAGTGAAGTTAATTTGCATTTTTTTCTTAAAGACTGTGATACACCTCAATAGTATAAGGGATAGTAGTTAAAACTTACTGCTTTCTGCAGTTCAGAGAGATGTTTAATACTTGTGTTGTTATGTAAATGCCTTCCAGATGCTTCTGTCGGACTTTTCTCATCACCATATTGAAATGGCCTGTACTCTGTTGGAAACCTGTGGAAGATTTCTCTTCAGATCACCAGAATCTCACTTAAGAACCAGTGTTCTTCTGGTAAGAGGGAAGCAGATTGACTTATGTGTGAGGGGAACTGTCATGTACTGGGTTAAACCAATTAATGATTTTCTGGGTTTGTGATTTGGTCTGTCTTAGCAGTGTTTGTGAATAGTGTCTTTGATGTCAGTTACAATGTTTGGGTACCAGGAAGTGAAACTTTTCATTCAAGTTTATCCTGAGTGCACAGAGAGGATAACCTCCTGAAGTCTTTTAGTAAAAACAAAGTTGGTATGAGAGAGTCTTCCTGAAGTCCTTTTTGTGGATTGGAGCTGAGGTGGACTCACTACATCCTAGTCTGCTCTGGTGATATCAGCCTTTGTAGTCTTGTGGACTTGCAACTGTTGTTATTAGTAGCTTACACAACACTGGGCAGTCTCTGATTGCACCTACTGTGGGAATTGCTTTCTGAGCATTTTCTGGAGAGCTCCCGTTGATTTCTAATTCTGTTCATGACTTAAGAAAGAAGTTTCTGAAACAAAAGCTATTGCACTTGAACTACAAATAGTGTATTTGATACTATTTGTGGGAAAGCATTAGTAAATGGAACAGGAGAAGGTGCTTTAATGAGAGGTGAAGACAGTTGTGGAACATGGTAGTCTCTTTCCTTGGATAACCATCTGCAGTTCTGAATTTGAAGAACAAGTTTTTGAAGACACTGGAGGAAGGGATTTTAAAAATAGAGGTTCATGATAATTGAAATAAGTGTGGAAGTGTTATCCTTATGCCTAGATAAGTACTGGCAAAGATTTAAAAATAATGGGCTGGTTTGGGGCTTCTTTTTTCTGTATGAATTTGATTCCTTAATAATGTTTCCTGTCTTGTAAGGTGATCCTAAAAATTTTAGTCCAAGGCAAGACATGTGGTTGAAGTGCTTCAAAGGTAGACAGTAGCAGTAGGAAATTGCATGAAATTAAAAGCAGCTAAAGCAGATGCAATCCAGTAACTAAACCATTTTTTTTAATTAGAAGCCTGACTAAATGTTTTAATGTTCCTTGCTGACCTTCAAATCCTTGCGTTGTGGCAAGATTATAGATGTGCATCTGCAGTATTGAAAGTAGTCACTGCATGTGGAGGAGAAAGCAGACATAGATTGTGCTCCTGGAAGGGAATAGTTTACAGGTTCAGAGTCTCATTGTAGCGGCAAGGCTTTTAAAGCCTATGTAATATCGTTGTCTTCTGTACGTGTATCTCCTATCTCACCAAAGCACAGGCTTACGCTTGATAGGTGTTTCTCTTGAATCTGTAGCCTGCCTTTCTGTCCTACAGAGTTAATAGAGCAGCAATTGTTACATACTTGGATATAGTGCAGTACAACCTATTTTCCACAAAAACACTGTTTCTTTCTCAGCCTCTTTGAACGTCACACCATTTATTGCTCTGGGGCTGTCACAAGAGGAAAAAGATGGGTAAATTAACTGCAAATCCTCGTTGCGGAGTCCTTTTTGAAAGGAAGCAGGAATATCTCAATTTTCTAAAGATTTGCCAGCTGATGGAGCTACTGTGGTATATTACTGATTTATTAAAGATGAATCTTTATAAATAGGGCAATTTTTATTTCTTTTAACTCCAGCGAGTCTTTCAAATTCCATCCCTTGTACGTAATTACAAAAAAATAAGATAAAACATTAACTTGGCTGTGGGGTTGGTATGTTGATAAATGTGTCACATGAATTGTTGCTTTGGAAGGAAGGTCAGTGTTATCTTCACATATATTTGTGTAATGTTATCATGATAAAATACCGTTCTTGTGTTACACCATTGTTGTTTTTTGGTTTGTTTTTTTAAAGGAATACTTGTAGCTTTGTTTTTGCTATCCAAAAGACTGCATCAGTCTTAAGGATTTTAGTCCTTAGATGTAGTGAATGATACCAAATTATTTTTAAAACTCTAAAGCAAAATCACTTGTTTTTGTAAACATGGGATTGACGTTACCCAGTAGCTCAATTCTTAGGTTGACTTGTTCTATTGATCAAAATTGAAACAGTAGAATCCTGATTGTTCAGACAGACTTTTTGATGAAGTAGTTACCTCTAGTTAAAGCTAGAATACTATATAAAATAGACATACTATAGAATACTATAAAAATAGTGCTTCCAAGAAAGTTAAAAACTTGTTTCTGAAGTGCTGGAACACGTGGAGAGGCAGGATAGCAGCTTGTAGAGCATAGCAAGTGTCGTAAGACAACAAACATGCTTTCTCTTGATGCATCTGGAAAATTTACAAAATATTCCTAGCATTACACAATAAGGTTTTGAAACTTTTTGCTTTTAAGTGCCTTTTCCCTCCTAAGCGTAAACAGCACATAAAGCAATTTCCGTTCCCAATTGCTAAAGTGCTGTGCATCCATTAAGGGTCTGTAAATTTTCTGTTATCTGACAGGAATTTCCCATTTAGAGAGGAACGCTCGCAGGGAATCAAAGAGGAGGCCATTTGTGTCATAGAAAAGGTTAAAAATGAAGTGCATTAGTGCTGGTGTCATATTGAGACCTCCCAAGCAATAGACAGACACAATCTAGGAAAATTACACTATTTGTGGTGTTACTGTTACACAGAAGTGTTCTTTGGCATTGAACTAACAGTTGAAACCCAAGGCTAGGGAACTGTTCAAGTATGTTTACATTTCAGTTTAACTGAACCGCAGTCTGGTAAAAGAAATTTTCATGTTCACTAGAAAGTTCATTGGTTTGAAAAATGTGTGCATCTTCATCAAAGGTTTATATCCTTGTCATTGTTTGACTGGGTTGTATGAAGAGATACACAAATACGTGTGTGTACGTGTTTGTCTTTTGTATTTGTGTGTATTACCAGTAGGTGACCTCTACTGAAAAAGTAGTTTAATTCTGTGCATCTTTTTTTCCCTTTGAACCACCTTAGAGTGTTTTAGAATATATCAGTTTGATGTACCTTATGTGCATACATGTGCATAGAAAGGTTTTGTAATCTAATGAAGCTCATCTTCTTCAGCTGTAAAAATCAGCAGCCCAGAACTAGTACTTGTTTTTGTACAGAATTTTATGTTAAGGAATTGTTAAAAAGCCACAGAATTTGTAAGTATGTATTCAAAATGAAATATGGAGAAAAGATTATATTCAGAGGGGAAAATGAGGACAGTCCTAGCAATCACAGTAATTGGTGTTGACATATGTAACAAGCTTTGGCACGTCTCATTCTTTTTTCCCAAAATATTCCTTTGTGGTAGATGCAGTTTTCTGTGTAGTCTATTCTGCTTTGGTAAATAGCAACAACAGAGCAAGTAATAAGAAAAATGCCATTGCTTAAACCACTGAAAGTTCCTGTGAAACCATCAATACAAACTTTCTGGAGCTGCACATTGCTGTTTGAAGTAGGTTGGTATTCTCCTGTTGTTACGTCACGTGGGTCAAGAAATGAGTATTTCAGCAGTGTTAGATTCGACGTGGTTAATGAAATGAGCTTTATTCAAAATGCTGTTTTATTGAGCTAAGCAATGCATTAAGATTTCAAGTTAAACTGTGGCTATCCTTCATAAAAGTAGAGCTTGTAAAGAGAAATAACACTGACAACACCATAGAACCGTATCATCTATACTTTCTTTTCTTCTCTCCGGCCAACCTTTTGGGTCTCTTCTTGCAATCTTCTGTTTCCTTTGTTTCAAACTTAAGTGTAACAGACTTAAAAGTGGCTTGAGAATGTAGTAACCAACATCATTAACTGATCATTTGCATTTACAGGAACAAATGATGAGAAAAAAACAAGCAATGCATCTTGATGCGCGCTATGTTACAATGGTAGAGAACGCCTATTATTACTGTAATCCCCCTCCAGCTGAAAAAACTGTGAAGAAGAAACGTCCTCCTTTGCAGGAATATGTTCGTAAGCTTCTTTACAAGGATCTCTCAAAGGTCACCACAGAGAAGGTAAATCTCTTCAAGTCTTTTATAGAGGCGTTGCTGAAGGTGATATACTATAAAATTTTGATGGTGATTTTCTTAATTGCAAGGAGTAGGAATCATTCTGGTATCTCTGGTTGTTAAGTTTGTTTTGTTTCTTCAAATACAGATAGATCTATATTCTCCACATCAAGAGCTGAACAGACAGAATGAAATTAGAATTTTTGTGCTGAATATCTTGTATTCAAAGTCAGAGATAAAAGATAACAGTTAAATACATACTGTGAGAATAAGAAAACTATGGGGCAGATTGGAACAGTTTGATTAGTAGCTAGAGAACAGCAGTTCAATTGTCTCTATAAGGTTTTCCATAGCTACTACAGATAGAGAAGATGTTTGAAGAAACCAATTAGGTCCCTTGCAGGTGTGTATTGGAATTTTCTTCCAACTGTGTGTGGGGGAGGGGGAAGCACATTGGGTAACAGAAAATATTTTGATATTTTATGTGCCAAAATGTGAAGCTTGTCTTAAAATTTTACTTAGGTCCTGAGACAGATGCGCAAACTGCCTTGGCAGGATACAGAAGTAAAAGACTATGTCATATGCTGCATGATCAACATCTGGAATGTGAAATATAATAGCATTCACTGTGTGGCCAACCTCTTAGCAGGGTTGGTCCTTTACCAGGAAGATGTTGGAATTCATGTTGTGGATGGAGTGCTAGAGGATATTCGACTAGGAATGGAGGTACAAAAATTAAAAATCAAGATTAACCCGTATGCATCTACTTACATTGGAAGGAAGACAGTAAAATAATCCCACTTAAAGGAAAGAATTATCATATTCTCTTTTGTCTGACTTTTCTACCCATCCTTCAGTTGTTCATACAGGATCATTTAAAATCTAGTAATAAGAAATTACAGATTCCTAGGACAGTTGTTTTCCTCCTTTTCCTAATAAGGATGTGCAGTTTGTCTTTATGCAGCATAGTCAGATTGCTGGGGCTTAAGTCACTTGAGACTATCCTGTGTTTGGACAGTTTATAATTACAATTTTCTGGACGGTAAAAAAACAGTCCTAGGTTTCAGAATGAAAGTATGTTAAATGTGTATGAATATTTATAGTGGCTAGTTGCTGACTAGCTTTCATAATTGTCTTCATTGCTTTTTAGTTTTGTGTAATATGTGTAGCTCATGTTGTGATGAATTTTATCAGATATTTACACTGCTTTTCTCTTAAAGAAAATAAAAACACAGATTCTCTTATGGCTGCATATAAGATGGTTTTGGTTTGTTTGCCTTTTTTTCATGAAGGTTAACCAGCCAAAGTTTAACCAGCGGCGGATCAGCAGTGCCAAGTTTTTGGGGGAGCTTTACAACTACCGCATGGTGGAATCAGCTGTAATATTTCGAACTCTGTATTCATTCACATCATTTGGTGTGAACCCTGATGGTAGTCCTAGTCCACTGGATCCTCCAGAGCATCTTTTCAGAATCAGACTTGTGTGTACAATCCTTGATACCTGTGGGCAATATTTTGACAGAGGATCCAGCAAACGAAAACTTGATTGCTTCCTTGTATACTTTCAGGTATTATAAACTTTTGTTCCACAGATTTCTTTAACAGCTCAGTCTATTATTTATTTCTCTTGGTTGTTCTCTAGTTTTTCAAGTCTTTTCTACCTAGCAACTGTTTTGTTTTAAAGAAAAGTGTATGTCCACACGTAGATGTTACTTTTGCTCCAACAGACTGGCCTAGCAGTTGATTCAGTGAAGATTTAGGTCTGTCATTTAGGGTGTCTCAGTGAGTGGAGAAATGGCCTTACAGAAACCCTGTGAAATCCAGTGGAGGTAAGTATCAGGTCTTGCAGATGGGATGGAGTAGCTCTGTGTGACAGTGCAGTCTGGTTCCAATTATCTAGAAAACAGCTTTGCAGGAACAAAGTCAAACTTCCTAGACTAAGTGAACACAAGAGTCAGTTCTGCATCAATTGTAGTATGCTGTTGAATTTCATCACTATTTTGTCTTGGCAAGAGTGCAACCAGCAGATTGAAGAAAGGGATTTTATTTTTTGCTTTGGCTTGGTGTGTGAGGCCACGTTTAAAACATTTTTATCCAGCTGAGGGCTTCCTGGTAGATGAGAACCTTGGAACTGAGCCGAATCTATTGGAGGGTCACCAAAATGATCAGGAGGCTTGTGATTCCCTTGTGAATTTGCTCAGTTCAGAGGGGAAGGTTAAATAGGGAGCGATTAGATTGCTATCTTCAGCTGCCTAATAGAGCTGGTGAAGAAGGAATGCACAGAGAGAGAATGAGAGGTAATAGCAAAAAGATGCAGAAAGGAGAATTCTATCTGATGGATTTAAGGGGGAAAAGATGTCATAGCAGGAGTTTCAGGCACCAAAATACATTTCCTTGGGACAATGAAAAATTCCAGTCTATGTGGCTAATGCTACAAGTGTTTGGACTTGATTTCTTTCAGCTTTCTTCTTTAAATTACACTAAAACAAGAATATTCAAATTAATAATGTAATGTGTGTTTTCCTTCTTTAAGAATGCAAATCCTTTGTATATCAGATGTATTTTAAACCCCAAGTAAGTGAAGGAATCGCTGTATTTTTTTATATGACTTCAACAGATGTTCATTTGACTGTCACCTTTTCAATGAAGTTGCTATTACTCCTTCATTTTCAGACACAATTTTGGCATTCTCTTCTTTTTCACATTCAGCTGTGAGATTCTCTTTCTTGAGTCAGATTTAATTTTTGTATTTCTATTGCAACTTACATGCACTAATTTTTTATAAAATGAGCTGGATGATAAATGACTTGATGGTAGCTACAGTCTTAAATCTTTTTGTAATATTTACTGCACCCTCGCCTCCATAATAGGCTTTGGAGGAAATAAATTGTCTTGAAAATAGACGTAGGAAGAACTCAAAAGCTGGACAGTTTCTAAGTGTTCATCTCTTTAAAAAACTAATAATCTGCCTTTGGAAGGCGCCTCCTTTACCAGTGCTTTCTGTGCTCAGTTTTCATACTTTTAAGAGTCTTTATAATGAAATAAGAGTATCTTTAATGTTTGTGATGCCCAACATTGTCAGTCATAACTTAGTGTTAGCAAAATATCTAGTAGTTGTATGAAGTAGAGTAGTGATGTGAAATCTTTCACATTTTGTACTGAATAAATGTGACCAGGTGTTAAGAATTTAGTAAGTGAAACAGTTCATAAATGCCAGTGTGTCTACAGCTTAATTGAATATTTTGCATTCTAGCGGTACGTTTGGTGGAAGAAAAGTCTGGATGTCTGGACAAAAGACCACCCATTTCCTATAGACATTGACTATATGATTAGTGATACACTGGAACTCCTCAGACCAAAGATAAAGCTCTGCAGCTCTCTGGAAGAAGCTATCAGACAGGTGCAAGACTTGGAACGAGAATTCTTAATAAAACTAGGTAAGAGAATGAGCATTAGGGGTTGTGTTTGTGTATTCCTTAGGTTACTGTTGTCACGATGACGATGGTAAGTATTGTTGTTCTCATTATATGATGCTTTTATTGTCCTCATATTTCTTCTACTTTATTTGCATTTTTGTCATTTCCTTTGAGATCGTATAATCTCTGTAACTCTTATATGATGGAGTATTTAAAAACAAAAAACCATAAACCACCCAAGTATATATGATTATATTGCCTGATACAAAAAGCAGGGAGTTCCTGCACACTGGTGTTGTAGCCTGTTGATTGAATTGGCCTTTGTCAGTGCTCACCAGTCATTCTGGTAGATTGGTTGCTTGCATCTGTTGTTCCTTCCCAAGTCTGGATTTGACTGAAGCTGCTGTTGTCAAAGGAAGCATTAGTGTAAGACTGCAGTGGAAGAGAGATGTGTTGCTTTCCAAATGCTGTCAGGTACTTTAATCCTTAGATTTCTTTTGGAATTAATTTTGGATGGGTCTTACATTTCAGCAGAGACCGATAGATGACTTTGATTGGATGATTAAACTTTTGTTCTTTGAATTGTCTGTCAGCCAAGTTGAATGCTGACCTGTAGTTCCTGCTTAGAGTGCTGGAATTTATATTTTTAAATCCTGCTCCATGTACGTGTTTAAAATCACTGCATTTTAAGAAAAAATGCCAGGCTTGCAAAACAGCTCAGCTGGCAGAAAGAAACGTGGTTAGTATTTGTCTAAAACTACTGTCATCGTGTTAACTTTAACACATTTTATAGCTTGCCTTTCTTATTAGTTACTGGAAACTACTGTGCTCATTTCTCATTATACAGAGCTGTTTTTTAATCTTCAGTTTTTATTTGAATACCAGCTTCTTCATGACAAGCTTTTATATTTAAATTTTGTATGTTAATTATAGCCTTGTAAACATTTCATGTGGGTAGACAAGATAAATTTTTGGAATATCCTATAATCCAGTGGGACGAATTGTGCAATTCTTAAGTAAATACATTGGAAGTTATATTTTAAGATGCATTTCTATCTTTAATATGCTGGCTTTTTAATTAATGTGCCTTAAAATTGTCTAGGTAGTAACTGAAACACAGAAATTTTGTTGTGGTATGATCTGAATTGCTAGGTTTTATGCTCTCAGTATGATAAGTAAGAAGTAACTTAATTCTTTTGCAAGGCACTCAGGAATTCCTTTGTACAAATCATAAGAACTTTTGTTCTCTGAGTTGCTGTGGCTCTAACAGTTGAATTCAGTGTAGTTAAGTGTTTTGGGGGGGATTTGTTCACTGAGTATGAGCCAGTACTGGAGAACAACATTTTATTGTGTTTGTTCTGGCACCAGCAAAACTCATCAACAGTCCAACCTTTTGAAAGGGGACTTTCCACCCTTTTTTCCTTTGAAATGTGCTGGTTTTGTGATACTACACTTGCTGATAAACTTCTGTATAAGGTGGGACAATTTTGTTAGGACTGTTGGATGTTGGTCTCAGAGAGATCGTCATCTGTCTTTCTGGTCTCTGAGGGCTGTGATGACAGATGTGAACATGTCTGCAGGAAACTAGGGTTTTTTCTTACCTTAGTAAGGGCTTTACTAAAACTGCAGTTTGTGAGCTGTTTGTTTCCACAACTCATTGGCCCATGAACAATAAATAGTACCAAGAGCATGTTGTGCTGAAGATCACAGCACGCTTTGCTTTTTATCAATCTCAGGTTAACTCCAGGCATAAGAGTGGGGTATACAGTGTTCCATACAGACCTTGAGTTGGGGTTTGGCCATTTCCTGTACCACTCTGGTGATTTTATTTTTTGTAATGAGAATGAACCTCTTGCATAGTTATGGAGCAGCATGGATTTTGAAGAGCACAGCATTTATAAAAAGGACAAAATAATGGTTTGAAAACTCTGGAATATGGAAAAAGGTGTGTATGTGTTCACACAACTGAAATCTGACTATCTACCATATAGCTGTATACACAAATCATTTCATTTCTGATATTTTGTCTCACTGAAGCATAACTGCAAGGATTCACCTCTTCCTTAAACTGCTCTTTCTGATCTTAGCTACTGCCTTCTGAGATCTTGTAAAGAGACCAGGCTGTGTGTATGTGCATATTGGAGTTCTTAAAAGCAGCTGGAAGCAGTGCAAAAAAAAAAAAAACCAACACAAAACAAAGAACTCTGGTATGCTCCAAACTACTTGTCCATTCAGAATCCAGACCTCTGGTTAGGAACTGCATAGTGCTGCATTTGTTCTGTGTGTGTGGCAGAGAATGAATGAGGAATGCCCTGAGCACAGATGTGATGTGTTCATTTGCTGTCCAGAAATCTTTAAGCTCGCTGTAAACCCTAAGTGTGTGGTTAGGAAGATTTCAAAGTATGAATGTTAAACTGTATGGCAGCTGTTTTGCCTCCTTAGAAAAACAGATTTGTTGTGTTCTGGAAGGCTGGCATTGGCATCACTTTCTGGTTGATTGAGCCATGGTCCTCTGGAGGATTTAGTGGCTTTGTAGGTTAATGTGGCAGGGGAAAAAAATTAGCACATAATGTTTTATCTCATGCAATCTTTTAAAGTTTGTTCTGTTTTGCAGTGGATGGCTTAATTTTTGCAATAGTTGTTTTCTAAAAAATCTTTACTTTTCTTCCTAAATATCAGAACTCTGCTCAACCTTTGAGTATTTTCTCTGAAAACAACTCTAGTACAAATTTATTGCTGAATTGCACACCAAGGCACTGAAAGAACCTAAAAACTTTTCACTACTGTAGGAGTGTTGCAGGTAAGGGATATAAGTAAGGGATATTACCTTGAATGACATCTTCCTGGAAAAAAAGGCAGAGGCTTAGAGAGTTGCACTTCAGTTTTTGCACACCAAGTTAACTAGAATGGCTTGAAGATCTTACACTTCAACGCAGTTTCAGTAGTTTCATTTCTTTGCAGTGTTCTAATTGTTTCTTCAAATTGCAGGTCTTGTGAATGACAAAGATTCCAAAGATACCATTACAGAAGGGGAGAATCTGGAAGAGGATGAAGAAGAAGAAGAAGGTGGAGCAGAAACAGAGGAGCAATCTGGAAATGAAAGTGAAGTCAATGAGCCAGAAGAAGAGGTGAACTTAATGATTTACCTTGTCTTGTGTAAAAAGAAGTAGTAATTTTGATACTTTCTGAAGCCCTTGTATGTCACAGGTTAGCTGGTGAAATATGGGTATGCACAACCAAGTCAGTACACTGAGGGTATCTGTCCCAGTTTTCTGTATACAGAAATTGGAATGCAGTGTGTCTGAGATTCTGGAGAAACTGATAGAAACTTGAGCTGTCATTTTTACTCAGTATGTGCTGCTCTTCAGTGGAAAGGTGCCTCTGGTAATTTGGCATGAAAACACATTCAGATCGTTGTCTTTATCTGTTGTAGAAGCAAATGTATTGACTGGATGACAAAGCAGTCAGTAAAAATAACAGGTGTTTGGAGTGTGCCAAGGTAATGGGAATAAATAAGATTTATAGAAAATAATGACATTGTTTACTGTAATCTTTCGAATCAAAAGTGGTGTAGCCACTAGAAAAGCAGACGTGCATAAAAATTCCAACTTGTCACTATGGCACAGCAAAGTTGACACGATAATGTTAGTATTATGATGAAATGAATTTATCAAGGAAATAGGCAACGCTTTTTCTCTTGTTTTGGGTTGATTTGGTTTACTAATAAGCTGTCTTCTAATTGATGTCTCAGCATCGAAGTTTATGAAGTTTGCCTGGCTGTGTGGCTTTGCCCACAGATTAATAATATCATTAGAATAAAAAATGTTTGTTTGAGAGCAGGAAAAGGGACACCTGCAGATCTTGTCCAACTACCCTGCTCAAAGCATGCTCACCTACGGCTGGTTGCCCAATACAGTGTTCAGTTTTCTCTGAAGATGGGTACTCAAACTCTCTAGGCAATCTGTTCCAGTGATTAAAGACCATCCCAGTAATAAATAACCAGAAGAAGAAAAAAAGAATTCCCACTGCCATGACTAATGTGTAAAGGAAAGTTTCCAACTGTTTTTTTGCTATATATTCATGAAAATGTGAAGTAAATGTAGCTGAGATCAGGCTGTAGATTTGCTGGGAAACAAACAAAATCAAACACTAAAACTGAACTAAAATTCACATGGAGGTAGATGGGGAGAGATGCAGAGAAAATGTGAGAGGAACCAAGTGCAAGTGGGTTCCTTTGTTTTCCTCTAACTTAAGTATATGTTGGTGTGATTTATCGCTGGAAATTGTATCAATGAAGATTGAATAGAATCAGTTATGTAAGCCTTGTATTCCTCAGAAAGCAGCTGGTGAGTCGTAACTTTTCATCTTAAAAGCAGTTAAACATTTATTCTCAAATAATTAACATTAAATATTTCAGGAGGGCTCTGACAATGAGGAGGAGGAAGGTGAAGAAGAGGAGGAAGAAAACACTGATTATCTTACAGATTCTAATAAAGAAAATGAAACGGATGAGGAAAATACAGTACGTATCATTGTTTTAGAAGTGATTTATGCTGCTTTGTTTTTCTTTACTACATGCTTTTTTAGCCTGTGCTCCTCATAATGTAATTGAGAAAAGCAAGAATGCTCCCTGATGTTTTTTCAAGTACATTTTAGGTCTTATATTTGCAGACTTCCACTACTAGTTTCTGAAAACACTCATGAAATAAACATTACTACAACATGCTTTCACAGGACTGTGTATTTTCACAGGTAGTAGACTGAAAAGGATTGCCTAAGTGGTGGTTTTGCAATACCTGCAGTGGGAGCAAACTGGTACGGTACAGGGTAAACTAGTTAGTCTGCACTCTGTCTCAAAGCTGAAAAGGAGGTAAACAAAAAAGAGCAGAATACCTTTTTTTTTTTTTTTTTTTTTTTTTTTTAAAGGTTTTCAGAATGGCAAATTGTAGTACCTGTACCAAACAGCCTGAGTAAGCCTAAATGGTAGTAATGATGATTATAAAACAGCATATTGGGGTGCTGGGTTTAAAAAGCAGCATATAAAAGCAGTTTTTCATAATCTGTGTGGTTAAATCGAGAATAAACTTCAGCATTGCACATAGAGAGACAGGCAGCATTGTTGCCAGAAGCTGAAATGAGTTCCAGCACTGTGTGGATAGTGGCTTTTACTTGCTACTAGTCTGCTGTTTTAACTACTGAGGCACTGGAATATGTGCTGACAAATGGTGTTCATGACATCCTGCTGAATCCCAGTTCCAATGTTAGGTATTGCTGAGTTATTTCTTTACCAGTTTTGTGTTTCATTTTGTTTCACTTGAAAAAAGCTTAGTTATTTTTTCCATGTGGTGAGCTATACCAAGAGACACATTAAAGTAGCATTCTTCTTATCACATTATGCTTTCCAAATGGTATTTGACTTGAAAAGACCATCTGACGTTATGGACCTCAAAGAAAAATCAATTTAATTAGTTGTGTTGGAGGGTAGAGAGCTCCTTGTATTGTTGTCAGCTGTGTATAATCTTATGGATGCTCATGCTTTGTGTCCAGAATGTTACGAGTGACCAACCTGCAGAACAATGATTGATACAGCAAGTTTCAGAAAAAATTTATTTGAGAAAATAATCCAGGCTAAAACTTCTTGTAACTTAAAAAAAAATAATAATAACACTTTTGTGTATGTTGTGGAAGCAATGACAGTATTTTTTACTTTACTTCTAGGCCAAGTCTTCATAATTCTGATACTGATGTAATGGCATTTGTGTTCTTTTTTTTTTTTCTTTTAACCCCCATTGTAATAGGAAGTAATGATTAAAGGAGGAGGACTTAAACACGTCCCTTGTGCAGAAGATGAGGACTTCATTCAGGCGTTAGATAAAATGATGTTGGAAAATCTTCAGGTATGAATCTCATTTTCTTAAGTTAACGTAGCTGTACAACTCTTACTTATTTTTAAGTAACTAAGTGATTAATGCCAAATCAGCAATACTAAAGAATGACTTCTTTTTTTCCTCGTGACCTCCCTTCTGCAGTCAATGTGTTTAGATAATTTAATAGTTTGTTCAGTGAATATGACGTACTCACAGATATTTTATTGGATGAATAACTGCAGCAGATATTAGACACTGCTTTTATTTCAATGTAGACTACCCAAGCCTAGCTTATTAATAGCTCTGAAATGTAGTTGCACTTAATTTTACATAACTGAGTGCTGTATAGGACTGTCAGTCACATCAGGGAAATATTTGAATATTGCAAACCCTGAATGCAGGAATACATTAGTAGTATGCAGCAAAAAATTTCTTAATGCATAACGTTTGTTCCCAAGTGTCCAGTCAAGCCTCTAGATTGTTTTTCCTTCAGAGTTAAAATTTTAAATATTCTGTCCCTGTAACTTCCATCTTCACAAGCAAGGAAGCCAAAGGAAATGCATTGAAGCTTTGTGAATTTATTCATATGTACTCTGCATTCTTGGAATGCTTAACTTCTTCTCAGTCATAAAAATGTGAACGTTGGCAGACTTGCTGACACTTTAAGCATTTATCATTTATACAGTTTACTTTCTTTTAATAGCAACGGAGTGGTGAATCGGTTAAAGTGCATCAGCTGGATGTTGCTATTCCTCTGCATCTCAAAAGCCAACTGAAGAAGGGTCCCCCACTTGGAAGTGGGGAAGGAGAGTCAGAGTCTGGAGACACCATGCCCTTCGTCATGTTAACACGAAAAGGCAACAAACAGCAGGTAAGAGACTGTCAAGTATAGATTCCCCTTTAAATGGGCAGGGGAGGAACTGTCTTTCACTTCTGAAGACATTGTACAACTTTGACAGGGAATGTTTTATTTCTTCGTTTTCTCTGAGTAGGGTACAGACCTCTTAATTTAGAGAGACACAAAATACTACACGCAGTTCCATGGAATTCTTGGTTTTTAACAGAAATCAAGTGTAACAATTCTGTATTTAAATTGCACTGTTATTAGTTTTGTTTGCTGATTACACTTACTGGGACAGTGGTATGCTTTCATTCTATTAAATTCAGTTGAAGATGGATGCAAGCAGTTGGCAGAATGACTGAAAGTTCAAAGGATAGGGAAAGAAAAGGTGAAGGAACACTGCAAAATCTCAGATTCTGCAGATATTGCTGAGAACATGTTCAGCTTCAACTCAACATATGTAGTGTTTGTTAAGTTTCATTTCCTAAGTAACAGTCAATGGGCTGGATCTGTTCAACTTGGAAAGCAATCATTATCTCTGATGGCTTTTTTAAGGGTATCTCCCAGAATGAACTGGATGAATTTTTCAGAGAAACTTCTGTGGAAATGGAACCATCTTTGTGAAATCTTTTTATGAAATCTTTTATGAAATCTTGTTGATTTAAAATACAATTAATGAAAATTCCTTGCTTCATGCAGCCAAACACATTTGTCTTAGCTCTTTTCTCATGTGAACATTTGAATGTTGCTAGGTCAATAAATGCAGAATATACAAATAAATATGCATACATGTATCTTTACAGGACATAAGTCACAACACAACTTGTTTTTTCAATTGTGTAATTTAATGATGAAAGTGAATGACTCTAGTGAGTTTGTGGACAGCAGAAATAAGGCATTGTTTCATTCCGTCAGTCAGCACCTTTCAAGTATTTACTTCTGCCATTACTTTGTTTTTGATGTTTGTTACCTGAGTTTCTGCGTAAGTCTGAAGTATGTAAAGCAGAAACAGCATCTTTTGCATTTTAAAAATCTGGGTAGAAAGTGAGGTCTGTTACCACAAACAGTGGAACTAGTAAGTGTGATTCCATGTCTGGTTTTTAAGCTTCATTATTCAGTTAATAAAATACTGTGCTAAGTGCTTTCGGAGTGTAAATGGTGTTACCTGCTTTAGTAGGCATATACAACTTGAGTTTGTTGGGTTATTCTGTTTTTCTGGGACTTGAAAGTTACATATGAAGTTCTAAATGATTTTTAATAGGGAATTCTTAACTACTGTCAGCGAGTAGGAAAGAGATATAGAGAACTCTGAAAACAAAAACCAAAACCCGACAGTGTTTGGCTTTGTCAGGTAATTTACTGGGAATATCTGGAGTTACCAACAATTTTAGGGTCTTCATAATCTGAGGGGAAGGTATTGCTGGCATTCTGTGGCTTGAAAAAGAAAGCAGAACTTGTTCAGGACCTTTCCCTCCCTCTTCCCCCACTGTTTGCTTTTGGGAGTAGGTTCTTCCTGCCAAAACTCCTCCAAGTGTTTCTAGAAATGTTTTAAAAAGGAAAAAGTCTGGACTACTAGACTACTCCAGTTCTTGAGTCAGTGAAAAGCTTCTTTGTCCACAGTTGTGCATTCAGAAAAAAAAATGCTGCTTATTTTTCTGTAAAAACTGACTACTAAGCAGGAAAGAAGAGGTGGGGTTGGAAATTGTTTCTTATAACAATATTTTAACATCTGTGAGCAGAATGTGCGCTGAGTTTTGCAGTACTGGATACCTGCTTTACTCGTAACTTCTAGCTGTAAGCTTTCTGAATTGTAAACACAGGCAGAAAGATTATTCAGACAACCTGGAGGGCTGAAAGTAATTTCTTATCCTTACCATGAATCACATGCTAAGCATCACGGCCTCACTGCAGTGTCAACCTAATAATTTCCTATCATTATGTTTGATCTCCTGCTCTTTGCTAAAAGTAGTGCTGCATCAAGAAATCTTAGCTGATAAGGAGATACTTACTGTGAAAATGGAATGTGATGGGCTTCCTTCTGGGGACTGATTTTTCATAGTTGACATCCACTCATTCAAAGCTCCATTCTCATGCCAGCGTTCTGCCTGATTTTATGGGACATTGCCTACTAGTTTTTTTGAAACAGAGCACAAGAACAACTGATGGCTGTTTACTAGCTGTATGCAACCTGAATTAATATTGATTGCAGGCTGATAGCAGTGAGGACTTGTTTTATCATTCTGTTTCGGACTGTGATTAACAGAAGCAAGAGGTAGAAAGTGTCTTGGATAGATCAGTCTAACAGTAGTTGTCCTGTCACTGTAAATAAGCTGTGTGACAAAACCCACAGAAGTTGCAGCAGTAGAAATGAACACCACTATTGGAAATCACCTTTTAGCATCAGTATCATTAATTAGCCACGTAACATGAGAGAATAAGGGGAAATAAATGTTGGCATCATAAGGGGAGAGATCCACGATGCAGTAGCATTGGATTATTTTTTGAAATTGTCCAGAATTTATGCCAGGTAGAAATGAACACAGGTGAGTGGGATAAATTTAAAATGTTTTCCTGTGGAAATAAAAGCTTGACAAAGTTCTTTTCCACGTACATCTCTCAAAATCTCAGTTGTAGATTTCAGACAGACAGTACTGCTGAGGAAGTAGTACTGAGCTCACCTCTGAAGTCACGTTAAGGCAGATGTAGTGTGTTGAATGTGCATGTGCAGATGTTTGGCACGTTGGGGTGGAGAAAACAAATTTGATTCTGCCGTTCTCTCGTGGCCATGGAGAAACACTAAGGAGCTAAAATAATTCATAAAAAGAAGAGCACTGGCCAAGAAATGCCACAAGATACCTGAAATCCTTAGAACATGTCTCCTGCATTTTCACAGAGGATGAAAGTGAAAATTCTGCTTGGAGGCTTCATCTCTTTGGAAGTCTGGGAACTACAGAGAAAGGGGCAGCTGGTTTGAACTGCCTGTGTTTCTATCTCAAGACCAGTGTAACTCAGTATGGGGATAAATATAGTGAGGCTGGCATAAAAATAAAGGAATAAAGCCTATGGCTATGTGTTCCTTGTGGAAACAAAATCAAACTTGTTCCTATAAATACTTGGAGTGATTATCTATTGCCTCTCTTCTGTGTGCCTTTAGAGTATCTGAATACCTTGTATTTTCTCATGTGTTACTAAACAAAGCTGGAGGGGAGAGGAGAAGGGGAGAAAAAACCCTGTACTTTCCAATAAGAACTTCTGTGGGAACTATCACATCACAGTAATACAGAAATAACCATTGCCCTTTTGTCTTTTGGCTTTTTTTTTGTGTAGGGTGATTTTTTTTGTGGTTGTTGTTCTGTGATGGGCACTTAAATGTGTTTTCATTTGCAGTTTAAGATCTTAAATGTACCGATGTCTTCCCAACTTGCTGCAAACCACTGGAACCAACAACAAGCTGAACAGGAGGAGAGAATGCGGATGAAAAAGCTCACTTTGGATATCAATGAACGCCAAGAACAAGAAGACTACCAGGGTAAGAAAAAAGTGTACCTCATTTTTATCATCAGAAAATCCGCAGAAATACCTGTGCTAATTAGCAGTACAGGTTCTGAATATTCATTTGTAGCACTTAATAGAGAAACTCTACTTTGGTTCGTTGTTCTTTACATATTCCCTGTTCTCTGTACTCAAAAGTTTTTGCAGCTCTTCAATGAAAGAGAGTTTTAAAGTCTCAATAAATAGCATTTCTGTTTAGTTTGGAAGAGTAGAAAAATCAAATTACTGTTCCCTTTAATAACAACAATAAAAAAATCTACCACAGAGTTAATCTGATGTTTGTGGCACTGTCTCAGTTAGTGGAAGAGAATTGAGTTGGGTGGAAGATATATTAATTCTGTACAATTAAAGCTCTTGGTTTTGAGTATAAATAGACAAAAGTACTTGGAGTCTTGAAGTTAAGAAAATACTAAGTAGTGACCTCTGCCTAGTAAATAGTATCTGTTGCTTTAGCTTCATGTTGCTAGATGTGCTGGGAGCTCTACAAGTCTGAGTGTGGGAAGAACATACTAACAAAGTTTCATACAAATTATGTGATCCTGTTCTTTTTAAGAGTACAGAGACCAGCATTTTGGAACATCAACAAATGGAAACGGTACCACAAATTCTATGTATCCCTAAACCACTGCACTGGATACGTTTGGTTTTGTTTCAGGCTCAACTTTCCTTGGCTTACTCAAACAGCAAACAAAGTCAAAACAAATAAAATTGATGGTATTCAGTTCTTACGTTAGCTTTTCCATTTAACATCTCTGAAGTTCCTGCTCTTTATTTTTTTATTGTAAGGATGTTGCAATCTGGTGGTAATCACAGGATGAGTAGTTAATTATCAGGAAATCTCATTTAAAGTGTTTAGTGAAAGGTCATTATTCATCATGAAATGGAAAAATTTAAATTAAAGCAGCTCTAATTGGAAAAAATAAAATAAAATCAAAGCATGGTGTCTAACACTTCATCCTGGATTTTGATAATGCAAGAACTAAGCATGTGATCCTCAAAAGGAGTGTTTTTTCCAAAGCGAGTATCTGCAGAGCTCTGAAATTGTATTACAAATATGTTCTCACTATTAAACACCATCTTCTGCTTATAAAAATGTTTTCCAAGCCTTTTAGAAAGCTCCTCATGGAAAAGAAGCAGTAGATGTCAGAATTACACTCTTACGTGCTTTTTTCAGACTTCTAGTGAGTTTCCTTCATTAATGACAGTTCTACTTTACTAAAGATCAGGATGTTTGTATTCTTGGTTTATTTTAACTTGTCCTATAAATTTGTGGGTATCTCTAAAAATCAGGCTAAGTTATTATTTTATTGTAGCTGTGATTCTTATCCAAAAAAAGATGACATTCATTTTGTTGTTGTGAAATGATTTAGGCAGAAGTCAAATAGCATTCCTGTTTAGAGCTATTTGTGCACACATTTTTCAATATGTGTGTATGAAAATGTGCAGTTGATTGGTCCTTTTGAAGAGTCTCTTTGCCTGTAACAAGTTGGTGAATTTATGCAGACATGAAAGAGAGTTGGTTTTAAACTTCTGTCTCAGGCTTTGAAGTTAGCAAAGGAGTTGGAACTTGTAATGGGGTTCCTCAAGGTTGTCCTTACATATGCACCTAACCTGTGTAAATGGAAAAAGCCATAACGAATGAAAATTCACCTGTGTGAAGTACTTCACTATTAAATACTATTAAATAAATTATATTTAGTAATACTTATTATTATTACAGGCATATTAATACAGCTGTGTATTTGGTACTGGGTGACTGTACATGAAAATCCGAACTGGATGCTGCTTCCCTAGAAGATGGGCAGCACGCCCTCAGCCTTGCTAATCCATTGTGTTCCCTTGCCATTTCTTCTTTCCTGTAGCTTCTCATTTTGTCTGTTTCTCAGTTACTGACTTTTCACAAATTCCACTGATTCTTTTTCACCAAGAAGTCAGACATGTATGTGGTTCATTGCTTCAGCACCTGCCTGACGGTGTGCCATAATCTCTTCTTCTTTTCTTCCTGATCTGGTCATTGCCTTCTTACAGAGATCTATCCTGGTATGCTGAATTGTTTTGAAGGATGTTACTTTCTGATGTTTACAGATACGGGCTGCTCAATGTCCTGAATGGCTTTCTTTGCATTTTTCCCAGGTTTTGATGCGGTTTACTAACCGTTGACACCAATACTGTGTATAAAATCTTTCATCGGTTCAGTTTCTCCAAGACTGGATGGATAGCTGACTGAAAGCTTTGTGTACATTTTGTAAATGACCATACGATCCCACGGGTCTCCATTTCTGACTTGTGCAAGTCTTTGGGAGAGTGGTTGAAGTTTGTTTCTTACAGACGATGAGCGCGTGTCTCCAATTCCAGGTTGGAGATCAGCAGAGATTAGAGAACCAGACAGAACAGACTTTCAAACATAATCTGTTTAACAGCTTATTCCACTTTTTCCCCTTCTTTTTTTTTTTATTCCATCCGTTTGCTGAACAAGGAAGAGTCTTGCACAGGTAGACTGTCAAAATATTTCTGTTGGACGCTCAAACACGTGGGCAGAGTTTACGTGAAGGTTCCTGCTGTGTATTTGTAATTATTTTGGATACTTAATAACCATTAACTTAGTCTCCTAAAGAGCAGTTTTTATCTTAACAACAATGAAATGAAGTCTTGCCAAGTGCCAACACGTCATACTTTTAGCTGTCTTGAGCTGCCCAAAAGTTGGGTGTCCAGGGCTAAAGTGGGTGCTGATGCCTCTTTTGCACCCACCTGCTTCTTCCCACTGATCATACAGTGAAAAATCCCAGCCAGAAGACAGTTGGTGTAATGTAGGTCAGCTGAGTCACCCTCCTCAGGTGTCTGTCTTCTCTGTAAAACGATCCTATTAGGGCTACTTTAGACAAAGACCTGACTTCTAGATGCTAATTTAGGACAAGTTTCTCACTGAGTTTTTAATTGAGAACAATGCTGTCCAACTGTTACTATTTCAGAGCAGTTTTATGGTATGGCTCCTCACAGTGCTGTGAACCTTTAACCCTACTTACTGATACAGTCAATGGCTGATATTTTTGGAAAGAAACTGTCATAGCTCTGTTACGAAGCACCTGCAATGAAAGCCACTGCTGGCAGTTTCTTCTACAGGAACATCTGGAAATGCAAGTTTACACTATGTGGTACTGTGGGTTTGTCTGTGCAATTTTTTAAACTGAGAACGAAAAGCTGTAGAATAGCATGAAAAATGTTGACCCAGTCACAGCAAAGTGTAAATAAGTATTTTTAAACTAAATGTGCTCGTGTAAATTCCTCTTCAATAAGATGTATAGAAAATGTTTAACTTTCTTTCTGTATGAAATTACAGAAATGTTGCAGTCTCTGGCACAGCGTCCAGCTCCAGCAAACACGAATCGTGAACGGCGGCCTCGTTACCAGCATCCAAAGGGAGCACCTAATGCAGATCTAATCTTTAAAACTGGTGGGAGGTAGGACAATCTTCTTCTTAAATGTTTTAATTCTGCTTCTGGGCAAGTAATTACCTCCATAATCAAGATGGGTAATGATCTACGTAATTCAAGTAGATCTGTTGGTTGCTTCCTTTCTGTTCAAATCCTGAATAAGATTTTGTGCTTCTAACACAGCTTCTATGAATACATCTTTGACAGAGGCTGGGAAGGCAGGGGATTATTTTTCAGAGTTGAGCCTCTTTGTTACTGGGAAAAAGATGCAAGTCTGCTTCCCCAGTGAGAGGGGGAAGAAGATGCACAATGGTTTCTAGAGAATCTCATTGTGGCTTCTTTTTCACACAGAGGTGGTGAAGCACTGGAACAGGTTGCCCAAGGAGGCTGTGGATGCCCCATCCCTGCAGGCATTCAGGCCAGGCTGGATGTGGCTCTGGGCAGCCTGGTCTGATGGTTGGCAACCCTGCACGTGGCAGGGGGTTGGAACTGGATGATCATTGTGGTCCTTTTCAATCCAGGCCATTCTGTGATTCTGTTCTTAATTTGGTGACCTTTAGATCTCTGTCCAGTATTTAAAAGCCTAAAGGGAAAGAAGATGCAGCCAAGGCAGGGAAGGGGTAAGAAAACCTGTCACTTGTGGTGCACAGGAGCATAACAAAAAGAGGATTAACATGAGAACTATTCCTTAATGGTCATTCCCTAGTCATTGCTTAATAGTCACTGTACAGCTTTAATATAATCTCAGTCTCTTTTCTTAGTCAAAGTAATCTTCGTAGAATAAGCTATGAAATTTAACTCTGCAGCACAAATCTGAAAAAACAGAGGTTCAGATGAGATGCAGTATTTTCATGTTTCTCTTTTTGAATATTAATTTTGGAGCTGGATATATGGAGCAACAAGCAGAAAAGGAAAACTTCACCTATCAAGTCTTTGTAAGCCAGAAATAAGTTAATAATGTAATGTGTTATGTTACAGCAATATTATCAACTTCTCTGGTACATTTTTGTAAGCGTTTTATGGCATTCTGATCTCTTATTCCACTGGGTCCCCTACTGCTTTTACACAAAAACCTCTTTTTTGAACAAGGACTGCATTTTAAAATAACTAAATGTAGCTCAATAAAATGAGTAATGCTGCCCATTCAGCTTTTTTACTTCACTGTGGCCTAATACTGTCATAAAAATAAAAACTATTGATTTTCTCTGAATTGCCATAATACCTGCAAGTGTTTCACAGCTAGCTGTGCAGTCTTCTCTTGTAGGTTTTTGTCATCTTTCTCAAATACCTTGCAGTCTGTGCAAGGAGTGCTCTGAAGTTACTCCTTAAATATAGCAGCGTGCCCAGCAGATGTGATACTTGAAGTTTATGTAGTTCTTTTCAAAGCTTTTTTCTCCAAATGTTTAGGAAAAACATAATATAGGATTTTACCATAAACTAGGTCAGACATTGTCCTCAGAACAGTTTGATCAGTGTTTGCCTGCTCAGATATTTGTGCCACGTGCTTGCAGTTCCGATCAAATTTTGTGTTATGTACTTTGCTCTTTGTTCCCTTTAATCTATAAGCTCCTTAAAGCAGAGACCAGGCAGTTAGTTTTAGTGGGCAGGCTTTATTTGCAGCATGGTACAACATTCAGGCTCGCAGTCGCACATCAGTTGAGCCATCTCAGCCCGTAGAAAGAAAACTTCTGAACTCACAGCGAAGGATATTTAAGCAGAGCTTTGTTTATTGAGGACTGGGTCTGCCCATGGCTTACCACCATAGTACAGGTTATACATCACCTGCATTTCTAAGAGCTGCTGACTTACAGGATGTTTTCAGGATTGTCTTCTGACTTTGAAGGATGGGTTGCAGTGTTCCTGCACAGGCTGCCCTTGCTTTCTGGTCAACAAATTACCCCACCAACCTCCATGTGAACACTGGTCTTTTCCTATTTATTGAGAGCAAAATTTTCATGTTGAGCAATTAATGTTAGTATCTGTTTGAAAGAATGTAATATCTGTTCACTACAGATTCACATATGTGATGAGTGAGCTTGTTTGGGTTGTATTTTTTGTGTACAAAGAATAGATCAGTTGTTTTCTTGCAGTATTAACTCTAAATTTACTGAAAATAATTATGTCTGTTCTTTGAGAAAGGAGATCTAGAATGAAAAGTTGTTTGAGGATAAGGAAGATCTGAGCAAGTAAATCTCCTAGATTCCATTGTAAGGCACAGTCTCACAGGTTCTAAAGTTAATGGCAAGATGAGGGTTTTGGTTGGCTAAGAGTGGAAGAAGAATTTGGTGTTTTAACTGCTAAGCATACCCCTAAGGACCAACATCTCAAACATCTTTCAGAAAGGTGGATCCAGATCTTTCTGTCATAGTAGTTGACTCAAAAATTAACAGAGCTCTCTTGTATGCTTTTGGCCCTGCACAATCCGGTAACCCTGAGTGCCCAGCAGGCTGTGACCTCCAGAGGGCCCTTTGAACCTCAAGTTTGTTGTGGTTCTGTTTTGGTCCAGCAGGGCCCTAACATAAATAAATGATCAGGATAGTTCTAAAAACGATGTCTGACTAATGACAGCAATTTCCCCCCTCTCCCCCTCACACATGCACATTTGCAGCCCTTTCACCTGCAGTAACACCACTGTAAGTGGGAGAGTGAGTGAATGACAGTGGCTGTAATGTGGGCATCACATAAATAAGAAAAGTCTTCCTGTAATATTTACTCTATTTGTTAATAACCTGTTTCTGTGGTGAAATAAATACCACACCGTTCTTGTTCACCTGGTGTAGGGAACCTGCTTTGGCAGGGGGGTTGGACTCGATGATCTCTGGAGGCCCCTTCCAACCCCTACAATTCTGTGATTCTGTTATTTGGTGTGTGCTGAACGCTGCATCAAAAATCACAGCTTTCTGCTGTTAGTTTGTAATTGTGTGCTTCTGCAGCCTCAAGTATTAGCACTTATTAATCCTGCAAGGAGAGGATTCATTTTGGGACATAAACATGTAAGGCTGACTGACTTTAAAGGCAATGTACTGTGATTCCAATTGAAAGTGGAATTCCTCAGTTTGCTCCAGCAGAACTCAGCAGACAGCCATCTTCACTCTTACCTTCAGATCTATGGCATTGAAAGAGAACTCTGGTTACCCAACTGTTACACTTCAGCAACTCTACAGTATTACAACAATATTTTTTCATATGGTATTTTCAGGAAAACACTCTTATTGAAGTGAGGGCTGTTCTTCAAAACTGTAGAAGTTGTTTCCTTGTGCTTTAAGAGGACTGAGGTCCATTAAAAGACTTAGCTCATAAAAGGAAAAATAAATAACCTCATTTTATGACTTTCTTTTAAGCATAAGCTTCCAAGACAGAAAACAGAATTACACTGAGAGAAGTCTTCAAAAAATCAAAAACACTTGGTAGAGTTGAGCCTTGTCTTAAAAAAACCCAGCAGTCTCAAAAGTGGCTGCTGTTCTGAAAGTGCAGCCAAGGATGGAGGACCTGTCGTCGTCAAAAGGCCCACTGGGATGCGTGCATAAGCTGACAAACTAAATCATACTTAATTGATAATTTCAGCTCTACAGTTTGCATCTGACTCTTATTTCCCTTTAATAAAGAAGAATGAAGCATGAAGGTAATAACAGGATGCTAGGATTTTATTAGCCAAATATTCTCATTATAGTATTTTGTTAATGCTCTGAAAAATGAGAGTACAGCTAATAAGGAAAAATGTGAATTTAACCTCATGGTTTCCTGTTCCAGCTGCTGGATGAGAATACTTCTTACATCACCCCCTCATAGCTGTTGTACTGATCAGCATTACATTTTGAAGCTTTCCACTCACTTATTAATGGGATGTCAGAAGCCACAGGCAGTATGAATCAGATTGCTCTTATCCTGTTCACCTCGGCCTGGCTGGCTGCCATTCCCTTGTGCAGGGCAAACCCTCAGGTGCAGATGTGGCAGTGTCTCAGGAGTGGACGGATGTATTCCTTGGTTCATCACACAGCTTATGAAATCCTCAGTTCTCATTTCCAGTGGTCTTTTCCATTCTTTTGAAGATATGGGAAGATCACTTCTTCAGCAGTATCGCTTTGCTCTTGGTTAAGACAGTGAAATTGTTCCCATCAATGTTTTCTCACTGACTTAAATTCTCCCAATTTCATGTGTAACGGATTCATCCTCATTTCCTCATATGTACTGAGGATTGGTGTTTCTGAGCATTGTCACAAGTCCCAGTTTTCTGCTCCAGGTAAAACCCTGCATCTTTATGTCATAGGGCATGTTGGCCACTGCCAGCAGTGTGGCTGAGAAAATGACTCGGATGGTGTTACAAGTTGCAGGCATTAAAACAGAGAAGGGAGGCAGAGGAGGTGGTTGTAAAAACTTGCATTCAGAGTTGAAGTTGCTTTTAATGACAGCTCTGTACAGAGTTTGATCTTGCCAAGTAGAGGTTTGGATGGAGTTCTTTTGATCCCCTTTTGTACATTTTTTTTTCCTCTTATTACTTGCAAAATTGCATAGCTTTTGTTTTTAACCAGCTGACTTTCAGCTGTTCTGTGCTGGTTATTGGTTTGGGGAAAAATGCCACATGAAATTCCTGTTTTTGGAAGTAATGCTGCTGCCGTGACTTCTACCAGCAGCATCCTGCCCCAGTCCTTTGGAACACTGCTCCCCTGTCCTATCTATCACCAGTACACCGTGCCACCTCCTGTTTTGAGTGAGTGTGATTTGTACTAACTTAAATACATGCAGCTAGTTTTAACAGTTCTCCTTCCCTCTGCATCAGCAGTGAAATTATTTCTGAAGGATGCAGGAGAGGTAAAAGCACAATACTGCAATTCACTGCTCTTGGAAGCTTTTTCCCTCACTTGTAGCATTCTAGTAAACATGTTAAGACTGAACTTCCTTACATTGAACCACACAGCCAATGGTTTTGAGTGTGCCAGGAGTTGGAATGTTCTATTACATAATATTAAAGCATGATTACCAGCAGTGCATCAGCTCAGTACTTTCTGACAACTTATTGTGCTTAAATCACAAGAATACTGAATAATTGAAGCACTGAATAACAAAACAATGGGATACATAACAATACCAAACCATTGTGGAAACCTTTCCTGTTAAAATAAATGTGGAAAGCGCTGTGTCTTGTAAGATGTCCAGTAAAAGCTAGTTTTAGATTAACTTCCTGTTTACCAAAAGCTTGAGGTTTGTGCAGTAATGTAAAGAATATGGCCTGATTTATTTACGTTGTAAAAGACTTGAGTACACGGTGGTGCAGCTTCCTTGTGGGTGTAAATATTGTCCAATCTTTACCTTGTTTTGCACTACAGAATTTTAATTTGCTGTCTAGACGTCAGTAGATAAGAACTTCAGCACAGCTCTCAGTTACTGCATTTGAGGCAGTGAGACCCAATTAGCATTACTTGTGGATTTCTTTGTCTTACATCATTTGCAGGAATGTGATACAGTAACTTCTCAATGCATGTTTCATTTCAGTGCATTATCACATCAGCTGTGCACTGCAGCGGGAGGATAAGTCTGCTCTCTTTGTTCTGGACCGTTTCAGATTGATCTGGTTGTGTAAGGAATTTGTTTCCTGATGCGTCTGCCTTATTTTGTCCAGCATGGTCTCTTTTAAAATGTATATGGATACTGGAAATATGTAACTTCAATACGTAGAGGCTACAGGCATACCAAAACCACCAGCAGTATATCGCAGTGTTTGCTAATGAGGATAGCAGGGGATATTTCTCATTAAGCTATTTTTTTTGTCTTTTCTTAGGAGACGTTGATCCAGCAGCAAGTGTCATTTCATTAGGTCCTGTATCTCTGATGTTGTGGATAGTGGAGTCCTCCAGCAATTAAGTGAGAGCAGTGGACACATCTCAGCATGTCAGTCTAGAGCGTTCGGAATGGAAACCTGGGCCAGGCTGGGGCCGTGGGGCAGAAGCAGCCTCCTCTCTTCCCCCCAAAACCCACACGGAACGCGTGGAAGCTTCCAGTCATGGCCTGCCAAAAAAACAAACAAAACAAAACAAAAAAAGCTTTTTGCAATGGGAACCATGTGAGGGTTACTCTTCTCATAGGAGCCAGAAGTAAATGAATGAAATGGTCAGCTTGACCAGCGAGCAGCTCAATGAGAACTGCGATCAACCTGAAGCTCAGATGGATGACACTGGAGTGGAAAAGGTCTCGATGGCTCAGAGCGGGGGAAAACAAAGTTCTGTGCTTGATGCAAACTGTATTCTCTTTGTGTTGGAAGGCTATTCTTTGGGGGCTGTGAATCTACAGCTGAAAAATGGGGAGCAAACGGTGAAATGCGAAAGAAAACTCTGACGTGGGAGAGCTTCTTATCGAACATCAGCTACTCCTCACAGATCTCTGGTTAAGGAGTGAGCTTTTGCTGCCAGACAAGCAGGAAAGATGGGTTGGGGAGTGGGGAGGGATGAAAAACTTAGGAGCCAAGGAGGTAAAATGTTTGTTAAGGTTTAAAATAGAACGTGAAGTTGATTAACACGGGGTGTTGACTCATACTGCTTAGAACAGCCTGACACCAGCCTAAGGACAGGGATATAGCTGAGCCCATTGTATGTATCATTGAAAACCAAAACGTGCCAGTCAGCGTCACGGGGAGGTTGAGGAGTGGAGCCGATGTTTTGTTGATCTTCATGGGTTGGTAAGCCTCTGTGTCTATTGAAACAAACAAATGAAAAAGTTTAAAAAAAAAAAAAAAAAAAAAAAAAAAAGATTAAAGTCTGGAAACAAGTAGAATTTTTATTTTTTTTCTAAGTAGAAGTGAGGTTTCTTGGTCTGTTTCTGACAATCTGTTATTTATTAGCGTAGGTTTTTGTTTGCTTTCAGGTAGTAGTTAATTCAGTTAAGGAGCTCACCTGTATGTTATCACTAATTCTTTTTTTTCTAGCTCTTTTGAAATTCTTTTTATCACTGTTTTTGGTTTCTGCATGTAGGAAGGGAGACTTGTAAAATTGTAACATTTCATAAAGAAATGCCGCCCGATCTTCACCAGCTTCAGAAATCTGACCTTTGCCAATGCTGCAATAAAGTGTTGTAATTTAGAAGCGGCGTCTGTTTCTTTACATTGATTCAAGATTTTTAAAACATGCCACTTAAATCATGTTCTTTAATCCCAGAATTGAGCAGGGAAGTTGAGGAAGTGGAGCTGTGTGTAAAGGAGCAGACGTAGAGCTGCAGCGGCACGCAGCGTAACAGCCTTTAGGGCGCGGAAGGCCTGCGATGACTGGGGCACGTCTCCCCTGCAGACCCGGCTCTGTCGTGGCTGTGGGTGTGAAGTGCCCTACGAGGAGGAATGCTCTGTGCGAAGACGAGTCTGTGGTTCGAGTCTGGGATGGAAACAGCAAGCTTTTATGAATCCCATTTGTAACTGTGCTCCTTCAGTTCTGCAACAAAATTCACATCTCTTGAAGTTCTGCTTCCGTGATGACAAATACCTGTCCATTCCTCATCGTTACAGTCAGAGCCTTGATTTACTGAAGGTGATTTCCTTTTCTTCCTTTGCTGCTAAGGTCCAAAGGATTCCATTTCTCCACTGAGCATTGCCTGAGCTTTGACAGAAGCCATGGATTACAGCAGCCTGCGTTTGGTGGTTCTGTTTCGGATGGCGACTCCGTTGAAAAGCACAGCTCACACAGTGCTGGCTTTGTACCTTTGCAGCCGATTTAACCTAAACCAAGTGCTCAAGAATTGTACATTCTGGTCGATGCTCTTCTGTGATCTGCACGTCTCACTGCTTTGCCCGCATGCAGGATGTTTATTTCTAGCTGACAGCGACTCATCTCATACAACCACACTTGTCCTCCTGTGTAGTGACCCAGGTGCTCTGCCATGTCACTGGAGACATTTGTGCTCTGCTATCAGTGCATGGGCAGAGCACAGAGGATGTCCTTGCCAAGAGGATGTCACTGCAAGCGATCCCAAGAGCGCTCGGAAGCAGTTAGGGGCAGAGCGTGTTCCCATCTGGGAAAACATACGTGGGTGAATGAGAAATTGCTTCACGTCCTTGACTGTGTAAAGGATTTCTCCTGTCTTATCTTCTTCTGGAAAGAATTTGGACTCTGTTCCGGGCATTTGAAGCTGAGCTTTCACTGATGCTCACATCAGTGCTCATGGAGCTGGTGAGCAGGAGGTACGCTGTGTGCTTTATGGCACCATGGCTGAAAGCCTCCATGGGCTCGGGGCTGTGCAGCTCCTGCGTGGAGGTTGGGTCACAGGAAATGATTCTTGTGAGTGGTGAGGCATTGGCACCGGTGAGGTGGGAGTGATTGCTGTCCCTGGAGGTGCTCAGATGTGCAGATGTGGCACTGAGGGCTGTGGTTAGAGGGCATGCTGGGGCTGGGAGGATGGTTGCATGGGATGATCGTGGTGGCCTTTTCCAACCTTAATGATTTTGTGATTTGAAGGTGGTGAGGCTCCAAAACCCTCAAGCGTGGGATTCATTGGGATTGTAGTCAGGGGCAGCACCTCGAGCTGCAGCTGATGGACGCTGTTCTTTTTTTTACCTTGCAATGCTGTCACGTGATAAAATAAGTAACTATTTTTTAAATTATGAATTGCTGAGCTTTCAGACTTGCTACAATTTTATTAACTTTCAAGTCCTCCCAAGAAAGAAGCCTGTTCCGTTTGTTACCCAGATGAAATTACCATATTCCGCCACAGCTGGTGCACAAGAGGTAATTTGATGCACATTAAGGCATAGATAACAACTTCTGCATTGTGAAAGCTGCCTGCTTTGCTCGACTTTTCATCTGTTCCCTTTTGCAGCTGGCCTGTTCCCTCGCAGCATTGATTGTGCACTTGGCAGGAGCCCGGCAGAGGAGCTCCAGCAGCTTGCTGATGCAGAATTCTCTTTGCTTTGAATGGGAATGTTATCTGACTTCAGTAAATGTGGTGCCATTGGAACACGCTGACTTGCCCGCTCGTTTCCAAAGATGGATTTGGTCAGCTGGAGGCAATTCTGGCCCTTCCACCTGGGCAGCACCAGCATGGATACAGATGGGGATGGCTGAGGGCAAGCAGCTATCAACCTGTGCTAACAAACAGCCCATGTGCATCCAGCCACAGAGAAGCCACACTGCAAAGCATGGTCAGATACAGGCCCTGACCTGCAGTCGTCTTGCTGTCTGTCTGAAGGTACAGATACATGGGAAAGTCATTTAGGGGCTTGCTAATTCCCCACAGCTGCCCACAAGAGGGGATGCTGTAGTCTTGAGGCTATGTATCCAAGAGAGAAATCTTCAGAAACGCCATAAAGCCACTGCTGTGAGCCTGCCATTGCCCTCACTCAGTGCTCTTCTCCGTTCTCCCTTCTCTTTGGAGCTTCATAACTTGTTTATTCTGTGATGATGCCTTTCCCCACTCCTGTGCTTCACTGTCCCTCCTCAGAACTCTATAAATAGGATTTCCTCACCAGCGCCGAGCGGTTCCGAGCGTGCTGCACACAGGAAACTATTTGGGTAGGAATCAAACAAGAGCCTGAATGTCAAAACATTGACTTGCATTGTTTGGGTTATAAGCTTTGCCCTTAAGTTGTTATTGTTGGGGTAGGATTGTGACATTAAAACACGGTGCTTGTGGTCGCTGTCAATAGAACAAACACTGAGCTGTTAAAAAGAACAGTGCTCCTTCCTTCCTCTCTCCCTTCCCTGGAGCTGAGCTCTCAGGCAAATAAAAATAGTGGTGAAGCTGAAAATGGTGGGGTAGGTTTAGATTTTGCAAGTGTTTATTTGTTCTTTGATGTGCACCTGTATGAAAGGAATATGTTGTGTGTAGGATCAAGGGGAACAACTTTTTCTTTTGGAAGCCAGTAATGATTGACAACTTTGCAGTGTTATCCCTAAAGTTTCTGGATTAATAAGTTCTCTAAATTGTTAAGGCTGGAGTTTGGGTACCTTAATCCCTAATCCCACTCCTGTGTCCAACTCTGCATCACTGCAAACTTAAGAGAGGTGGTGGATGCCCCATCTTTGAAGACATTCAAGGTCAGGCTGGATGGGGCTCTGGGCACCTGATCTAACTGTAGGTGGCCCTGTTCACTGCAGGGGAGGGGGACCAGAGGGCCTTTAAAGGTCCCTTCCAATGTGGGGCTCCAATGATGACTGTGTGATGATGACTCCCAGTGGATCCTTTTCTAACTGGAGCTATTCTGTGATGCTCAATCCCATGCCCAAACACTCTGTGGGTTTACTGCTACCTGGGAGGCTCACCCCAAATCACAGCCAATTGCCTTTTGGCTCCAGGCACCCCACGGCTGCTGTGTGCAGGGTGTTGCCACGAGCGATTTGTGGGGCAGAGCCCAAGCACTTGGGATGGGATGCCTGGGAAAGGCTGCACTGGGCAGACAGTGCCCATTTCCTGGGCTCGAACGCATTACAAAACTCATGTTGTAAAGAAAAATTAAACCTAATCAGGCAAACGAAATCCAGTTAGGAAGGCAGGAAATGTTCCAAGGTAATGAAGTTTGTCTGTGTCGTGGAGCTTTACGACTGCCCTGGCGCTGGCTTCTATTTTGGAAATAGAAATGTGCTGACAACTGTTTCCTAATAGAAGTTTAAATATGAAGAAGTGATCTCCTTCTTTCTGCTGTACCTTGTTCAGCCAGGAGAGGAGGAGGCTCTGAGGAGCCTTCCTGTATCTAAAAGAAAGGTTATGAGCAGGAGAGAGAGGGACTTTTTACATGGGTGGATACCGATAGGACAAGGGGGAACAGCTTTAAACTACAAGAAGGGAGATTCAGGTTTGAGGGTAGGAGGAAATTCTTTACTCAGAGGGTGGTGAGGCACTGGCACAGCTGGCCACAGAAGCTGTGGGTGCTCCAGGCCAGGTTGAATGGGCTCCTGGGCAGCCTGAGCTGGTGGGGGAACCAACCCATGGCAGGGGCTGGGAATGGGTGGGCTTTGAGGTCCCTTCCAACACAGGCTGTTCTATGTTGTGTGTGTGCTGTTTTCCCTCTGCTGGGTGAGCAGGCAGAGAGGAGGGGATGACAGTCACACAGCTCCATGACATGTGCAGTAACAGAAGCCCAACAGGTAGAGAGCATTACAGGAAAACATTGGGGATGTTTGTTGGAAGTTTGTTGGAAGTTTGGTGAAAGTGACCTCCTAGGAGCAATAAGGAAGTGAGCGATCGCATTGTAATGGAGTGAACTGAGGCTGAATCACAGGGAAGTAACTTACACAGGCTGGAGTTCAGAGCAGAGCCCAGGCTGTTGTTCAGCTGCTGGGTGACTGCAGGCTTGCAGGTGCACAGCTGGGATCCTGGATCCACGAGGGCACAGCCACTGTGAGGGGAGGGACCGAAGCAGCAGCCGGACCGCTTTGGTCAATGGAGATGTGCATCCTGTGGGCTTTGGAAACTGGAACCGTGCCCAGCTCTGGGGCTGAAGAAGGTTTTCTTTTATTTTCCTTTAATTTCAAACCTTCAGCACATGCATTAGCTGCTTTTTTTTTCTCTCTTTTTTTTTTTTCCTCCCTCCTCCAGTGCAGCCTCTCAGATTGATGCTCTTGGTCACTGGAAGGGCCACGTGCAGATGCTCCAAGTCCTGGGTCACAGTGTGATGCCACCTCCCTTTTGAGCTGCTTGGAGCTGCCACTCCTGTAACTCCAGTGGGTGCCGGGAGCTCGGGGTGCCTCTGAATGCTCAAGGCTCTTCAAAACATTAATTACAGCTCACAGAAAGTACGAAGACTCACAAATGAAAGAGGAACTTAAGCTGAGCAGCCCTGCACGCCTGCCAGCTGGGTGCTCTCCTGTTCCTCACACCTGTTCAGTTTAATCCTGAAGTTACCCAAGCCTCTTCTGCTTTTATTTCGCTGGCTGCAAACAGCAGGAGGTTATTAAGGCCCGGTGGAAAACCTGCAGGCTGAGAAGCAGTGGCTGCCACCACCCATCTTCTCTTCCAAATCCCTTGAGCTGAGAACACTGCTGACCCTTCAGCTGTTTGAAGTGCGGCGTTTCCTCCTCTGGGAGAGGTCACTTTGCTCGGGAAGAGAAAGCCCACATGAAAAACGTGAAAGCGAAGGGTGTGTCCTCATGGAAAGGGTTTGGCTCCATCCAGTCTGAGGACCCTCCTTACCTCAGTGGGAAAGTTATTTATAAGCTGAGAGTCAGCCCTGCAGGAAAGAAATGCTGTGCATCCTGCATGCAAGCAAGGCAGGGGTTGTTACCAGAAGGAACTGCGCAGGTGAGGGGAGCAGTACTGCACTAAAGGCCTGATTCCCAGTCAGCTGTGAGAGCTTATAGCAGCTGCATTAAGCTTGGTGTATCCGCACCCAGGGGCAGTGCACAAGAAGAGGGCTCAACCCCTGCTGGGGCTTCAGCACTTGGGTTCCTGCCCAGTCCTGCTTGCAGGACAGAGCTGTGGGTCACACATCCATAGCTGCATGAAGGTAACAGCCATTAGCGTTATTAGCCATTGAACACTGACTTTCTTCCTTGAAGGAAGAGGCAAGCTACCACGATAATGAATGAAATTCATTGGTTTGATCTCAATTTAATAGAGGATTTATTGGATTTGTGCAAGACAGTTGCTTCTAACATAAGAAAAAATACCACAGCAACATATACACACAAAACAAGGTACACAAAACAGAAATAAGGTTATATACAGATTATTAGCAGCTAGACTCATAGCTTCATATAGCACATGGCTTTACTCACTACAGTTTTAGGCACAGTGAAGAGTTTACCAACTGGATATTTGCTATGGTGAAAGGCTACGACAAATGCCTCATCCGTGGGGACAGAATGAAAAGCTGAGTCCCACTTCCCAGCAGCTGAGAACACGGCCCTGCACAAGGCTGAAAGAACACAGTCCAGCTAATTCAGCACACTGCAGCTTTAGGTATTAAACATTAAAATTTACAGAGATACATTTTTGAGTAGGGTTCCATTAGAGAGTCAGTGAACGGCTGAATTTCAGTGAGACATTGGGTGTCACCTCCCCCAGCTCTCGCTTAGCGTGGATTCTCAGCTGTAAACAACCCAAAGTAGAGCTGGCAGGGAATGATTAGATGTGAAGATTGCTCAGTACATCCCTCACATGTATAATGTAAAGTTGTCTTTAACAGCATTCACAAGCACAGAGGCCATGAAACATTCAGGTTGACTTAGCAGGTTACATTAATAAATTATGATGCATCAGCCCCACGCTGTCCACATGTGAGACTCCAGCCCAGGCAGCACTGAAGCAGGTGCTGCGATGCTTTTCTGTGCTTCCTTTTCTTCCAAATTGAGGACTGCAGACTGAAATCCCAGCAAAATAAGAATGGCATTTCCTTCCAGCTTACAAGACGCCTTCTTTGTTCCAGCAGGACTTCTCACGTTTGATTATGCACGCTTACTGTTCTGCCAGCCTGAGGAATGGCTGCATTTCTTAATCACTGGGTGCTTCTGTACAGTATGGCTGTCACAGGGAGGAATGTGATCACAGCAAAAAGGCTGCAAAGAATTACTGAGCAACAGAACCGTCCGGATACCGTAACAACACAATTAAACATTTAAAGCAGCAAGCAGATAAATTAAAAACAACAACAACCAAAATCTTTAACTTATGAGGCAGGTTAACAGTGACGAGAAGATTCTTCCTTCACAACAGCTTCATTTGCAAATACAGCTCAGCAGGTTTGAAATACTTTATCACAAGAAATACAAACTTGTTTATCACAGTTATGTCAGAGCTCCTCTGAAGGGTGCGGCAGTTTCTATCATTGCCACTCCCCTCCTCCCCTCCAAGGGTTAGGAATCAGCTTCTCAGGGAAGAGAGGGGGCTGCTGGGGGCTTCAGAAAGTGCAGAGAATAAAGGAGTTTTCTCCTTTAGAGAGAGAGTCTGAGAACTCCTGCTTGTGTGGGAGGCTGGGGTTTGGCATTGGGGTTCTCAATGGCTGGTTTTGATAGTTTCAGGTATGAAAAGGAAAGGGAGTTTTACTACAGAAGAGCAGCTTTGCCATCTATGCTAAAAAAAATAATAATCCCAAAACATACCAGCACACGTTTTGGGACCATCATGAAAAGCATGTCTGTTGAACAAAGGCAAAATACGCTAACATGGACCCTCCAGGAGCAATGTGCTTTTACATCCCACTCTCTCCTGTGACTCCATTTAGCCTGCAGGAATTTTGGCTGTAATTTGTTATGTATTGGCAGGGCAGAATCAAATAAGGCTCTGAGCAGAGGGTTATTAGGTCTGTCAGACTAAAGGAAAATCAAATGAGGTTTTTTTCTTTTTAGAAGTATCAGAATTTACACCTTTGCAGAGTAGCACAGCTGGTGCTTGAAAAGCAACAGCTTCTTCATGGGAACGTGAAGGTGAAAGGTGAGACTTCTGACAGAACCCTCTCACATTTGGTACGGAGTTGACTCGTTCCTATGGCTTCTCCTACAGAACAGCTGGGATTGCAGATTGTCAGGAGGCTCTTTGGCTGTCAGTGCAGAAAGCAGCACAGGGCCCGTATCCTTGAGGCCTGTCTGGTGCCTTGCACTGGACACAGGTTGTGAGGGCAGGGCCAGGAAGCAGCAGCAGCTGGGAAGAAAGGAAGGCAGCTTTGAGCAAAGCAGCAGAATAATGCAGTCACCCACTCCAAAGCCTGCGCTGCTCCAGTAAGAAGGTCAGAACCGGAGCTGCCCTCTGCACAGTCTTCGGTTGAGCGGGCACAGAGCAACAGAGCAGAAGAGTCCGCCACCAGAAGGGAATGAAAGCAAAGCCTGATAATACAGACAGCGTCACTGAAGTGTCACACTAGTCAGAAGTTCCAGTTTTGACATATCTTGAGCTCCCATAACACACACGTGTGTGCGAGACAGAGCTCTCGTGGGATTTTTGGCTTTAAAAAGAGCAAAAGGAAGATTGTCCATTCAGTTTGCTATGTACAACAATACTGCACTGTACACTTCATTAACTAGCTGTCCTCTGCTACAGTCCAGCATTACTTAAATAAAATTCTTCTTAACCACAAAGAACAACAGATGAGTCTCTCTAGAAGAAGCAGGGCAGAAACCCACCAATGTATATGGCCTTACACAGTGCCAGTCTGTAACTAACAGCCATGCTGCAGTACCAGCATCTCCTTAGCTTGCCTGAGGCAGAGATCTTCCCATATCTCCTTCCAATCTGATCCCAATCCCATCAGGATTGTTTCAGCCCAAAGTCAAGCTGTGACTTCCCCTCCACTGTCACATTCCCATCTAAACTATGCAGTCTCTTTCAGCAGTCCCAGCTTACGCAGTGCCTCTCTCCTCGCTTCTTCTGTTGAGCCACGGCCAGAGAACTTCACTGTTACCCCCTGGGATCGAAATCCTGAAGGTCTGGGTAGTGAACCTGACCTCCTCCGCATATCCAGGGTTAGGTTAGGTTGCTTGTAATCATTAAAACCTTTTGCTGTGTTCTGCTGAGTGACCTTGCTAGCATTAAGAGCCACCTCTGGTTTGATTGTTACAGTTTTGCCCGTAGGAAGGAAAGGGCTGGGCTCACTTTTTAAAGCTTCGTGGATGTTTTGGTATCCATTGGGAACAGCGTCTGCCTGCTTGGGCTGCACATCGAGCTGCTGAGTACCTGGGCCACGATCCACTGGGTCCTGAGCTGGCTTTCCCTTAACAAGGCCAAGTTTTGTCAGGGCCTCATAGCGCGTTTGCTCAGAGGAGAGATCCCTTAAGGAAGAACTTCTGTTGCGTGACAAGAAATCATTTTTTTGCTGCCTCTCCTCCAATTCAGTTGCCAGAAATCCCCCGTTGATGTTGGCCAGCACCTGAGCTCTCCGCTCCTGTACGTTCACTGCTGCTTTTGAGATAGTCTCGTTGAATTCTTTGCCACTGACATTTGTTATATTGATATTGCTTGGAAACCGGTGCAGTTTGGGTGCGGGCGCAGGAGGGTGCTTTGGAGCTGCAAAATAATCACCATTGGCTACCACAGTTTTCTTCCTGTCAGAACTCCCCTCCTTCAGGGCGCTGGGGAAACGCACCCTGCTCTCCATTTGCTGCTCTGACATCTTCTGGGCCACGATGAGCGGAGTGGGGACAGAGCGAAGCAATTTTGGATGCTGCACTGCAGGAGGAGGTGGAGGAGGCAGAGTCTCACACGTCTGTGGTGCTGCTACAGAGGGATGTGGGGGAAGGTCAGCAGGTACAGCCGGCTTGGGGCTCTCAGCTCTCCGGGTAGCATCCAACACTTAAAAGAAAAAGCAACAATAACCTCATTAAGTCACAGAGTCATAGAATGGCCTGGGTTGAAAAGGACTACGATGATCATCTAGTTCAACCACCAGACCAGGCTGCCCAGAGCCACATCCAGCCTGGCCTTGAATGCCTTCAGGGATGGGGCGTCCACAGCCTCCTTGGGCAACCAGTGCGTTACCACCCACCCAAGTCCTCACACAGAGCAGAACACAAGGGTTTCCTTTTGCCAAGAGTCAGCACACATCAGTACCACCTCCCCCAAACTTTCTAACAACTCAACCCATCTCGCCTATAACTGAACCACAAGCAGTGACATCTCATAGAGGATCCCAGAGTTCAAATCACTGTGCTGCCCTCCTCCCACCATTCACTCTGCATGCTGGCTTTACTGTGTTTCAAAAGGCTTCGTAAGTTTTGCACATTCTGATTTTTGATCAAAACTGGATTAGGTCACAGCTAGGTCAAAAGGAACAAACATTTTCAGGAAATACTGCTACCTGGTTCTGCACCTTTGCTGGGAGGGCCTTCATGGTCACTGCTCTCAGGTGTTGACTGCACCAAGTCAATGATATCTTCAGTCTCTGAATGACTGGACACGTTTTCTTCTGTTGACCTTGGAGACTGACAGTGGATGCCACTGTCACGTAGGACTGGTTCCTCCAAGTCATCTTCTAAGGCATCTATGGTTTCCTCAAAGAATGTGAGAACATCCTGCTCTTCATGAGTTAAGTACTTCATACTCTCATCATCCTACGTGGGGAAAAAAAAAAGAATAAACATTAATGTTAAAGCCCTGCAGATAAGCACACAGAAGTACACCAATAATAAGTACAGAACCCTGGTTTGAAAGAGGGAAAGCAGCAGAACGCAACAGGCAGTGGTCTCATGGGAAGGATCTCCTGCTTGCTGTGCCACACCTTCCCCAAGAGGCATCCCAATCACACAGCCAGGAGCTGCATTCATGTTGGCAGAAGAGCAGCATTTGGTTTTTCATCCTTTCTGAAGTGCCTAACTTCAACTCAGCAGACTGGTGTCTGTTTGAGCTGGACTAAGAAAACTGCTAACAAGATCACAACAGCTGATGACAAACTAAACCAAACCACACAGCACCGCGCCTTTACACGTGCTGAGAACATCTGCTAAGCCCAGAGTGGAGCTGCCATTTCAGTCGCTGTGACAGGTTCAGGGATGAGGGCTGGGAGCTGCAGAGGGACGGGGTGGATTCAGGACAGCTCAACAGATGGGTTTGTTCCCTTTTTGCTCGAGAGCAAATTGGGAGGACTTGGCTGTTAGGAAGGCAGAGCTGGAGCTGAAATATGGCTCCGCCACTGCAAACTGAGTTACCCTGAATTCAATCACAGATTACAGAGGAGCAGTAAGAAGAAGGGAAAAGGTTTCTGGAAACCTCTCGAGTTATGGAAAGAAATTAGACTACTGGGAGGATGTGCTCCCTAGCAGTAAAACGCCTTGGGCTATTTTGTCCAGCAGGAAACAATCCTGTAGAGCACAAAAGTGATAAATAATCACTTCAATCATCCAATCCTTATTTTCCATGAGTCAGTGCTCCTGATTAATTCAACATCACCATGAGAAGCGAGGCAGCAACGTGCAAACTCTTACCTCCACCCTGGGAAACACTTTTCCAGAAGCTCAGAGATGACCAAGAATGATTAAGAAAGGCAACACATGAAGACAATGGATACAGGAAGGACATTTCCCAAGAGAGCTAAGTAAGTTCTGGAATGTAATTAAGCATTGTTGGGAAGTGAGGTTTTCCCTTTCTGGATTGAATTTCTCTCTCACTATGTGCATATTGCACATTTTGCCACCAGTAACTTAGGAAAAAAAACACCAATAAAGCAATTAAAGATGGATTCCATTCTCTTCTCTGCTTTTGACTTCTCCAAGGATGTATAGCTGTTCATGCCTCTAACAAGGCAACCTCAGTTCAGGGCAATTCAGGCACATAGCTAAAGGCAGGCATTACAAACACTGAAGGCTCTTCTTGCTGGAGCAGCAGAAAGTGCTTCAAACTCACTGTGACATTCAGGCCTTATATTAGAACAGGGAAAAAGAAAAAGCAACTGTTTAGTTCAACCTGTTAACTCCTACTGCAAACAAAGCTTTTACCCTCATCTCTGGCATTAAAAACAGGAACAATGCACCTCTGTAGAAAAAGAATGCCCACAGATTAAGAACTATGAAACACTGCATTGTATCGAGGAGCAATTAGTTTCCAAGCACTTCAAACAGTACAGGATGAGAAAAATAAGTGCTTCAGGGCTCTCCACTGCACTGCCCTGTAAATAAAGGCACGAAACACAGAAGACTCCAGCAGAACTGCTACAACAGCTTGAAGTTGGATGCCATTTGCAGCTGCCTATTTAAAGCACTAACTTCAAAGGCTGACATATTCCACAGCCTGCACTCACTGCACAGCAAAGCTCAGTTTTCAAAGTCCAAGGAAAGTTTTACAGCTGAACTTGAAAAGTGAGACAGACAAGCCTTCCTTTTTTTTTTTTTTTCTTTCCCCTTTATGGATGTTGCAATCTCCTTCCTTCCCCACCCAAATACTCATAGGGCTGCTATGTCTAGAAGTGAGAGAATGACAGGAAAGGAGCTGTTGTTTGGTAGGTGGTAGCTCCAGCCCGACAGGACTCCCAGAAGCTTTTGTTGTGGGTGAGCTCATCGCAAGAGCCAGACATCCGCAGGCAAAGGAAAAAAAGGGCTTCTGGCTTAAGAGGTTCACGGTGGCAGCAGATCCAGTGTGTGGCACTACATGAAACAAGTACCCATCCCTTTACAAATACATCTGCAGTACATGGCATACCTAGATCTGTTGAATGGGTCCCGAGGAGAGCTGTGATGATGATGATGATGAGAGGGCTGGAGCTCCTCTCCTACGAAGTCAGGTTGAGAGAGCTGGTGCTCTTCAGCCTGGAGAAGAGAAGGCTGCAGAAGGACCTTATAGCAGCCTTCCTGTACCTGAAGGGCTGACTGAAGGAAAGCTGGGGAGGGACTTTTTATAGAGGACATGTAGTGACATTACAAGGGGAAATGGCTTTAAAGTGGAAGAGGGTAGATTTAGACTAGATGTTAGGAAGAAATTTTTTTATGGTGATGGTGGTGAAACTCAGTGCCCACAGAGGCTGTGGATGCCCCCTCCCTGGAAGCGTTCAAGGCCAGGGTGGATGGGGCTTTGAGCAACCTGGTCTAGAGCAAGGCATCCCTGCCTGTAGCAGGGGGTTGGAACTGGATGGTCTTAAAGGTCCCTTCCAACCCAACCCATTCCATGAGTCTATTATTGGAAAGGCCAACCTCATCTCAGTTAGCACTTTCATCTCTTTCTTTATACAGCTTCCTTTCCAGATGACCAATGTCATTTCAGACAGCAGAAATAAAAATACAGCAGCTCTAGAGGATGAGCAACATTATTTCTAAAGGCAAAGCAAGTTTCAGTTCTAAGATGGCAATAATTCCATTCTAGACATGCCACCATAGCAAAGATAATTAAGATAAACCTACCAGTGACTCAGGTTGGTCAAAGCAAAGGAGCTCAGACGTGCAATTTCAGCCCCTGGTCTGAGAACAGAAGCATATTGTAGGTAATACAAATGGGTACCTTATACCGCAGTAGAGCTTTCAGAAAGATGGGAAGAATTTTGTTGTTGCTAAGCGGTGCCAGCTATGATTAAGGCTACCAGGTCTATTTCTAATTAGTTCATTTTCCACATATTTCAAATAATGGAACAGTTCATATTCTTTCTGGGCTGGTTTTCCAGGCCTCATTTCTCCTTGAATAATCTGGGTTAGAAACAGTCCAAGAAGAATCTCCCCAGTTACCATCATTCTTTCCAGTAACTCACAACTCAATACATAAACACACCTCCCCAGACCAAGTCACACACACACATACACACAAAAAAAACCTACCTGCTTTAACAGCTACTGCCTACAGAGAGCCTACATTTAAAAGTTGTGCCTTAGCTGAGGATTAAAAGGACTCTCAGACAGAAGAAATTCCAGATGCTGAAATGGCCAAGTATGCTCAGCTGGCATTAATATTTTAGAGCCTTGTGCAGCCTAACATTTCCTGCTTATGCCAAACAGGAAGTGCCTAAAGAAAAAATGGCTCTTTCTTTCTTCCCTCCCTTCAATCGTAGAATGGCCTGGGTTGTAAAGGACCACAAAGATCATCTGGTTTCAACTCCCTGCTGTGTGCAGGGTCCCCAGCCATCAGACCAGGCTGCCCAGAGCCACATCCAGCCTGGCCTTGAATGCCTCCAGGGATGGGGCATCCACAGCCTCCTTGGGCAACCTGTTCCAGTCCTGTTCAACTCCCCCATCATTTCATAGAAATGATCCCTTTCCTACCTGTCCAAGAGAGTCAGCTAGTACTAAAGGGCCACAAAAAGCTCTCAAACACTGACTGCTGCTCACGTCAAGGCACGTGGCACAATTTGGTATCTCTGATGCTGACTTTTGTTTAGTAAGAGGCAGCTGAGCACCAACGCCCCTTTGGAAGATGAAGCTGCTTGATGGTCACAGGCAATTCATCTGAAGTTTATGCACAACTGCACTGCCTTTTAACGAAGCTGAGCTGGTTATACTTACTGGCCCCTGAAGGAGAGAGATGGAGCAGAACAAAGATCCATGTTGGAGTCCAGAAGAAATTCAGAAGATCATACCCTGACCTGGGATCCTTTGACTAAAAGCAAGCTGCCAAGACATCCACAACAGTTAAACATATTTACATGTTAAAGGTCTTCTAGCAATCTTCAGAATCAATTACCCACATCTAACAGCTTCGTTTTGTCCAGCCGAGTACCACAACACTGGATTCAACTGACTTAGTCACTTCACAAAGGATTAACGTGCTGAAGAGTTAAGAGTTACAGTTCCCTGGGAGAGAAATAACTGAATGCCTCTCAGAAAACACAAAGGGAACAAGCTATTGTATTAGGTAGGAAGAGATCAGTGGAGCACCACTTACACCTGAGCCTGCTAATAACATGAGACAGTCCTTCTTGTAAAATAAGTGGGGAAAAACAAAAGCTCTGAGTATAAGGACAGCATCAGGATGGATACAAACCCGTCAGTGATTAAAACAAAAAGCACTTCTGGTTCCATTCGTAAAAAAGTGAAACAGGAGGGGCTGCACAGCTCCACTGCTTCAGCTATAGTCAAGTGAGTTACAGACAAGAGCAAGAACTCCCAAACCAGTCCAAATGGAGCCAAAGCAGCCCACTTTCTCAGCAGGCTGCCCCCAGCCAGCACCAGCTGGTGCTCAGGGCAGAACGGAGTCAGTAGAACAACAATGCTACACGCTGCATTTGTGTTTTTCTTCCCTACATCCTGCCCATTTCCAACAATACACTGCTTGAGGACTTCCCAGTTGTATCCACACCTATGTGCTTAATAGCCCATAATAAGCCTCTGTAGCATGAATTCGTGGTATTGTTTAAGCTCATTTACAGGGCTGGCATTCACAGCATTCCGCGGCAGCGAGTTCCATAGCCGGCGCGCTGTGTCCAAAAGCACTTCCTTTACAACCCACTATCTGATGGTTTTGATAACACCACTTCATTTGTGGAAGAAGACTATAATAGTGAATATTGTTATGTTCAGTCTGTTAGCATAATCGTGCCTGTGTGCCTTGTAATCATTAGCAGAGCATATAGTCAATTGATTGTAGATGAGGAAACGAATGACCTAGAAGCATTAAAGAAATAAACAGGATGAACTAAAACAATGGACTCAACAAGACCCACCTGCCTTTAAGAAAAACGCAAGCTCAAGCAATACTGAATCTACTTAAGCTCTGAAGACAGCTCTCTGGGTATCAGAGTTCAGCTTATTTCAGCTCATCTCCTTAATTTCTATTTTAGAATGACCTGAGAAAATGCAAAAGAACTTTCAGGCTGAAGTCATTAATGCTTTTCACACACAAAAAAAACCAAAAAAAACCAAAAAAAACCAAAAAAAACCCCATATCATTTCACAACCATCTAGTTTCTCCAGAGAGGTTCACTGACTTAGGCAACAGGTGTAAGCACAAGATGTGACGCATGTTGATTGGAAGGCCTTATGGCATAGTCCTCCCCCCAAGATATACTAATGGATGAATAAGGAATAATAGAATGGCTTGGGTTGGGAGGAACCTCAAGGATCACAAAGCTCCAACCCCCTGCTGCAAGTAGGGCCATCGCTCTCCATATCTAACAATAGAGCAGGCTGCCCAGGACCCCATTCAACCTGGCCTTGAATACCTCCAGCGTTGGGGCATCCACAACCTTATACTTAGGAACTCAGATGAGATTACTGGAAGGTGTCAATATAACTGAAAGGCATGGGAAAGAAGTTCATAAGAAGCAGCATGATGCACCCCAAATCAAATAATGAAATAAGACAAGCCCTGAATAGATTTAACCCAAACCTCTGTTATCTGGTACTTTCCTAAGAGTAAACAATTAACTTGGTATCTGCTGGCAGCCTCATGGAGCTTTGAGAACAGAGTGGGACAGAGTAACACCTTCATGACCATACAGCGTGCTGGTAGAGCACACGTTACTTCAGCTGGAAAGAAGATGCTGCACAGAGTGATGATCAACAAGCAATAGAAGACAGAAGTAGCTGCAGGTCAGTTTGAACGCTGTAAAGAGGGGTGGGGGGGAGAAAAGCACCACTGAGGTATGCAAACATCATCCTGGGATATATTAACCAGGGTGATGAAATCACAGCACATCCTCACACAGAACACAGAGTTCTGATCCAGCCACTGAACTTCCAGAAGGATGCAGCCAAGCTGGACTGGGCCCTTAGCAAAGCCACGAGTGCTGCCAGTAGGTTTGGCTGTGCAGGAAGGTTGGAAAAATGCAGTGCGTTATTTTTAAAACAGCAAAGAATGGGTGGCAGGCAGACACAGCCTTGTATGTATTACAGGCCATAAAAGGCTGACCACCAGGCTCACTGCAACAAAGCTTCTCTATGCTGTCTAAAGCAAAGACAAAGGGAAATTGGTTTACATATTACAGCAATTTGAATCCAAGTATTCGCTTAATGAGAAAGTAAAAGGGCAGAAGACAGACTGCTCTGGAGGTTCAGGAGTGCCCATCAGCAAGGTTAAGAGAGCAGAGCTACCCACCTGCTGGAATAATCGTCACCCACTTGATTCTGCTTTGAAGCAGAATGATGCAGTTTATGGATCTTGAAAGCAATTTATGCACTACAGCAACAACATTCTCACCAGCACATTTTACAGCAAGGTCATTCCTTGCTAGGAGTCAGGCACCTTACCCCTAGTCCTGTACTCCCAGACTGAAGGTAGCAATCCCCAAACTCCTCTTCCTCCTCACTGTTTGCCTTGCAGGTGGTAAGTATGACTTCTCTTCCTTAAGTCATGACACCATCAACCTGAAGTTGATCTCTGGAGGTCCCTTCCAACCCCTACAATTCTGTGATTCTGTGAAGCATAGCATAACTCTGTCTCTGTGCCCTGTAGACAACAGCTGCCACCCAACCAAATGCAGCTGTGTGGGATAGGGTCACCCAGAGACACAATCCATCTGTTTTCTTGAACTCCTAAAGCCACACTGGAATCCCAGGACCTCTTCAGAAGGGCTGGGGCAGAGACAGCAGCAAGATGCACTTCTAAAACCTAGTCTGCTGCATTTGCATCATCTGTACTGATCAATAAAGGATAAAGATAACAGCAACTAGTTTTTAGGCTGTAAGAGATAACTGTGAAATGCTTAGGTGAGCCCCAAGTTAAATGTGGGGAACAAGATACTAAAGCTCAGACCACTCACAGGATGCCTACTTGCCTTGTCTGAATACTCAGTGCTGGAAGTGTCATCAGTACTACACAAGGCATCCGTGATAATGAATCATTTTCAACAACTGGGTATCAGATCTTGTTAGAGCCACAGAAGAGCCTTGTTCCATGAAATAACAGAATAAGACACCTTTTAAATTGTTACACGGTTGTGACTCTTAAGTTACTTGATTAGTGACCTAAAGAAATGGCCACTTGACTGACTTCACCACTATCCCCAAAGAGCAGTGATAACTGGGACATTAACCAAGGACTGGTCTGATGTGAAGGTGAAAAATGAAAAAGCACAGCACAGCCTATTGAGACCAACAAGCAACCCACTAACCCTCAAGCCTAGCCCTCAATAAGACATTTGGATACAAAAGGTACTGAAGTCATCAACACCCAAGACACTCATACAGCTTATTACAGTGCAGTTCCAAATCAGCACTTCAGCAACTCATCATCCCCTGGTACGACCTTAGCGGGTGATACTGCCCTAGCATGTCATTCACACCCAGAAACTGAAGTAGTTACTTGTGGCTGAGAATGGGTACGTGGTACAATTGCAGGAGTGAAGAGGTGAGGTTTGTCTTTAAGAAGCTAGCCTGCACACACCTCCTCTAAGGGACGGGACCAATGAACTGAGGAAAGTGAAGAGCTAGCTTTGTCTCCAGAGTATGTGTCCTTAAATTGCTGCAGCTGTATTTCACTGAGAGTTAATCCTTGCAGCACCTATCAGAGAACGTCACTCAAGAACAGCTTTTGGAAGTTGGAATTGCCAAGCAGAGCAGAACATCTTTGTTTACCCTCCCTCTCGCATAGCACAGCAGAGCCCATGCATGGAGGAGTGCACTTGTCTCATGCCTTTGTGGAGGATCTGTTCTAACACCACCCTCATTACAGAGAAGCCAGAATGGACATGAAAATTCACATCCTCCTGGAAGAGCATTTATGGCCACAAGATCCAGAGAAAGGAAACAGGTCCAGGTGGTGATGAGAGATGAGAATAGCAAAGCAAACACTCTGCCCATCTAAGCACAGGTTCTGGTGCTTGTCTTCAGCTGCTGTGATAAATTTGATGGTGTAAAAATCAGGTCCACATATCTATGATTTACAGAGAAAAGTCTACTGCAAATCATGACAGAACAAACATCCACGGCTCACTTCCCATTCAGAAAAATATACCTGACCACAGTTGTCAGAGATTAAATAAAAGCCCCGTTGTGTGTGTAGATAAACTGAGAAGTCTGTCTAAATACATCTCAGCTGACAACATCTGACTGCTAAGAGTCGCACTGACTTAGTTCTGTTTCAAGCACATTTTGGCCCATGAAAGTTTACATCCATATCCTTACCATCCCTAAACCCACAACCAGCTCCACAAAAAGGGATACCAACACACACACAATATACAGAACAGCCAGCAGTCAGCCAAACCAGCTTTAGAGCTGTCAGCATAGGCTTAAGCTGGTCCAAGTGTTTGTCTCCATTACCACATCCTTTGGTTTGTTGGAAAAGCAACACAAAGATTATGTTTAACAACAACTGTAGTTTGACACTGAAAAGCTTAAGAACTTCATTTCTGTGATCAGGCAGGAAGAAAGCTGCAGCAGCACAAACCTGCAAGAAAACACACTGCTGTGCTTCTTTTTGCTATCCCCTGCTTCCCAATGGGCCATCAGGTGTTTGTCATCTTCTCTGGCTTCCCTTGAAATGTTCAGGACATGAGGAGCCGTATCTCACTGCTTTAAGTGAAACATTTGCTGTGAAATGTTTTCCACGTCCAAAGTAACCCAAAAGAGAAGGCTATTCCTTAGGACTAGGGAGGGATTCTAATTCTAGCTGATGCATCATCATACGGGTTATCACATGGTAAGATCTAGTTAGATTAAGGTAACCTATGTCATTTCCTGACACAGCAGACTCAGGATGAGACTGCACAGACTCATTTATATATAGCCTCATCATTCAATACTGATTTATTTATTTTTCAAATGACCAGTCTTATGCCTTTTACCACAGCCAAGAATAAAACTTGTGGAAACATGACTGGCTGTGAATTGTGACACCAGAAAACCAGAGTCAAAGTATAAAGCATAAAATGAACTTGTAATTCTTGAATAAGAAGTGCAATTCCCATTCTAATTCTCCAAGATCCATCCAGTTTCCTTGAACATTAAGGGTATATTGCTTATTACATGTCCAAACGGTATACTTGGCTCCTACTTCAACCTCCACTACCCTCACTCTTCCAACTCTCCTCCAAAGCAGACCAGAAACAGTTAAGGGATTAGATGCAACTATTTATTTTGTGTTTCGAGTAGCAATACAAGCTGAAGGATGCAGCAGAATGTTAACTAAGTTGTGGTATTCTTACTAGAACCAGCCCTCAGCTGCCAAAAAGCTCACCAAGTAGTGCAAAACAGAGCATTTGAGTTGCATTAAAAAACACAGGTATCAGCTTGCCAACTTATTTTCATCACTTCTTCTTTCACAGCAACAAGCTACTTCATTTAAAGAAAACAAGGAGGGCAGAAGAACAGATATGGAAAACTTAATTTCATGTTTAATGCGAGACAGAGATTGATATTCCCATCTAGGGAAAACATTTCTACCAGAGTGCTCGCTCCTCAATCAAAATTGGATGCTTTTCAAATGGTTGTGATAATTGAAAATGCATGAGGATCTGTACCTGCTTTCTAGGCTTAGCATGTCACAGTACAAACTATCCTGCTGAGTTCACTGCCTGAATCATCCTGCTAATTAGAAAAATGCAGAAGTGCATCCTACTCCCTCAATTACTCATGTACTATTTAAATGGCCACACACTCATATTCGCTAATCCAAAGACAGCTTTGTTTATGGTGACGTATTTGTTACTCACCTAATTGCATGAAGGTGGAATAAACTGAGACCTTCCTTCAGTACTGTCAACAAAGAACTTAAGCAAGAAACAATACGTTGAACCAAGCACTACCCTCACCTTCCTTTATGAACTACGTATAAAGAGAGGGCAGAGAGGCAAAGAACTGCGAGCAACGTGCAGGCAACAGAACCAACTTATCTGTGCTCCTTAAACCCATTCCCAGTTCTCTAATAAAATAATAAAGCACTCTTCAGGCTTTCTGAGGCAATCAGACCAGAATAACAAGCTGTTATACCACATCAGAGTAGCTACTTCTGGTCTTCCAGCTCATTAACACCCAAGTCCACAGCCCACTGTTTGGTACCAGAACTCACAGAGATCATGGCTTTGAAAAAAAGAGTAACAACCCCATGCTATGAACCAAGCTACTCATGTAACTTGCATCACTAAGCATAAGGCCCATTAAGCACTTACCATGGCAAGGTTTTTGCATCTAGCTTGGTTGCCACAATTCTCCACACCACCACCCCTCTCCATGCTCCCAAGTGTGCGCTTCAGAGAGATTTCAGGTGTTGCTTCAGGAAAATCTGACAGGAGGTTTCTAGGCATCACACCTTCTGGACTTATCGATCCCAGTGCAGCACAGGATGCCATCAGCATGTTACGTAGTGCTTGCCAGTTGTATTCATTTCTGAAAGCAGAAAACACAGGTTCAAATACAAGGAGGGGAAAATAAGCAGTAAAAGGATTCTATGTAAGTTATTATAAAGCATCTCTTTATAGCTCTGGAACATGCCTAACACCTGTGGGCACCTTTAGAAAAAAAAATCTTACTCTGTAAGAGTGATTTTAACAATCTGATGTAGCAAGATGCATCCCATCCCATGTGCTTCCAACCAGACGTCTACTCTTACAAGCACAGACCCTACATAAACATCCATCCTACAGATTCAGCTTTTGTTTTCCATTATGACGGATCATCAAGAGTAATAAAACCCCATAGATTGAGAGACTAACAGACCCAATTTCAAGCGTCTTCAGCTTTTAAAAGCTTGTAACAATTTATCAGACAGTATTTATCTATATAAGAGAAACAGAACCCAGTTCATTTTCTAACACTGAATTTAACTGTTTTCTCAAGCTGCTTTAAGTTGACTACTTCTGGTTCAAGACCTATGAACAGAGCACCGTTCCATTTTTGCACCATCATATCATACAGCCAGATTGCATTTTAAAGCTTATGAAGCTTTTATTTCACTCAGCTATGAAGAAACAATGCTTGCACATTTGGAAGATGCTTACTGGAACAGACATGCACCAGCACTTACTGGAACAAAGCTCTTGTTCTTTAAGTCATCCTACTGTAATATGTCTCTGAATTATCAGATCACAAAATACAGCAGAATTCCTTTCTTCGTTTTCCAAGTATCACACAGACATGCGTCACCCTTCTGCACTAACAGCACAAACAGGGAAGGAAAGAAAGCACAAACTGATTTTAATGTGCTGCAAAGATGTTTCTCTGCAATAAGAAACTGCATTGCACTGAGGAGCAAAACACCTCACTCTTTTAACAGCCCATCTTCTGAGCCATGCTGCTGGTGACTGGGAAATAGCAGTGACACATTCCTCAGAACAGCTGGCTGTGAGGTACCAGTCGCATGGCACCAGCTGGGAATTAGATAACGTGACCCTGACAGCACGCAAATGAAATTAGATGGCCCTGCTTCCCAAGTGCTGCTCCCTTTATCACGGCTCAAGAGGTGACACGAGAAGCAAAGGCAGTCCTGCATCTCCAATTCAATTGGATTGCCTCTCCTTCCTCCCTACCACTGTCAGCTCCGAGCTGAGAAACCAGAGCCTCCCTGTGAGCTGATCAGCGTTTCATAGCAGTGAGATAACATCTGCCAGCACCGAGCAACAATTCCATCTCGCCGATCATTTCCTCCCAGGAGAGAGCTATGGCATTACCTGAGCTATGTACCAGTGCTCCCTCCTCTGTGCTGCAGCACCAACATCTGTCCTGTGGGAAGACACCCACACAACATAACCAGGCTGCGGTCCAACGACTCTTGGAAGCACAAACCGAGTAAACAGTGCTGGATTTCCACAACACAGGTATCTGAAAATCACCAGGCCTGATGTTCATAAGATACGATCTAACCTTGATTTTTCCCAGGAAAACATTCTTGCTTTCCTCTATTAATAACATGAGCTGTAGTCACAATGCATCCCCGAGATAATGGTCCTTCAGTGCTACCACTGAGGCAGAAACGTGCTGCTGGGCATGGCTTTATGAACCACACAAGACAAGCGTACATCAGAACATCACAGCACCTGCCATGCCTCTGGTTGCCACATACCACAAAGCCACACTGAAAAAGGCTGTCATTTTTAGTGGAGTTTATGAGCAGCACATAAAACATAGATATAACAGTCACAAGGCACTGGACTGCTCCAAAACTCTCAGAAGCCTCCCAGTGACTTGATATGTCATCTCCTAACTTTCTGGGTGAAGCGTAGGAGAAAGAGTGCTTTTCCAGTGAGGGACCATTAGAGGTGCACACTCCCCCTGACATTCAACAAGAGGTGGGTAGTGATCCCAACCAACATCACTTTTTATTCAGGGATTGGGCATGCCACAACTGATCAGCCCCTCACTGACGCATTATAGATTTCTTCAGTTACACTCAGAAGTCGGTGAACTTTCTATGTACTGCACTACAAGGAGAGGTCACAGCTCACTGCTCCAGAACACTGCAGGGACCGTGGCTGAGATCAAAACATGGAGACTGTCTACTGAGGAATACCCAGATTCAGCACTAACAACCAAAGCCATGAGTTCTAAACACCAACAAATAATGTCCTGTTATTCATTCTGGAGTTCAGGCTCTGATGTCCCATACAGCTCCTGAACAGTGAATACCTGCAGCTGGTTTGGAGAGCCTCCCACACAAGATCAAGCACTGCTTCTGCCTCTGTGCTGTAAGCCATGCCTTCTTTGGAGGTTCCACTCATATCAGAGAGGCACAGGAGAGGTGCAATGAACTGTCACCCTGCAGGAAGGGGGTGATGAAAAAACAATTCCCTTCTTCTGTCTTCCACACCATCTTTCACACGTTAGAGGTTGTTAAAGTCATAAGCAGCTCCCAAACATTACTTCTCCCCTCTGCTATGTTTTTGTGCATTAAGGATTAGCTGCTCCCACGTATTTGTGCAATGCCTAATGCAGCCACAGCTGATGTGCAGTGCTGCAATACACACAGCACATTTTACAAACAAATCCCCTTCCTTACCATGGCTATCACAGAAGACTCTTCACCCTTTTTACGTCCCCTCTTCATTTTGTGGATTTGGGACAGAAATAGCCAACAATGCAATGAATTTCAAGGAGACCCCATGGGCTGTGTCAGTAGGATTGCCAAGGTAACCAGTAAGGGTTCAGAAATAAGGGAACCATCATCAGAGGAAGCGAGAACAGCAGGGCGACAGACGGCTGCTCCTCCTGACCTTCAGAGATGCACTGCAAATTAAAACTGCTCACTACAGGATTTGTCTCCTGGTCTGCTCAGCACATTACAGTGTTCTGAGGTTTTTTTGGATGTTTTGTTATTGATACTAGGGTCCAGAAACGTGACAGGATATTAAAAACAACCATCACAGGGCAGCTGTGATTCTGTCAGTGAAAATGATTTCTTCTTGGTCACAGTGGAACCAGCTTTCACAAGGCATCGATGAGGACACAATCCACATATGCACGTTGGCAGAGGGTAAGAGGAAGAAATTGAAATATTGAGTTTTACCTCCAAAAGATTTAATTTTGCTTTGGCAGGGGCACGCAGTTCAGAGGCTGTAAAGTGCCATCAAAGATAAAGTGCTGTCTGTCCTTTAAGAAAAACAATTTAGTTGTGGGCTTTTTTAAAAAAAAAAATAGGTTTGCTGACTAAGATTACTTCTGACTGAAGTTCAGTTCCAGTATTTACAAGGGACTGTTTCTGCAGCAGGAGATGGAAAAATATATTAATAATCCTGTGTGAAAACCAGCTTAATAAACAAGAGATCAATTCCACAGAAATGGAAGACATTGAGAGGCCAGAGATGAGCGCTGTGGCAGCCAGCAGCCAAAAGCCAGCACCCCCATTTACTACACAACACAATCAAAGCAGGTAGAGTCAACTTTTCTTTTTTGGGAAGTTGTTACACGTTTTTTAAAGGGCACAATATTGGTCTTTCCTTCTCTTCACCATACGCAGAATTTCTAGAGGACGCTTGGTGAGAACAGCTAAATTCCTAAGCTAGATCCCTAGGCTGAGGCTGCTCAGTGAGCACCACAAACACAGTGCCTGGTTTTCAGCAACTATTCTGCAGTGATAAAGTGGGACAGAAGAACTGGCCAGTGAACCTGAACGCTCGTTTCATTCGCTGACTGTACACACCCATACCAACACATGAGCTTAACTCTCTGTGCTCTGTCAGTCATCTTGTATTCAGTGGCTGTGCTCAAGTTGTTTGCTTTAAGAAAAAACAAAAACACAACTGACAAACCCAAACATCTGAAAGCACTTTGAGGTCATTCAGAGAGTCACTGTATAAAAAATGATGGTACAGGGGCAGGCCAGAGAACCTGCATCACTATTTGCCTCTGACAACAGCTAGCAGCAGATGCTGAGGGAGGAGTGCATCTAAAACAAAGTAAACAGAGCAGGAATTCGTTCCGCTTCCTGCATGTCGCAGTCAAGGACTTCCAGAAACAGAGCAGGTATGTGTGTCCAACAACACGATGAAAATCTCCTTGCATTAAGTGCTCCTGCAGCATACCTCAGAACCAGCCATACAAAATGACAGCTAACTACAACAGACTGGCCCAGGACACATCTCTGCTGTGCCACTGTGGCTGCACATCGCTCCAAGTTGGCTGATCCAGTGGGGTGGACATATTTCCTCCTTACAGATTACTCAGTAGCCACATTCTTCTTCACTGCCTGAAATATAGAGGAAATTCCTGAGCTTTATAGGCGAGCTATTTCCTACTACTGTGATATACAGTAAATTGGAGCTGTGTGGGAGCAGACCAAATGACAGTGCTGCCTACTAAAGCCAAACACCACAGGCAAGTTGGTCAACTAGGAGCATGCAGGACAACCTGAGGTGCTGCTTAGCCCTTTTTGCTAGCAAAGACAAGCCCTGGAATCAAGCAGTAAGTTTGTAGGCTATTCTCACAAAGAGTTAACAAAGCAGGACTAACATCCAACAACATTAGTTTTTAGGAGTGGAGACCAATCAAAACCAGCCAAGAGTTCAACTCAGTTTTCTTCTCCACATCACTAGCACAGATGCTTGCAATACAGTCTCACATCACAACAAAATTCTGGCTGTCCAAAACAGAGGTAGCATTACTTAAGTCCAGTGACACTTCTTGCCCTTGTTTAGAGAAGGGCTGTCATCATTGCACATTTGGCCAAACAGAAACACTGACCATTAAAGACAACAAAAAAAGGAAACACAAAAAGAACACCCTGCCCCAACCTATAGTTGAGCCTCTAAATAGCCTCTATAGAGCCTCTAAATAGCAAGAAAAGAACATTTTGATTGAGATTTTCAGAGTTGGTGCCAAACAAGTTGGAACAACGCTTAGCAAAGTGGGAACTCTGGGTGCTCTCATGGCAGCCCAGCGGCCTGGGACAGACACACACCAACCACCTCAGTAATTACAGTGCTAACAGCCACGTGAGACTCCCAGAATGCAATATTTCAATTAAATATTTGGTTTTAAACTTGCTAGTTCCTGCATTTCTATGGTACATTTGTAACAAACTTCCAGACTTTTCTCCACAGACTTGAGAGCTACAAAATCCGTTGGCTTTAAAACTAAAAACAAAGATTCTCTCAGTCCTCTAAATCTGGAAGCTGGAGCTTCTAGAAACACACTGGATGTCATTCATACAGCTTGTGCTTGAATTTGCAAGAGCTGCCAACAACGAAATAATTAACCCTGTGTACACAGGTAGCAAAAGAACCAGATGGGTAATGCACCAGTTCAGCAGAACTTGAATCCAGCTGCTTTCATTTCATCACACACCTAAATGGTTACAGAATTACAGCCCAAATAAACGTTGCAATCCACTTTTAAATGAAATGACCACAAAGCAACGTTTCCATCAGCTGCTAAACAATAATTCAGTCATTAGACTGAATTCTCTAAATCACGTTTTGCTCAGAAACAACACTTAAAGGTCCCACCTCTGAGCATGTTAATCCAAGCCTCAAATGACAGAAAGAAGGATTCGGTATCATGCTTCATTCTTAACTGGTTTTTCTTGATATTCAAGAACAGCCTTTTTGAGACAGTATATCTTTGGAATTTTGTTGCCTGCTGTACACAGCTAAGCCAAAACAAGGCAAGCAGCCTCCTGCAGAACTGTCGGTATCCGTCTCCTCGTTCTCTCTCCACTGCTAAGGAAATGCTGCCTCTTTTAAACAGAGGGTGGGACGCCACTGCAGGCTTTCACAATGTCACATTCATCCAGCCTGAAGACAGAACCTGGCAGGGGAAAACTGTGAAGCAGGTCCTTATGCATCTCTGCCTCATTCCTTGCAACTAATCTGTGTTCCCAGTTCATTACAGCAACTTCAGCTGAATCCCATTGCCTACAGCTAAGGCACCACTGGGAAAGCTTTGTGCGTAACACTGCAGGTTAAACTACCAGAGAAACATCCCTAATGTACTCCCAATCCTTCCCTATCACAACTAAAAATAAAACTCTGCTCAGTGGCAGGCAGTTAGCTTTCTTTAGCTTAATATCTTACACAAGGACAGGGCTCTCACTGGTAGCCTGTGATTGAGATTTGATGATCAGTATCTGCTTAGTGGGAAAACACCTGATAGCCAAGGCTGTCCAGTCCAGTACTACCTGGGCTTCCAACAATTGGAGGAGATGGCTCAGGTCTCCCCTGACTTCAAGTGATCTTGTATAAACTGCAGCACAGAAAGCATCCAGCTCTCTTAAAGTTACTTCAGTCAACATCAGGGCGGTGCTATGACAGCCAACATTTTGGAAACATGAGATCTACACCAAGAATTTTAGGCTTCAGACTCCACTATAATTAGTCAACTTCTGTCTCATTACAGGTGTAGCATCACCATGGTCTAAGGCTGCATTACATAATGACTGCTACAGTCATCACAAAGGTGAACCAAATCCTGCTTTAGGAAGTACACACAAGGACAGGACAGCGTTCAGCCCCAGCGCTTCTGTGTCACGTCTCACAAGAGGATTTTGTGTTGCTTTCCTGCGTTCATCAGTGACTGCTGTGATGGTACAAGAGGGCAGAAGACACTGAAAGCACAGAGTAGATGTTTACTTTAAAAAGAAATTAATTTGATGGTCATTTAATTCCTACATAAGCACATGAAGGTCTACCTGCCCAAGGTGAACGGAGCTGAAAACAGCATTGGCAAAACAAAGCAGTAAATGCTTGTCTCGTACATTAATTGGTAATAGGAATGGTCAGTAAATACCTAATTGGGAGGGAGATCTTTAAGCAGTTTGTTACACTGGAAATTAAAATTACTTGCTTCTATTTTCTAATTAAATAAGCGGAAGGATGTGGCAACAGAATTTGCCAGAGCCTGTCTGGCTGGCTTCGAGAGCCACTTTTATTGTCATTTATTTTCACGCTCCAGTATTTTAGAAGGTCGGTCAGTCTGTGACTTGTCAGCTGCCAAGGAGTTACGGCGTTTGTTCCTATATCCAACCAGCCAGCCCCTCTGCCAGCATTCTTGGTTAATATTTCTGTCAGAGGCATGCATATGAAGAAGGAAAAGCAACTACGATCAAGAGGAGAAAAGTTTTACTATACACAAAGCACAGAGATTTAACATAGCATTTCCCTGTTCCTTCCCCATTTCAGACTTCCTTTGTACTTCGAGTCATAAAACTTGATATTACTCATTCACTCTCTGTTGTAAGGACTCAAAGCAAACCCACAATGAGAAAGATAGAATTTTTGCAGGTTTTTGCAGCACTATTTCTTTCAGCTATGAGTAATCAGTGTTTTTCTTTCCTGTTTAAACACCAGCTCTCCCCCCCCGACCCACACAGGTATTATGACTGCAAAGGAAGGAAGAAATCCACAATCATTATTCTGTACAGTAGTAGCCATACAGTGAAGAATATCTGCAATGCTGCATAGCCAAGGACCTGCAGAAAAGCCTGAAAATAATATCTTTGTATTAGCTTAAGCTAGAAATTGCAAAAGCTTCGAAGACTCATGCTTCACTTTAGAAGGAAGTTTTTCCTTCTGTTCGCTTCATAAAAGAAAGAGGAGAGAAAGCAACCACTACATTCTGATACTTCATTGTAATAGTTTAAAATCCTTGCTATAATAAAAAGAAGACAGCCACCCTCCAAAATTTTCGCCTGCATCATCTCTTGGGTATTGCTCACACGCAGGATGAAAAGCAACAGATTTCCAGCCACCTCCTCTGGGTGCCATACCCAACCCAAAGCTATCTGGGAAACATGCCCTAAAGATCTTCAATCGCTGAAAATCTGTAGCATTTGGAAGGCTGTGGTTTCTCTTACACATACCAAACCTCGCCTCAACTACCCAGGCTGACAACCTTCAGAAGCACCAGCTGCCTCTCACACCTTCTCCAGACAGAACAGGAACCTGACAGAGGGTAGGGAAAACATTTTGAGTTAAAATCTGCTGCTGTTTAAGCCAACAGTTTTTCCAGTGGTAAAACTACATTCTGGAGAGTCAGGAAGCAATGAAGAACAAAGCAGATCTTTACCATCACCCTTAGTCAGCCCACAACACCAAGTATAGAATCTTTAAGGCTGGAAAAGACCACTAGGATCATCTAGTCCATCCATCGACCCACCTCCCCTGCCCACCAACCACATCCCTCAGTGCCACATCGCCATGTTTTGGGACCACCTCCAGGGACAGTGAGTTCACCACCACTCGGGCAGCCTGTGCCAATGCCTCATCACTCTTTCTAAGAAGAATTTTTTTCCCAGTACTCAACCTGATCAAACCATGGATGTCAGCACATCTGAAGTTTAACAGTGCACTGGAATGAAACCTCGTAGAAACTCTTTCATTTTTTTTTTCTTTTAATTAAAGTTGCCAGTAAGAGTTTGCTGCCGCATGTGGATTTTTAAACAGAATATGGGAAGGAAGAAAAATTCAAGGAATTAGAAGAGCTTGTAAGCAGAGCAGGGAATAACTTTTCACGCTGTCTGGCAGGGATAAAGCAAGGGGGAATGCCTTAAGGTAAAAAAAAGGGGGAGATATTAGTGAGACGTTATGGGGAAATGCTTTACTCAGAGGTGAGGCACAGCTGCCCAGAGAAGCTGCAGGTGCCCCATCCCTGGAGGTGCTCACAGCCAGGCTGGACGGTCCTGGGCAGCCTGAGGTTTCTGCTGGAAGTTCTTCCTCCCATTCCCCGTACTCCGAACCACATCCCGCCCAGCAGCGCCTCTCCCGCGCCGTGCCGGTCTCTCTCCCCTCGCTCATAGCATCACACACCACTTCTCCGCTGGAAACCGGAGAGCAGACAGCAGCGCGGTGCGTCACAGCGCACTGCCTGGAGGAAGTTTAAAAACAATGGGGCCAAAAGCCGAGCGGGGCAGCCGCCGTCCTTATCGCTTTTTGAGACGAGAAGTCACCCGTTCGCGAGCAGTAAGACCAACGCCGGATTCCTCCTACCCGGCGCTGACAAGCGCCTGAGGAAGACTGACCCGGGGCAGGCGGAGCGGCACACGGACACCCGCGGGTCCGCCCGGAGAGCGGTGGGAAAGACCCCAGGGCAAGGCAGGGCTCCTCCTGGCAGCACGGGAGAGGCGCGGGAAGGGAAAGTCCCTCAGAAGGAGCGCCCGGAGACAGAGTTGAGGAAAACTCACCGGCTGCTGTCAGAAATCCGCGCCTCTCCTAACAGGGACAGCAGAAGGATAAAGGACGGCAAGTTCTCCGAGCGCTCTCAAGCCAAACGCACGCTCCGCCAAGCAGCCGAACTCATGCGCACTGCGCCCGGCCAACACCCACGGCGGGCGGTTAAAGCGGCAGCGCTGCGCGGGGACAGGGCGGAGCGTTCCGTCCCGGTGGGAGCGGCGCATCGTCACGGCTCCGCCTCGCCCGGGCGGGACGGCCGCCTTTGTCAGTGGTCGGGGATCCACCTCCAGCACCCCTCATGGCCGAGTGTACCGGCTGCGGGTGCGTGACAGCAATACAAAGTTACCAACGGCCTGCGTGCTTCTTCATGAGCGTCTTAAAGGGGGAAGAGCTCTGCGCGCTGTGTTCAGCAGCGCTGCCCATAGCAGCTCGACAACACGTTCCATCTACTCTTTATTATTAATTTATCATCATACCGCCTGGTATTTATTTATAGAAAGCGTGTGCAAGGCTATGTCAGCCATCACAGGAGTGATTTGATTTATGTCCCATGCCGTTGTAACAATTTCAGGCTGTTTTTAGGAAGGGCCTTTGAACAGCTCTTACAGAAATCATTATTTCTTGTCCACGCTGTGGTGGCAGTTATCTGTGGAGCAGAAAGTGCTTGAACACATGGAAGAAGGAGATGCTTCAGAACGAGGTGGCCCTACCCACGAGCAGTGCTGTGGCAGAAGCAGGATGAGGGAGCTGTGTGATTTAGGTCAGCAAAGCTTGGGAGCAGTGAGACCATGGCCAGTGTGCAGCGCGCATGGAGCCTCCTCAGGGCTGCAGGAGTGGTGCCTGGGGGACAGCAGGAGGTCGGGATCCCAGGGAGAGATGTGCACTGCTTTGTGTTGGCTGGAGTTGGCATCTAATCTAAACAGTCAAGAGAGGAAGGGTATCTCCACTGACCTGGTTGGACGGATGATTATGAGGAAACATCTCCAGTAGTTGCAGTGGTAAAGCCTGACCAAAGTCCTACGTGTCTCTCTTCACCAGACTGCTAATGTTAGCTTAGAAGAATCCCAGCTCTGTCTTTTATTCTTCATTCTGCCAGTGACTTGGTATAGGATCACAGGGCTCACCTACAACATCTGTTACACAACAGTATGGGAGAGGAAAGTGTTTCATTTCATCAAGGAGGGACGCGGGAGTGGCACCTGCTAAGTACAGCCTACAGACACTGGCTGAGGAAAACATTTTTGGGGGGGAAACACATTTAATTGAAGAACATACTTAAATGTAAGCCTGTACTTTACTGATTTCCTGTTTGGGAACGTTGTTAAACAGATGCACAGTGCTTTGCAATTCATCAACTCGGGATGTTAGATAACATCAGTGTGTTATTCCTACAGCATCATGTGCAAGTATATGCTAACACACCCTGCCAGAGCTAAGGCTCTGCTTGCTGAGGACATCACCATGAGGAAGAAGGTAGTTCCAGAGTCTTGTCGGTTCCACAGACTTAATTTCTTGATTTACCTTCAACACCTTGTGCTAGAATATCTAATCTCACATTGAAAATGTGCTGCCTACATTTTCCTACCCCAGGTGTGTCTGGAAGAGGTTTTTGTCCTTCTAATCATCATTTGTATGGTTTTTTTTTCCCCTTCTTTCCTCGTTCTTCAGCATTATTGACTACTAATTCTGGCACTAACTTTATTTTATGTGTTGACACATTCTGTCCTTAAGGCGGGGAAATTTATGGTACACATTTCCAAGTACACAGCCTATTACTGTGTATTACAGAGAACTTCCCTCCTCTGCAGCATGAAAACTTGTTATACCAGTTTAAAAATATTTCAAGTATGCATCTCCTTCCTAAAACATTAATCATTAATTAGCATGTGATACTGACATTTCAGGTTGCTACTCAATAACGCAAGACAGATTTTTATGAGCATTTCTATCATATTCCAGTATCAACAGCACAGCATGCCCAACATCAGTACAGTCCAGTGTATGAGAAGCCCATTCTGCAACCTGTTCGGGAATGTTACCAGAGCCACTGGATTGAGACTATGTTTGCAAAGCTCCCCTTGGCAATTGAACACATTTTCCTTGTGTTACAGCCCGAAATTCAACTTTCTTCTCACACAGAACGTGCTTTGTTGCATTTATTACTGCAAATAGCTGAGACCAGGCACACTACTGAGCAGCTGTGGCCAAAGAGGATCTTATTCACCTTTTTTGGACCTTCTTCACAAATAGTTTTCATCTTGGGTCTTTCTTCTCTACACGTGCTTTGGTTTAAAAAAGCAATTGGTAGAACTGAGCAGTCAGGAAAAAAAAAGTTTAAAGATGGAAAGGCATTTGCCATGCATCTGAACTCCATTGGAGTTAGAAAGCTCCACAGTCAACATTCAGGACACCCTTGTGCTAAACAGTGTGTATAAAGTAAAAAACACTCCTGTTTCAGAAGGTTGGTAATTTACATTTTGACTGGAAGGCGACAGACAAAATAGGTAATAAATGTGTACTGGGATATGAGATAACCCTGAAAAAAAACCGTGTTAAGCCAAAGTGAACTTTGGGTTACTTTTATGGTCATTACGGTTAACTTTCTGTTGTGGTAAGCATGGTATTGTGATTTGTTATTTGTACAGATTGCCAATTACAAACCTCAAGACAAGATTGTGGCTTATCGTAGAGCATAACTTCACAAATACCAGCTAGCTTACATTGGCTGTAATTCATGTTTACAGTCAGCAATCCCACATGAGATATGCTTTATGATTTATGATTCATTTGTACAACTTTTCCCCATGAATCTCTGTCTTTTTTTTGGCAAGGCACTCCCAGCTAACACTACTGACAGACTTGGTGCCACAGCACATCTTACTTCTCAGTATCTGGCTGCCAGGATGAAGTCCAAACAGTGATCAACTTTGGGATTTGGCTGTGACTCAGCAGCAGACTGACATCAGCATCAGAAACCAGATCTTTTGCCATGGGAACAGGAATGTGGAATTCCAAAAATGACAATCCAGGCTCTGAAAGAACAAAAAGCGTTAACTTTCTCTAAAGATGAAAGGTCTAAGATCCTATTCTTCTCTGAGCTACAAAGAACAACTTCCATTCCTTCCCCAGGTGATCAGAATGGAAAGAGAGAGATGAGTTAAAGCAGTCTGAGGATTAAGGTGCAACTGGGTGTCCTAGACTGAGGCATCCTAGACAAGCACTTGAGATACCATGACTAGCTGTACAAAAATGGCCAAGATAGGATCTGTGGAGAGCAGTCCACAGTCAGCACTTACTAGATGTTCTCTAGGAATGCCTTTAGCAGTAAGTGCTCTTGATATTAAGCCATAAGGACATGCAAATTTTCAGGGCTGTTCTAGCTTAATTGGGAAATAACTCTGAAGCTGGAGTGCCCAGTGCCATTCCGTACCTGTACAGAAGCAGAACTGAAGGCACTGTGAGCTTTGGCTCACTCTAGCCAAGTTTTGCAGTGTTCCTTTTATCTTCTTCTGGAAGAAGATTCACACTTGCCTCCTTCTCCATTGAGTACTTTATCCCTTTCCTGTGTTGCTGAGGCTACATCACTGTCCTCAGGCCATTCCTTCTGCTGTCTCCATCACCATCTCCACCCCACTGCTTCTTGACCCTCTGTCCATGCCAGAACTCCTTTTACTGCCTTTCTGGCTTTCAAACACTTTCAATCTCCATCAAATCTTTCACTTCTTGTTCCATGCTGCTGGCTCCAGATACACTGAGCCCAATCTGACTTACATTAGTAAGTTGTCTAGTAAGGTGGTCTTAATTTTGAACCTCACCTGTGAGACAAGATTTGCAGATATGCGAAGAAGTCTACAGAAGAAGTTACCTGCTGAGTTGTGCCCTCCTCGCAAAGCTAAGATGTACTTTTGGTATTCAGCAACTCAGCTGCACTTCTAATTTAGAAGCCTAAATCCTTTACTGTATCTAGTTCTTAATCTTTTCCTTCAGACCTTACTCCTTGAGCAAATAGTTTGATTTCCCATGGTTTGCTTGCTGAGATACGGGTGGGACTGCCTTCTACTGCTTTTATGGCATGTGGTTCAAAGTAGCCCAATTTTATCAGCTTCCTAAAGAATTAAACCTAGCAGCTAGTCTTTGATTTCTGCTATTTAAAAATTGTGTTTTCTGACATTTTATTATTGTTCTCCCATACATCCCAGTGAATATAAACAGCTGGTTATTTTCCAGAGTCAGCAAGTACAAAATGCATGCAACTTGCATTCCTATGGAGAGTGGAAAAATATGCCACTAAATTAAATATTAATCATATTATTTTCAAAGGAGAGGAATGCAAGTATAATTAAAGAAACATATAAAATTATTTATTCAGAAAAAAACCATAAAATGCATATTTTAAAAATGTATTTATTTTCTTTAGATTTCTGGTTTGATTCCTGTTCGTTCCGAAAGTTAATTCGCTAATGGCCCTCCATTGGCCCATAACACGATGGATGATCTCAATTCCAGTTCCCAAGGACAGAGTGTCCTGTCACACAGTGAGTTGCATTTTGCATTCAAGCTCTATTTTCTGTTTCAGGAGAACAGAGTGCTTTATGGAGAAGGGCAGCACGGAGGAATTCCTTATGTTTGAGGAAAGGGCTTGCTGTTGTTATCCAGGATGTTCTGTAACAGTTCTGAAAAGGGATTCTGTCTGGGCTTTTTGGTAGGTAGGGCTGTGTGCTCTGCCCAGAGTCAGTTTAAGTTAGTGGAACAAATCACGGTAATTTCATTAGAAACCTCATCAAGCCTTTACTTGTTCAAGAAATGACTTTAGATGAGTTTAGCAGAATGTGTCTGGACTTCAGACATTTCCATATCTTCTACAATCCACGCAATTGCTCTTTATCAGCTGTCTGAACCTGCATCTTCCTTATCTCTGTAGGTTCCTCTCTGAACTGAAAGCTCAGTAGCTGCACATGCTCTACGAGATGAATAGAAAATTCCAGCACAAATGTACCCTTGTTCAACATCATGGCTTACAGCTTTTCTGTCCTTAATGTAACTCAGGCTCAGAGAGTCCACAGCATCCTTGGGAGACGTGGTGATACTTACTTATGAACTGGACTTGTACTGCACCCTTGCAGAAGTCTGGTCGGCTGACAACCTTCATGGTTCAGAAAGTGAAAGCACAGATAAAAGCTTGTAATCCTGATGTTACAGAAAGAAGATGAAAGGAGGAAAGAGGAATGGAATTTATCACCTTTGGACCTTCAAGGACGAATCATGTATTTGATGTTACTATCAATGGATAAAAATATTCCCCATTGTAGCAATCCTCTAATACCATGGGACAATACTATTAGAGGATAATCTCAGCCTAAATTGCAATGCTGTGCTTGAGCACTGGTTCTCCTAATGCTGTAAGATACAATTACAGAACAAGGCCTGGAAACCACAGCCTTTGTTCTGCCTTATTGCTTAATTGTTTAATGAAGTATTCACTTCATCTAAGTGAGTGCTTTGTAATTTCAAAGTTGCATGCAGCTGGCAGTGGCAATGAGCAAAGAACTGGCTTTTTTACAGGATAATTTGTTCTCTTGGTAATAGAAGGTATCATTAAAGATATCTGACTCTGATAGTAAATAATCTGAGAGATCTCCCCATGGAAGGGAAATCTCATCCTTAAAAGCGAGGAAAGAAAGCACATTTGTTACTGCCTTCTTTTTTTTCCCTCCAGTCTTCCTCTTGATGCTGTGCAAAGGCAGATGGAAGAGGTGGTTTTACTGTTTGTGACTGATCCTGCACTAACAGCTCAGTTCTTAAGGTCATGACCCTGCATCACATGTACCTCTAAAATGGGATGGGAGAAAATCTTGATTAAAAAAAAAATGCATGTCAAGAGGGAGCAACATTCAAGTGCTTTCCAGTCAGCATAAAGAAAAACAGAATGACATTTTAAAAGTGTATTTTACACTTTTTTTGGAGGTTTTAAGAGGAAAGCAGCAGCCTTGTTCTCCCCTTACAAATATCCCTGTGCTCAGGATATGGTGTCAAACCCCAGCTCCCAGTGTCACCAGAGGCACCATTTCTCCGCTGGCTGCTGTTAAGCACCTCTGCACAGCAAGCATTTCAGGGCTTGTACATCACTCTTTACATTTAATTCTCTTTATGAACTGTAGGAGGAACAGTAAATTTGCTGTGGGTTTGGATTCCATGTTTGGCCAAGCACCCAAACTCCAGACACCAGATATCAGGAGATTCACAACAGCCTACTGAGAGAATATGAACAAGAGAACATCACCTGAATTCTGGAGGCTTTCTTGCATTTCAGCAATGAAGGTACTCTTGCAAATGCTGAATACTGAAGTAATATTTCCAGTCTGGAACATAGAGTTTTTCTGTATGGTTACTTTATAAAGCTCTAAAAATGTTTTATCAGTAAGATCTGTACAAAGAATACGTGAGGTCACCTGTGCACTAATGCCTTCCTCCCCTGCCAGCGCCGCCTCTTGGGAGGTAACGTCTATGAACACTTTGCTGGCTCTCACAAAGAAAGATGCTTCTTCACTGAAACCACATTTCTGGAGGAAAATGGCAACGAGAGGCGGATCTCAGGTGGGTCACGGGCTGCTTTCTGTGCATACTCTGCTGTGTGTGCCATTGTGAAGTGCACGGGATGCAGATAACAGGAAGGAAACCACCAGGCAGTGTCACGTGGAGCATCAACTAACAGCACAGGTTGCACATGTACTGTAGATGCACATGGATGTAGTTTACGTGCTGTTCTTGGCCTAAAAGAAGTGATAAATACAGGACTTTCAGTGACTGAATAGTTTCACTTGAAAGGAACTAGAGTGCAAACCTCTTGTTTGTCTGGATGCTTTTAACTTGTTTTCACAAATCTTCCGTTTTCAACATCATTTAACAAACTATTATGGGCCTTTTAATAAATTGCAGTCATTAACCTTGCTGAGAGTAGCTGAAGGCAGGATTTTAATTCAAGCAGTAAAAAGTCTGTCCTCCAGGCATGAATGTTCCAGATCACACGAATGTCGGAGCTAATATCAGTTCAAGGACCAGCAGGACCAACGCTGGCTTACAGCCATCTTCTGTACCTTGACAGAGCTGACTGGCTTCTGCCTGTGCCAGTGCACAGAGCCTTCTCATACTGCTTTTTTTTCTGTGCTCCAAGCTGTCTCTGTAATCTGTTCTTGCAGCTGGAATAGCTGGAACATGGGAAGACCCTTGGCACACTGCTTTGCCTTTAAGGACGTACCTGCAAGCTCTTCTGTAGGGAGTTTCCTGCAGAAGGAGCTGCACGGCGGCAGCACGTCTGACTAATGGCTGTGAGACACACCACCTGCAAGGGCTGTCACCAGGCAGTCTTGAATCAGTCCTGAGAGTCTCATTAGCTCCTGATTTCTTAATGGTATCTTGTATCTACTTCTATTACCATCTATTTTTGTATCCTCTGTGCAGTCATCTTAATAGGAGCCCTGTGTCCGCATGAATGTGGTTATTTTTCATCTGTATGGGAATGTTTGCATGCACTTCTGTTTTAACTCTTAAAATGAAAACATTGAGAAAAATAAATCTGCTGATAACATTTTCAGTACCTTTTTTTTGCAAAACAACCTCAACATTTTGCCTTCTTTGAAGAAAAGATCTTGAGAAAGGTTGCAATAATATTTCTTCAATGCTTTTTTGGCTTGCCAGGTCTTGCCAGGTTTAGTTATTCAAGCTGCTCATCGCACATAAGTAATATTCGGGTTTTTTGTTGTTGTTTCATGGTTTTAATTGCTTGCTTGTAGCATTACCACTGGCCTTGGCTCAATTTCTGTGGTTACAGATGGCTGTAGTCTGAAATGGTTTCTGTCTGAACCAGCTTACGATGCCACACTGAGTCAGAGGAAAATCAAAGATAAAAGAGGGCACAGATCACTTCTGTCTCCGCTGTGTAGGAGCACAGCTGTACAGCGGACTGAAGGTTGTCTAGTGGGAAGGGCATTGAGTCATGACTGACAGTGATGACTCTGCTCTGAATGGAGACTTGACAGCAAAAATATAACAAAGGTGCATCTCAACTATGTCTTCCACTCTGTCTGCTGGTGAGAATTGTCCAGAAGCTGCCTGCTGCAAAGCTGATGTTACCTCTACCCCATTGCCATGGGCTCCTGGGTTGGACCCCACTTGTTGCCCTTTGCTCTTATCAGTGTGCTTGTTGACTTAGCCGTGTTCACTGCATTCCACAGCTGGTCATTCAATGCCGTTTGTTTGAATTCCTCTGCTGTTTCAGCATGGCCCAGGATACTCACAGGTTTGGTGCAGGAACCAGTTACCAGCTTCCCTTTATGTGGTGGCTTTGAACAATGTAATTGCTCTCCTTCCTTTTCCTACAGAGTGGGAATTGAGTGAGGACTTGTTAATTGAGGCTGATAACCAGTGTTCCAGAAATTCCAAGCATTATTAATGGTATCAGTATGGTGATCGTGCTTTCTTACTTTTCATGAAGCCATGCTTGAAACTGAAGTTCAGAAAAAAGATTTCATTTGTATTCCTCAGTATTTACTATAGTCTAATGATTTCTGTTGCAGACCCTTGCAAAGTGTTCACCTGCCCTGAGGGATGGAACAGCTTGGCAAGATGTCTGCATTACAATTGGAATACTGCTTCTGCTGGGAGAAGAGCTGAGAGAATATTTTTACTTTTCACCAGCTCCTGCTGTTCCTTGGTATTTACAGTCCCTCTGGAGAAACACTGTCAGCAGTTTTCACCTCTGCCTTGCAGACTGGCTCAGCAGTGTGACAAGCATATTAGTTCGTCACTGAGCCGTGAGTAGCATAGTTGATTAGTTTTTATCATTATCACTGCTTTCAGTGTGTCACAGGCAACTTAGTAACTTCCTTTACAGGTAGGGGAAAGTGAGTCACCGAGATGGGGTCCCTTAGGTCACCTGTTAAGAGATGAGAACTTGGCTGAAGTCAGGCTGGCAGAACAGTCACCTGCATTGCTACCGGCTGTGGAAAATCTCATGCATGACTGTCACACTTTGCTTTGTTCATCTCCCTGCCTTGCAGATCCAGCTTCTGGAAGGTCTTTGCAAGTAGCTTGTTTCCTCCAGAACCTCATAGCAATCTGCAGAACCTCATTTGGATTCTAGAGCCAAATCTAAACATTCCTGTATTTCTCATAGGTGTATTTCTTAAAGCATGACAAGTTCCCCTTTTGCTTCAAAAAATCTTCCAAGATTTCAGTATCAAGTAGCTCATCTTGGTTATTGGATCACAACTGGTCCCACAGGGTAATGGTGAGGGTGCTGAGACAGAGGCTGCAGTGAAAGTGGAACAGAAGAGAATTTACGCCCATCCCTTGCATGACTTCGGGAGTTCTGGAACGGCAGCCCCACTGCCCTTGAGCAGCCAGGCAGGAACACAACACGGGCAAAACCGGTAGCACAAGAACCAGGACTGGCAAGATGTGAGCTGTTATTGCCCTCTGCTGACCGTTTGCTATACAGTGCCATCACTTCAAGTATTTTCTGCAAAGGCACGAAGAAAGAATCTTTTCTGAGGATCTGTAGTTTACTGAAGGAACCTCTTTTCCTCTTTTTTTTTTTTCTTTTCTTTTCACAAGGTTATATACTTCCTTAGCTCAACCGAGGTTGCAATTCAGTCAAATATCAGCTTGGGGCAAGCGGGCCAAGAAGTAGAGACCTATGGTACAGAGGAGGTTGGGCTGGATGGTCGCATTCTCTTCTGCTACTGCGGCTTCCCCAGGGTCACACTGCAGTTTTGAGAGTAAGCCAGAAAGTGAATCCCTTTTTCTTGATTCTTCTCCAGCACTTTATAGAGCTTTTCCTTTTGTTTATGTTTCAGACTTGTGTAACAACTGGCTTGTAAATGCATATTTAAATGCTGTACTGATGAACAAGGCAGAAAGGTCTCTTTTAAAAAACTTTTTAAAAACTACTGAAAGATATTTTTTTAAGCCTATGAATTGCTACTGAATTGCTGTTCACCAGGACTTCTGCTGTGTTAAATTTACTCTTTTGATTTTGCTTCTTTGGTTGTTGGGAGTGGGTAACTGAATCAATTGGTGCTATATTTCAGCCATCCAGTTCCCCAGGAGGGTTTCAAGCTGCCCATGGGAGTATTATTGAATTGTCTACTCTGAATAAATGCTCAACTGAAAAAAAACCCACTAGAGGTGTATGGGGCTGTCACAGACAACACACAAAGAGGGCTGTCATCTTCTGCAGTTTTACCACACTAAGTACATTGGGCTTTTTTAAACAGTCTTTGTTACAGGGTAGAAGTCTACATCCACTGCCAGACAAATGCTGTTCTCCAACTCAAAGAGGAGAGCCTTCTGATGGCAGCAATCAGGAGCGCAGTTTCTAAAGCCAAAAAGGGAGAGGAGACATCAAAATTTCAATTCCTGAACTGTTGTGGTGTTACTTTATTAAGAAGGTTATTGCAATGATAACATTATAATAACAATAAGAAATAGTAGCCTCAGGCCAATGAACAAATGGGATGATTGTCCTTGCATGAATATTCTTGCTGGTCCCAGTAAAAAAGGGATAAGAGAGGTCAATTTTCCAGTCCTAATTAACTGAGGTATTAAGAGAGAAAATGATCAAAGTTTTAATGGCATAAAATGTAAATGTCATTGAACAGGTATAAGAATCAGAATATTCATATATAGATCAAAGACCACATTAGGAGAATGACTTCATGTGTTTGTTTGCTTTCTCCTTACCTCCATGTTCTGTATATGTCCTACTTATTCTTTATTGCTTCTTTCCATAAGAATCACTCAGTGTCTTTAGTGAGCACAATTTTGGGCCCAGAAGTGAGGAAGAATGGAGCAGATATATAGAACATTACCCTTGATGTAAAGAGGGGAGAATTGACAGGGAAAACATCTTTTCAAAAATGACTTCATCCATTGTAACTGTTTACAGGAGAACAAGTCTGGAACAAAACCTGAATGCTTTTTGGAAGACCTCACACCTCCTCTGCAGCTGAGGCAGCCTGAATGTCAGCATTCTCCTATTGCAGTTAATTAGTCCTTAAAAACTCCTTCAGAAGGCAGACGATGGCTGGAGCTTCCGTTGCCTTAGACATGACCCATGACATCACACCTCACTGACAGATGGCTCTAATGAGCCAAGTAGCAGATAGTCTAAGATTTTGCCACCATATGCTTGTTCTGCCTTCTCCAGGGGTGACTGGACTGCAACAAAGCTGGTGGTAGAGATCAATACCTGTACCTGTATTCAGTCAGACAGGTTAACTTGCACTGCTGAGGAAGTAAGTTTAAAGAGTTTGGTTATTATTTGACTTAGGCTACAATATCTATATATTTATTTAATTAACTCCAAAGCATTGAAAGCCTGAAAACAGTATCACACCTAAGGGGGAAAAGTTAGAATCTATTCTATTAAGTAGCTACGACAAAACTATGTTAAAATATCCAGGTGCCTATGCTGCTGGCCCTGCTTGGCAGTCATGAATCAATATTCCAAAGCCCGTGGCTTCTATTTCAGTAGTAGAGATTTCATTTGTAATTTCATCATCTGGTTTTGTTTTCCAATTTTTTTCTCTATAGCAACCATAATCAATAAAAAATAGAGTAGCCCTGGGAAGCTCCCATTATCGTGACTGCAGAATCCAAATGTTTAATATTAACAGTTTAAAAGTCATAGAATGAAAATTACTACAGTTGGCAACAATGAAGGTTCATGAATGATTCTCCCCTTTCTAAACACACAGTGGTATTAGAAGTACTAATACCTACTAATTCCTACTGCTTTCTTTTTATAAAAGCTGTAAGATTGTCCAAAATATCCAAACAAACAACACTAATACTGACAGCAAACAGCCAGGAAACAGTTCATTATGCAATGCAGAGTGAGAAATGTAGCTCCAATGCTTTTGTCTCTTTCGGGGTCTCTTTTTAAAGATGCATAGAACAGGATGGGGATGCATCATAATGCAAATGCAAAACAATGCATCATAAATTCAGAATTAGTGTAATCTATGTGCAATGCTGTCCAGGTGAAGAAAAATGAATCCTACTCATCACAGTAGGAGTTTTGTCCTACAGCTTCAGGTCCCCATAGAAGTTTCACCATTTGTCTGTTCTCCTTATTGTTTAGAGAAGGCAGCCTGCATTGCCACAGAATTATTTTAATGTAGAATTATTAGAACATTTAGTAGCTACAGAGATAGATGGGCTTTACAAAACATCTCTGCTCTTTGTAGCAACCCGATACGATTTTGAGCAAGATAATGGTCGGGAAGAACACTGCCAGGCTCCTAATGAGAAACTGTTGACAGTAAAATTACCCCCACATTCTTCAAAAAGCCAATAAATGTCAAATGTGGGACCTTTGATGCAGTAGCTCATAATTCCTGCTCAGAAGCCTTTGCAGGCTGTCAGGTGATAACCCTGCATTTCTGCTGATTTTACTGGAACTTTTGCTGCTGAAGACGTGCAAGGAGCAGGTGCCTGCATTCTGGATGTCATTGTTACAATGCCACTGGCTCACCAGGAGACTTCAAAGGGAGCACATTTGGACTCCATTTCCCCACCTGCAACACAGGGATGACAGTACAGGAGTTACCCAGAGGCAATTCTGTGAGGGACACAGTGTTGCTGTCCAAATGCTCAGAAATCATGAGCTGAACCATAAAAGTATGGTGCTGCCTTTTATCAGTGAGACAGCCTTGTATTTTTAATGTAAAATATGTCCAGCTTTCTGTGTCTTTCCAGCACACATCTTCAAGCTCTCTCCTCTGCAGCTAACTGAGATTACTTCAAACCATCACAAAACTAATGCTTAGTCTGCTGAATCCTGTGCTGGGCTGCTTTAAGAGAACCACAGGAAGCTTATGCATAATTCCAGATGATGTAGGCTCCCATTCTGTTTGTCAGCTCTGTGGAATGTGAACGTTATAAATACCTTGCCCATCTCCTGAGTCTGACTCTACCTTCAGCATTCAGCCCATAAATGATGTGATAAGGCACAATATTGCCAAGTGCATGAATTAGGAATGACCTTGTTCTGTGTGTTATTCCACCAGTCTCTGCATCCTGGCTTGAAACTTATTGAGGGGAGACTGGGGTTACACCACGAGTGATTATATGACCACATCCTCCAGATTTGGCCTATATATTTCTTATAACATTTTCAGGCAAAGGCTGAAAAACAATCTTGTAATGCCTCTACTTCACTGACACTCTGAGGTCAGCGGCCAGATGGTTCACTATTATCTTTTCCAAATCTCAATAATTCTATGATTCTGTAATTACATTCCTACTGGCAATTCCTTGCTTGTGTTTTCTGCATTTCCATTCCAGCTGTTCCTGCGTATATGAATAGAAAACTCATCCCTTTCTGTCATTTGCAGTGACAGGCTGCATCCCAGAAGCTCTACACAGATGGAGTCATTCTTAGTTTGCAGAGAAGGCTGAGTGTGTGCCACATGCTATTAGGGTCACTTGAAACTGGGCTAATTACCTGGCACACCACTGGAGAGCAGATTCTTTAATAAAAATGAATGGCTGATGAGGAATAGACTCCTTGCTATTTTAGGAGGAACTCTCCCTCAGGCAACAGATAGCCACAGTGGAAAGGCTCCCAGTCTATCACTTGGTTTGCTGTTTCTTGGCTGTAGAGCTTAATTAACAATTCTGGAACCATGCTGTTTCCCAGGGATGGCCTGCAAGTCCGTTAAATTAAACAATAGAGGCAGATATGGGCAAAAGCAAAAACTACACATGTCAGAAATGAAAAATGACATTGCTTTGTCAGTGCACAGGGGCCAGTGCAGGAATGTTCTAAAGCCTTCCGAAGCACTTCTCTTTCTAGCAGCTCAAGCAAGAGGGAGATTTTCCTACAGATGCCACCATTTTTTCAAACTAATGATCACTAATTACACAATTATTTTATTGCATGAAATAATGCAAATACTCTGGAAACTGAGTTAAAATGTACTTATGTTTTCCTTTTAAATATCTGAAAGAACAGCACGAACATCCGTTGTGCTTTGTAAGAGACTACTGACTGGAAGAGACCATGAAACAGGGAAACAGGGACCTGACCTGAATGCAGCCATCCACAGCTACCTCACTTCCCATGGATCTGAACTGCAAAGGAACTTGAGGCACTGTGGGGTTTGGTATTTTACACGGAAGGCCAATGGAAAGATACCTACCCTCAGCCTGCCCAACAAACAAGCAGTACACCATTTTCGATAGTTAGCTTCTCTCCCCATCACCACTTGCTAAAGCATGCCCATCCTTACACAGCATGTCCATTAATGCCACCACCCGCTCACAGTGATGCTGAGGATGCTGTATGTCTTTGTGACACTAAGAGCCTCACGAGGCCATTAGAATTCAACATATCCACACGTAGATGTAAGATGATCAGGTCCAACTCCACTCCAGCATAATTATTTCAAATGAAGTGATTATTCTTTAAAAATGAACAATTCTGCTTCAAAAATTAAAACTAGGATTTAACAGTTACACCAAACCCTGTCTTGCATGTATGGCAATCAGTTTCAGAAGGCGAATTTCTAAATATCTGCAAGAATGAGCTCAACTCAACTGCCATTCATTTTTAAGATGGCCACCAAAACCATTTTATTACTGCAGTTAGTTGGAAAGAGCACTGGTCTGCAAAAATCAGATAATGTACTTATTTTTAAAAGCCTGGAACAAAGAGCCAGTAGAGATTTGCTGAGTACTTGCAACATAGCCATTAAATATAAATATTTTTTTAAGCAATTTACTGTTTCCTAATGCTTTTAGAGCAGCAGGGGGGAACAGTCCGAGTGAGTGCAGCATCTAACCGTATTAAAAAGGACATGATGAAGGTTACTGGGCTCCAGATTTAACTCTTCACTATCTTAACCGCTTAGAACATTTTCCAACCTATATAAACAATGTAAGTTTATATAAAACTTATTCAATCTTCTCAGTGAAAACAGTAGAAATTTTATTTTGAAAACGTCTGCATTTGTCACCTTCCTATAGAAACAAACTGTTCTTAACGGCGAAGTTTCTCAAATTAAAAACTGCTGCAGAATTGGAAATCACTTTCTTTTTTCCATCTTGACTGTGGATTGTGGATAGAAAAGGATTGCTTCGTTGGGCTGCATGCACATGAATGAATCACAGAGTCATAGAATCACAAGGTTGGAAACGACCTATAAGATCATCTAGTCCAACTGTCTCCTCATCACCACTGCCACCACAAGCACTAAAATATCACTGCTTTGAATTACGTGTGGGCCCATAAGAAGAGGTTAAGTTTTGCTCCAGAGTTTCCAGGTATAATTCCCTAGTATAATCATAGAATGCCTTGGGTTGGAACGGACCTTAAAACCTACTCAGTTCCAACCTCCTGCCCTGGGCATCAGATCAGGTCAGGCTGCCCAGGGCCCCATCCCACCTGGCCTTGAGCACCTCCTAGAGGCCTCACGCTTGGGACATTCTGGAGTTGTTGCAACTACATACAAAATCCCTCTTGATTCATGCTATTCCCACCTTGTAGTTTTAGTAGCTACAGGTAGGATTCATCTGATCTGGCTTGAGACTTTATGTTACTTTTGCTGTCAGTGAAGAGAAACAACGTGCTCACACAGTGATTCATCTGATTTTCTTGGATGACTGTTTAAGTATGAAATGGGTAAGCCATCACAATTTAGCTGTGTGGAACTTCAGAAAAAAACATCTCTGAGAGGCCATCCCATAATGATCCAATGTTGATCATGATGGGTTGATATCACTTCACCAATAACGCACTCTCAGCAAATCTGCAGATGATGCTAAACTGGGAGGACGGCTGATACACTGAATGGCCTGGCTTCAGTCCAGAAGGACCATAAGGGGAAATGAAAGATTCTGCACCTGGGGACGAGTAGGACCAAACACCAGTGCAGGCTAGGAGCAGGCAGAGCTGCAGTCTCACTTAGAGGGGATACCCAGCTGAACATGAGCCAGCAATGCACTCTCGTCACAAATAAGACAAAATGCATACTGAGCAATACTGGCTGGCTCAACGTGGCCAGGAGATGGAGGAAATATTTTATTTCCTTCTACTCAGCACTGGTGAGGCCGTATTTGGAATACAGACCAGTTTTGACACAGCTCGTGCAAAAGGGTTGTTGAGAAACTGGAAGTGGTACAGCAAAGAGCTGATTGCCTAGAGAGCACAACCTGCAAGGAGAGCTGAAGAAGCTGGATTTGCATAATCTGGCACAGAGGGGTCTAAGTGTGATCTAAGTGCAGCCTGTGTGTGGCTGCTTGAGGTGAGATACAGTGGTGATGAAGCCACAGTTCCCTTATTTATATCAGATAATGTAACAAGGGCCAAAAACCTGCTGCTTTGAGGCTCACGGTGGCTCACATTTTTTTTCCACCAGGAAAGCTGCTGGTACAGACTATCCAGAAAAGCAACTGAATGCTCCTGGTTAGAGGTTGTCAAGACGTTAAATCCAGGGCTGACATCTTACAGTGTTGGTAAAGCCCAGCTCTGAGTACAAAGCTGAGCTTTCAAACCATCATGCCTAAGATTCCATGATAAAGCCTGAACATTATGACTGGATCACAACACTGCCAGGTCAGAGTGTCTGCTGAAGTGTCTGGCAGTGGCTTTTGCAGTCTGCGCTTCGTGAAACTGAACACCCCAAGGCAGGGTTAGCCTCCAAAGAGTCAACAGCAAAATCCTCTAGAGCTGGAACTCCAGAGGCAAGTGCTAATTTGAGCTGATGGTAAAACAACAGGACTGGCTGAAGGAGACAAACTAATAATGCATCAGCTCATTAGTAGGTAGTACTCCTAAGAAGTAATGGGCTATCGTTAGAGGCTTTTGTCTGTAACATGCTGAACAGATTTCAAATCATTTACAGTATTACCACCACCTGTGGAGTGTGTCCAAACCCTTTAATTCTCTATTAATAGAGACATACAGAAATTCCCATTCAGAACTAGGGAACATTCTGAAACAGACTGATGGTAACTGCATCAAATAAAACTTGGCCTGGGTTTCCTCCAGCTCCATGTAATACCTCTGTGGCTCAACGACAAAACTGTTCACTTTTCAGTGTGGCAGTTTTTCAGTTCAAAATAACAGGCAAGCCTGGCAGCAGGATGGCTGTTAGCATGATGCCGAGGATGCTCAAGTGCAGTAAGCAATGCAAGTAATTCAACAGGTTGATTTGAGTTCTCTCCCAGTCCCTGCGATTCCATATATCACCTGGGACACATCAAACTGATTTTTGTAGCATGGAGTTCCTTCTGAAATCATAGATGAGATTAATTGCTGAAAAAAAACCAAGCATTTGGTCTGATTTTTCTTAAAATTTATTACATGTACTTAGAAATAATTTATTGTGGCTTTGGCATTGTATGTTAAGAAATCAAACTTTCAATAAGAACAGAAATATATTTCCCAAAGGCAACTGTGTGAAGAATCATGGAAGCACAGCTAAGCTTAGCTTAGAAGCAGCATTCAGTTCTTCTTGTCCTGAGCGTGTGACCAGACAGGCTTGCGTTTCTGAATGAAGGCTTCGATACCTTCCTGCCCATCCCTCAAAGTCAAATTATCAACCATGACCTGAGAGGTTATTTTGTAAGCAGTATCAAGGTCCTGTGCCATCTGTCTGTAGAAGGTGGCTTTCCCCAGTGCCAGGATAGATTTGCTGCTTTCACAGATCTTGTGAGAGATTCTCATGGTCTCTTCTTCCAGCTTGTCTTCTGGTACCACCTTGCTGACAAGGCCATGCATTAACGCTTCGTGGGCAGAAAGAGGCTCACCCGTAAAAAGCATCTCCAATGCTACCTGATGGAGAAAAGATAACCAGGTTAGGTCAATTCAACTGCCTCACTGCTTTTCTCCTTCTCCAAAAGCTCAGAATCTCTGGTAACTGCAGTAGGAGTAGAGAAAAATGTGGATGGTCCTTCACAAAGTCAAACAATCCAGTTTAGTATTTTAAGCTGTGCATAGAATAATAAGTAATCGAGCCCTTACTAAGTCTAATGCAGAGTTTCTGAAAGTATCTGCCTTAAGATAGGAAATTGGAAGGTGAAGCTTTCATCCATTTGTCCTCACATCTCAGCAGAGTCCTACTGCATCTCAAGAGTCCGTCCACAAGAATCTATGTGGATCACAACATTTCTTTTCTCATTTATGGAAGCTTTACAGATCACACTACTGCTTATGCAGTGAGAGATGTGTAGTACAAGCAGTAGGAAATAACTAAGGAAGAAGGTGCAGGAGAGTTTCAGGTGCTATTTACAGTGACTTGATCTAAACCCAGCAGATCATGCTGGCAGTGAAATGTCACTGCCTGGCAGGAACTGACAGCTCAGTGGGATTGGTATCCTGAACTCACAGAGGTTTCTCATCAGGGGAGAACATCGTTGTCTAAAGCACTGACAGCTGGAAAGCAGAGGGACTGCTGAGCTGGTGTGTTGCTGGTACGAATTCCTGCTGGTTGGAATCACATCAGTGGGAAGCTGCTTTCCCTAAACAGAGGTCATCTTGTTTTTTTCTCAGTCCAAAGCACCAGCATGTTTTTGGCAACAAAGTATTTTGAATGTCATACTGCAGGAAGATGAAGTTAAGGCAATGGAACTGAAACTCCGAGCATTGGATCCTACTTACTGCAAAATTACAGAGTACCTGAGAAAGAAGCTTACCTTTCTTGGAAGAGATCTGCCCAGGGCCACAGCTGGTGTGGAGCAAAACAATCCAATGTTTACTCCAGGAGTAGCAAAGCGTGATTTCTCACTTGCCACCGCAATGTCACAGCTTGCCACTAGCTGACAGCCTGCTGCTGTGGCCAAGCCATTCACTTTGGCAATCACTGGTACTGGAAGTCTCTGGATTAAAGTCATAACCTGCATGCACACAAAAATAAGGGACCAGTTAGTTCTCACAGTTAAGCAGTGGCTGTATTAAAACTTGCACCTGCTTCACGGAACTGATGTCACTGTGCATACTTTCAGCATCATGGACTTGAGTTCACTCAAAGATACAAACTCTCTGCATAACTGACTTTATTTGGTGTGCCTTAATGCACAAAACCACTGCAGTTTCAGTAGCTGCTCAGCTGTGTTTATGTAGCACAAGTTAGTCCTGCTAACTCCAATAGAAATGGAAAGCATGAGAAACAAAGGTGAAAACACTTGAATTAAATCTGCATGAAGCTAGCGTATCTCTCTGCACTGCAGGCCCTGTATTCCTGGATGTGGAAAGTGGTATCTGAGACACATCACCCCCACATTCATCAGCGCTGTAATGGAAAACTGACTTAGGAGAACCTATTGCTGGTTTCTACATGGTGCTGAGCCTGGGTTGATTTCACTCAGACACAGTCATCTCACAACTGTCTGTCTAGGATGGGTGATCTCTCTCCCTAAAGCTGGGCAGGGGGTTATCCAGCTTTAGATGGCAGGAGTTAAGAAAGACAAATTTGTCTAACTTTTCTAACTCAGGATCACCTTAATTACAGTGGAGATCAAAAAACTCAACTAATTTCAGTACTTGCAGATAGAAAATGCTATTTAATTGCCTACTGTCATTATCTGGATTTTAAAAAATATCATTAGCACAGTGTAGCAAGAAAAATTTTCATCTGCCACCTCAAATTCTCCAGCAGACAAAGTTCAGCAAATTTTATGTTACTTAAGTTACCTACATTCAGTTTTGAACCTCGTCAGATTTTGTCTCACTTTGTTTAAAAACAATTTTCAGCTCATCTTGAGAAGCAGGGAACAAAAGAGTAACAATACATTCATGCGTGCAGGAAAACAAATAAATGCTCCTTATATCTATAGAAATTTAAAGTCAAATGCTTCTCTGAAAAAAACCCCAAACACCTGGTACATATGGTTACGTGCTTGAGAAGCCTCTGGAGAAGTGACACTGAGCTGTCTCAAACTGCTCTGTAGAGAATGCTGAGTTCTCAGATACTGCACCACACAGTACTGCTAACGTTATTATATATGTGGGGAAACAGCTGAAACACAGCCGTGATGATACCCGCTGTAGAAAAAATGCAAGCTGGCATTCTAGCACTTTAATTTGCACAAAGAGAAATACAATTTCACCAGCATCAGATATTAATATAAACCAGCATCACTACTTGCTCTTCATACCAGGCAAACCAGGGTAGCATGTAAGATCTGCTTACCTCTGCACATACTTCAAATACTTGGGTATGAAGCTTCACATCGTCTTGGGTTGACAGCTCCTTTAAGTCATGACCAGAACAAAATACGGGCCCTTCGGCTGTGAAGAATAAAAAATTAGACTGAACTAATCAAGAAACCAAGAGTTGTGTCAATACCCCATTAAAGCTACAGAAGCATCAATGGTCATCACAAAGGAGGCTGGGGAGGGAGATCTGCACTCAGTTCCTAAATATTTCCTTTTGGGTTTCACACTGACTTGGAATTGCCAAATGAAGCATTTAACTGATATGCCAATAAACATTTTCAAAGGCCTCGTTCTACCTCCATTTCAGGTTAACTCTGCTAAAATTAAGGCTCTTTACACTTTTGAGCCCAGTTTCTGGTAAGACACCACACTGAACTTCTCCTTGGTAAACACAAACTAGTCAGCCAGAGTGCCAACAAACCGCTCTGCTCTCACATTAAACAAACACAATGTTCCCCATTTGCTGTATGAAGAATTAATGAATCACAGAATGACCTGGGTTGGAAGGGACCTCAAGGATCACGAATCTCCAACCCTCCTGCCACAGGCAGGGCCACCAACCTCCCCATTTAATACCAGACCAGGCTGCCCATGGCCCCATCCAACCTGGCCTTGAACACCTCCAGGGACGGGGCATCCACAACCTCTCTGGGCAGCCTGTTCCAGCACCTCGCCATCCAGATTTCTGTGTCACGCATTAATCTAACAATCAAATAAAAGGTTCTTGTGCTGGAGGAGAACCAGGAGGGCAGTCCCTTTGTTCCTTCACTTCTAACATTCACCTAAGGAACCCCAAAAAGCTTCTCCAGGGCTTGGGTAGAAAAAGAGCAGGAATCTGTCAATCTATGTTTTGGATTTGCTTTCCTCAAGTGGCAGCTAAGAACAGAGCACCCTTTATGGATAACTGTATCTACAACAGTTTTCCTTTCTTATGAAGATACCTGCCATAAAAACAGACTGACCTAAAGCTTTTTAATCACAGAATCATAGATTGGTCTGGGTTGAAAAGGACCACAGTGATCTTCTGGTTTCAACCCCCTACTATGTTGCCAACCACCAGACCAGGCTGCCCAGAGCCACATCCAGCCTGGCCTTGAATGCTTGCAGGGATGGGGCATCCACAGCCTCCTTAGGCAACCTGTTCCAGTGCTTCACCACTCTCTGTGTGCAAAACTCTCCTAAATCTTAATCCTTCAGAGCTTCTCAGGTAGTTTTATGGATGCAACACTTCCAACTATAACTATGAAGATGCCACCTCATCTATGCATTTCTTACAGACCAGATTATTATAACAGCATTAGCAATAACCACGCAGATCACATCCCTCAGCTCACTGCATCACAGCGACATCATCTGGAAATTAATCACATCTGCACTTGTGCTTCATTGAAGAGGAATCCGCTGCAAAGTCTGCGTTGAATATTGACAGCAACCCTGAGAAGTCTGTTGAGGCTTCTTCAGCCTGTTTCTGCATGAAAGCCAGTGCCCAGAAGTGTTTGTTCTCAGTCTGATAGCTACCAGAACGTGGCTTATTGACTCTGCAAACACAGCGCCGTGACCTGAAGGACACACCACCATCCAGACAAGTGTTTCAACAGCGTTTCTCTTTACCCGTGTTAATTATCAACAAAAACAAAGCAAAAGTCAGTCAACTGTCAATGCCATATTCCAGAAGGAGGAATGAAGCACACGGAAGTCAAAGCACGGTTGTCTGAACAGGGAAAGCTCCTGCAGGGGGCATGAAAACCACGTCCCCTCAGCTCCCATTTTCAGTAACTGCGCGCAACCCTCAGCCCTACACCGCCCGTAACCCCGCAGCCACCCGCCTCGCTCAGCGCCCCACGGAGGCAATACCCGAGATGACGATCACTCGGAGCTCTTTGCTCTTGACGTCGTACAGGAGGTCCTCCTTCAGCGCCTGCAGCATGGACAGGGACAGGGCGTTCCGCTTCCCGGGGTTGTTCAGGATAATGTTTCTGCAAGGCGAGCGCCGGGCGCCTCGTTGAAAGACGAACCCCTACACGGCCGCGCCGCGTCCGCCTTCGGAAGCCCGCGGCGCTCAGGACGGACACGGAGGGACTTTCCCCGCGGCCCCCGCCACCCGAACCGCGCCGTCCCCTCACCCCGCTCCGAGCGCCCCGTGAGGGCCGTGCGCCCCGCGCGGCACCGCGCCCCGCCGCCTCACCGCACGCCCCCCTCCTGCCGCCGCAGCGTCAGCGCCGCTCCTCCCGCCGCGCTGCTGCAGGCCGCGGCCAGCGGCCGGGCCGAGGGCCCGCTCAACCGCCACAGCGCGGCGGCCGCCGCCATCGTCTCCGACGTGCGGCTCGTTACTGACCCCTAGCCCGGCGCCGCTGCCTCTGCAGCCGCGGGACTTCGGTCGGCAGCGTCTCCGGGCTCGAAGAGCGGGGAGTCGAGCCAAGAGGCAGCGCCTGCAGCGCGGAACGCCTACGGCGCGCTGGGCTGCATCGGGGCGTGGAGCGGCTGGTCCGCTCCGCTCCTGGCAGGGCCCCGGCACAGGAAGGGCATGGCACGCGTGGAAGGGGCCAAATAATCGATGTGGTTCCACTTAGGAACAGACTTCTGTGCATTACAACGTACAGCTTGATGTGAGGTTTATCACTGCGTGTTCTGTTCGAAGATTTCAGAGACGTACATTTTACTGCATTATTCTATGCTATATGAGATCATAAGAGGAAAAAGCAAAGCCTCTTCTCCAGGACGAGTCTGCACATTGCAATGGGGAGTGCAGTCCTCTTCTCCAGCTGTGTTCTCCTGTGGGAAGTGACAGACCCAAGGGATGGAACACCTCCCCTATGAGGACAGGCTGAGAAAGCTGGGGCTGTTCAGCTTGGAGAAGAGAAGGCTCCAGGGAGACCTGAGAGCGGCCTTTCAGTACCTAAACTCTCTGCAGACCCTCATTACTTGAAATTGCGCTTCCAAAAAACGTCAGTTTGCAATAGAACCTCTCGCACTTCTTTCATTCTGCTTTACTCACAGGAGTGATGACCTCTATTTCTTCACACCTGGCTCAGGCAGTCTCCTGGGAAAGAAGCAGCTGTGTAGAAGCAGCAGCCAGCAAACAATCTCATCTGCTAGATATTAACAGGCCCAAAGACCAAGCAGCACTGTTCAAGGAGATGCAGGGTGCTCTGGTCACGGATTCCCTGTTCTTGCTTATCACACCTACTCATCACGTATCCTTTCCCAAATGCTAGGGGAAAGCATTCACAATTCACATGTTTCATACACAATCAAGGTTTCATTGTTTATTCTCCTCTTTCTGTCAGAGCCACAAGTACTCTAAAATAAAATAGATATATGTCCAGCAGATGTTCCCTGGAAATGATAATCTGTATTCCACCTTCTTTATGTCCCCATTTTTGTGAGTGTGCCTCTGATCGCTGGGTTTTACTATAATAGAAATACGTAGTATTTTATAAATGTTGAAGGGCATTTATAGGTCTGAGAGTTGGGTCTGGGCTGGACTTTCTTCACTTGCCCTTTTTCATTTTCTCATAGTTCTTTGTGCTTCGCCAAAATTTACTTTTAGTATAAGAGTCTGTGGCAAAAAAATGCCTGTTTAGAAGAATAAATCATTTTAAATTAGTCACAGCAGTTCTCAGAATCCTTTCTTGGTGTGGCAAAGGCCAATGCACAGAGAACACAGTGTGTTCCATTTCTGGGAGGAGTTTGCATTCCTGGCAACACTGGCAAGTAACCTCTTGCAATCATCTTTAAAGCTGGCCTTGTGAATTGCAATCTTTTTTTTTTTTCTTCACCTTTTTTTTTTTTTTCCCCCAATTCCTTCTCTTTCTCTCTTTGTTTTCTTGTTCTGTCATTTGCAATGAAATGACTTTTTCCATATTCTTCAAATAATTTCTCTTAAATATAGCATTTGCAGCTCCCTGGAAGTCCTGTTCTTTTCCATTCTGATTGACAGCCTCATGCTTCCTTTCACACCCTCCTCCATTACAGATTTTTTTTGGCTGCGGCTTCCCCAGTGCTTTAAACAGACTTACTGCTGCCTTCTCTGAGAAAGTGTTGAAATTTTTTTTCCAGTTTCAGGCAGCTTTCCTTTTTATAGCATTTGTTAGCAGCATTGCAGTTAGGACTGAGCTCACACTTCCAACTGGAGACAACTAGGAGCTGGGATTGCAAGTAGCAGACAGAGCCTTTCTAACCTTTATCTTTATTGATCTTTCATATGAAATGAAAAGGGAAATGATAAAGGCCATAATGCAATTTCATCGTTAGATCATTACAGAAGCTTTTCAGGGTATCACACAGCGCTAGCAAAAGATGTTTTGAATTTCAAGTGCATTTAGCTGTCATAAGGCACTCTTGGGTCCTCATTCAAATGTTGCTGGATAAGATGCACAGGCAACAAAACCAGCATGTAGAATCCCTCTCTTTATGAGGCTTAATAATTTGTGCCTTTATTTTCTTGACTTTCAGTGCTCGCAAATATGACGTTTACCTCCATGATCAGTGGTGGCCAATATCAATGGGCAGACCTTGCTGAGGTGAGGCTGAAATGTAAAGCTGCTAAAGAGAAGCTCTGTGTATATGTGTGCGTGGGTGTTTGTGCATACACACATAAATGAGTAAATATATACCTAAAGACACTTCTACCCATTAATTGGAGTACTGTGATGAAAACTGGGGACTATACTATGGAGTATGAGGCAGGCATATTGCCTGCAGAGTTTAATGCAAATGATTTCTCGTGAAATGTACCAACCTGGCATTCCCAGAGGATCTTGTGATCTGATTTTCAACACTGCTGAAATCATTCAAATCATTCAAATCCCTCTGGGAGCCAGAGGGGTTCAGCACCTTTGCAACTTAAATTCTTGTTGGGTGTGTAGTAGTTCCACAGCAACAAGGAGAGGAAAGCCCTGTTCTTACACCCAGGCCAAGGAAAATAATTTATTTTCCTGCTTAGTGCATTCTAGCAAAGAGACAGATCAGTGCATGATGGTTTCTCTGATGTGAAACCCTCTGGGACTGCCTGAAGAAAAGATGACAAAAGATTTTGATATTCCTTTTTAGCCAAAAGGCTGACACTCCCACGATTCCTTTGTCCCCGGGGACTGGAAAAAGGGCAATATCACTACCATTTACAAGAAGGAAAGGAAGGAAAATCTAGGGAACTACAGGCTGATGAGCCTCACCGCTATGCCTGAGAAAATCATGGAGCAGATCCTCCTGGAAGACATGTTAAGGCAGTGAGTGATGAGCAGGTGATCTGAGACAGCCAGCACGGCTACAGCAAGGGAAGGTCGTGCATGACCAACGTGGTGGCCTTCTATGATGGAGTGACAGCATTGGTGGACAAAGGGAAAGCAACTGATGTCATCTACCTGGACTTCTACAAAGCCTTTTACATGATCCCCTGCCACATCCTTATCTCTAAATTGGAGAGATGTAGCTTTGAAGTGTGGAGTTTTCAAAGGATAAGGAATTGGTTGGAAGGTCACAGTTGAAGGTTGTGGTCAATGGCTCTGTGTCCAGGTGGAGGTTTGTAATGAGTTGTATCCTCCAGGGACCCTTCTTGGGTCCAGTACTCTTTAAAATCTTTATCAGTGATATGGATGATGGGATTGAGTGCACCCTCAGCAAGTTTGCTGATAGCACTAAGCTGAGTGGTGTGGTTATATCAAGGAAGGGATGCCATCCACAGGGACCTTGTGAACCTAATGAGATTCAACATAATGAGGTTCAACAAAGCAAAGTGCAAGGTTTTGCACTTGGGTCATGGTAATCCCAGATGTGTATAGAAAGTGGGAGAACTCCTTGAGAGTAGCTCTGCTGGGAAAAACTTAGGGGTTCTGGTTGACTTACAGCTTAACATGAGCCAGCAGTGTGTGCTCACAGCCCAGAAGGCCGATGGCATCCTGGGTTCCATCAGAAGAGGAGTGGCCAGGAGGGAAGGGGATTGTCCCCCTCTATTCTGCCCTCATGAGGCCCCATCTAGAGTACTGTATCCAGTCTGTGGGACCCCACCTCAGGTAAGATGTTGGAGAGGGTCCAGAAGAGGTGATCTGAGGGCTGGAGCACCTCTCCTTTGAAGATAAGCTGAAGGGACAGGGTTTGTTCAGCCTGGAACAGAGAAGGCTGAAACAGAAATTTCAGGGCAATCGTCACTTGGGCTGGGATTTTCTAAGGGCATGAAGCTAGGGATTCTTTGCTCTGCTTATTCGTGGAACGTGTATGACTGTAATGCCTAACCTTAACTGGGATCCTATCCTTGTTTTTTCCCTTTGAAAGTATTTCTATAATCACAGGAAGGCATGTCACAAATTCCTCTAGTTGAGGACTACAGTAGTTCAGAATCTTCTACAGAATGAATATATACCAGACTATCAGAACACCTTAGTCTGTTCTCTAGGAGAAAGTAATTTGTATTTATTACTTATTGTTGATTATTCTACTAAGAGAAAGGACTTGAATGCAGGCTTAACTCTATGGCTGCTATTGATACTTTGTAATAAACTGAAGCAGGATGAGCGGCTCAGCATCTGCTGCTCCAGGCAGGCTCAGGTTAGGTCCTTACCGGGCAATAACACTGCCTCCTGCAGTTCCATTCAGCGTTCTTTCAGCAAACAAGGCAGTGTCCTGCTAGGCTTTGGCATTAAGCATAAAGCTCCTGGTGTCGTTACTGCTGCAGTGCTCGATTCCCAGTCACTGTGTGGCAGCACTGCTCCACGCATCGCCTGTCTGCAGCCTTCAGCTCGCACACTGGGGCAGTGATCAAAGCCCTTTTGTCACTGGACCTCCACCCGCTTCTCTTTATTTGCTGTTTTTCTCTCATCCTTCCCACGCTCATTTTTCATCCTTCACTGTCCTCACCTCAGAGGCATTTAAGCGATTCACATTTTCCTGGCTTTAGCATTAGATTTTTCTTACATGCCTTCTGACTATGAGATTCTTACGATGGAGCAATGATCAGAACTGTGAAATACCTGGGATGTGGTAACAAATGATAAAAAGAAGGCATTCATTCCTGTCCTAAGAATATGTAACTTCTGTTTCTGGATTTTGATACTTAATCTTCCAAGGCTCCCTAAACTCAGTAGAGCTGTGTTTTCCTCCTGAGGGCTGGTCAGTGCCTGCATCAAGTGCTTCCAATGCCTCTCAGAGCTGCCTCTCCCTTCTGTGGATTGCACAGGGAGCCAAGGGAAACCATTCAGATGCTGTGAAAGAAAACATAAATTGGAGCTGCCATTAGGGGCCCACGGCAACAGTTTGCCTAAAACTTCTCCCTCCTTGGCAAAAGCTGCTTTGCTTGCTTGGCTTTCTTCCCATCCAGTTCTGCAAACCGCAATTCTCACTGCAAAATTATACCCTCTGCCCACCTTGTCCTTCCCTCTGCCAGAGACTTCTTCTCGTACTGAAATGCATTCAGTTTTCTGGACTCTTCCTGTCCACCTGTTTCCTGTCCTTTGGCCAGATTTCAGCTCTGTATATTCTTTCTTTCTTTTTCTTGTTTCTGTATAAAAGCCACCAGAGATACCGCATTATAACCAGGGAAAATATTCATTTGTTTTCAGTGGAGTAGAACTTTTATCTGATAAGAATACCAACATCTTCCAAATGATTGTGATTTTTACAGACGTCTGGGAGAAGCAACAGAATCTTAGTGGTTAAGAGTTCCTATGGGCACCACCAACAAAGCCAAGAGTTCCATGGAGATAACACTTGCCTTGGCTATACAGCTAGTGTAGTCACAGAATGAATCCAGTGAGAAGCTGTAGTCTGTCAGTACTAGATGGGGCGGGAGGGGAAACCTACTTTCAGGTGTCCTCAGGCAAAACATTTCTTGCAAGGGGCTTACCACCTTGCAAGGCAACTTGACCTGCTGTCCTCCCTGCCTTGTGCTGTATCTAATTTTCCCCCCTGACATCCTACATACACAGTGCTATGGGGAAGATGGAAATGGGGACCTCAGCCCCCAGCGCTGAGACTCAGCCCTGCTGCTGGAGCGAGGGCTGTGATGTTGGACACATAATATCCCACCAGTGCCAACTGAAATGATGTGGTCCAACCCGGTGCCTCCAGTGCTCTAAGCCTGGAACTGCTGCACTGTTTTATCTTCTCAAGGCCACACATGTTAAATTCACAGTGTGTTGGCACTGAGGGGTCAGTGATTCAACACAGCTGTTTGATATCGTGGAGAAACATCCTGTACTTCTCTGTGTCAAAGAGCTGATGGTTCCTGTTTCCAGGCAGAAGAAATATTAATACATAATGAGCAAAGAAAATGATTCTGTGCTTAGAGAATGGTAACTCACAAATTAAAAGAGACAGTTTTAACAGTAAAGGCTTATTTTAGTTTTAATTTTGAAGGAAAAAGAAGCTGCAGTGAATTCTGATGTTTGCCAGTCATGCAGACAGGGAGGTTGGGAGAGGAACTGAAAGATTTCTGGACAGTTTTTGCTGGGAAGAATAAAAAGGCAGAAATTAATGCTTGCTCTGAGAACTGAGATCCACGGCTGTCCATCTTGAGTCAATGAACAGCATGATGTGTCCACAGCTCAGAGCCAGGCACAGCCCTGCTCTCGCCCCACGAGGAGCTCAGGGCACGGAAGGAAGCTGAGAACACAGAGTGTTTGCATATGTGTCAAATGAAAGCATTGGAAGAGAGGGGATTTTAGGTAAGAGGAAACTTGTGCTACTGTTCAGTGCAGTACTGAATTCAAATCTGTAGGAAACAGTTGTTACAGGTTCTGTTGCTGAAGAAATGACTTGTATTGCTTTGTTCCTAGCACTCTGAGTCCCCTCCAACTCCCCCTCTTACTCCCCTACGACACCTCCACTTCTCCTGTCATCCTGTCTGTTAATTGAGCAGCATGTGCTGCGATGTGAAGAATGCACTTGGTGGCAGGTCAGGGACTGCAGGTGACTGCTAAGTGAGCTCTGCAGCTTTTCTCCTATTAGGTGCCATCATCGGTGCCTCTCTTCTGTATTCAGCCGTCAGTGCTCTTAAGACGGGAGCTACTGAAGATCACAGCAAACCCTAACCTGCTGTCAGATGTAACTGGAGACAAGTGGAAGGATCATATTTCAAAGGGAAGCAGGCTAAAATAATGCCAGTTACCTTTAAAATCATGTTGCTGTTTTCATGGAGAAGACCCTCTCACAACACAGTCACACTATGGTGTACTGTGATATTCATTACCATGCTGCTGCGTTATTGAGAGCTGAGCTGATTAGTACTGGAAGATTCTTAATGTGGCAGTGAGCTTGTCAATGAGCATTATAATGAACTGGTCACATTATTGATTCATTAGAGGTCAGTGAATTTTAAACAGCCAACTGGCTAATTTATCTTTGCTTTTAGTTTCACTTTTTCATTCTACTTATATGAGAAACTTTTGCTTGGGTTCCACAAGCAGCAGCAGCACACTGATTTCCCCCCTGTTCTCATCAGAGAACAAGGAAATCAAATCCTTCCCCAATTTACACCCTACTCAATCCCACTGACGTTGATTTACTTAAATCTAGCATTCTTCCAGTGAGATCTATGCAGCATGCAAAAGATGGGGATTTGGCTAGATATCTTTAAAATAGTGTAATTTATTATATCTCTCATTTTAAAACATGACTATGCACATTTCTCCTTCATAACTATTGATGTCCTTAATTCTGGAGGTGGCTAAAGAAAAAAAGGACCATTTCTAGCTGGCACTGGATTTAAATTCCAGGTTTTTTCTTCTTATTTCATAGAATCATAGACTGGCTTCCTCCTTGCCCTGTCACTATTGCCTGTGTGTTTCAGTGCTAAGTGCATGACTTCTGTGGTTCTGGCACATTCAGCTCTAGGAACCTGGGCACCTCAACTGTTATACAGCAAGAACCTTCATGGAGATCAACATGTATTTGGACATCTGGGGTGAAACAAATCTGTTGATACAAATTGATTGTGGCTGTGAGGTTTTTCAGGTTCTTCACGTTTTGCGTGAAAATACAAATTTGGCTGTTAACAGTGGAATGAGGTTTCATTTTAATTGCTAAGGACATGAAAAGATCTGCCTTGCAGGCCAGGAAGGCTTCATTTTCAACTTTTGGGTGTGCAGCGCTAATAAAATCTGTGTAGTCTCAGTTCTGAATCAATCTACAGAAGAGCAATTACAAGGATACTAGGAATGTAAATCATGGCTATTACATGAGTGCATACGCCTGAGAAAGGATGCGGTTCCTCCACACAAGACATTCTAATTCCTGCTCCAAAAAAGCTCAAACCTGGAGAAAGCAGCTTGATTTACACACACACAGTGAAGGCAGTGATTTGAGTAATAAACACGTTATGCAGTATTTTGGTGACGTGAGACTACTTGTGAGAATGTAAACGGAAAAGAGAGAAGAGATAATGAGGAGCATCAGCAGTATCAGGAGTGGAGCGAGGCTGATGGAAAGACATTTTGAGGGCAGAGGCTGTACCAAACAGCCAATAAGCATGGGGGAAAGTCGAGCCCAAACTAGAAAGGTTGGGATGGTTGTCACTCCAGTCTCTGCAGCTTCTCTTATGAGTTGCTTTATTCAAATTTGAGACTTGGCTGCAGCAGAAAAGGGGTCTGCTGTCATTTTAGATGTCACCCAGTGCATCTGCTGTTTCCTTATGCTTTTGGTCTGAAGTTTCTTCTCAAGCAGGCTAACTGCATATTATGTTTCCAATAATAGACTTGAAAGTATCAGCCCGGATCTTTAAGTTTAGCACCTAAGGTTAGCTATCTACAGGCTAAACTAGAGCATGACTAATGTTGGTTAAAACAGACACGGCTGCAGTCGGCCTCCTGATCATCTGGCACAAACACAGGTGTTCTGCTGTCCCTTGTTCCTGCACTCCATCAGCTGTAGGCCACCTCAGGTGTTACCCTACACAGAGGGAGCTCTCATGTAACGCACTGAGCTGCCTGTTTGTTTCTTCCATCTGCTCATGTCTTCTAATGCGGGGATTAGAATTTGCCTTGAGGAATCCCCATTTTCTTCTTATAGCTGTGCTGATTCACCGTTGTGAGGGGTTCAGGCATGAGAAATGTAGCAGCCTGTGATCATACCCTGCTCAGCTGTACCCCTACAGCTTTGCTAACTGCTATCAGAACGCTGATGTGCATCCAAGGGGGTAATTTGGCCCTGGTTAGATTATCAGATCTGCATAGCATGATTTGTTCAGAAATAGATTCCTGGCTTTACAAGCCTGTTACTATGATTAGGAGTAGGACAGGCTTTTGACAAAAGAATTCCTCTCTTCAGATCCTTAAGACCTTTTAGTTATTCCAAACTCGACGGCTGGAAACCAAACAAAACAAAATCAAAACTAATATTTTTTTCTTTGTACAGACAAGTAATTTGTATCTGCCTTCAGTCCAAGAGGCAGAATAGACCAAAAGGCGGTGTTTTTTTCTCCTTATTCCTTTGATCTAAACAATTTCTGTCCCAAGAGAAAATAATGCAATGTCTGATCCTGCTTAGAAAACTGAAAAGAAGAATATACTGCTTTAATACATTGTAAAAATCGATACAATTGCTTAGAATCTTTAGGTACAGCTGATCCAGCTGGGGGGTAGGAGAATGCAGTTGATGAGCCCATCTCAGTATCCCCTCCAGCTATGTTTTCTATGATAATGTGATGGGGATGAGGACAATTATCAGCAATATCCAGTGCAAACACAGGAGCAGATTTGGAGTGCTGCCTGATTACAAGGTATTTGTCTAACACTCACCGTCATTGTCTGAGTGTGCCTTAATGGGCGCTGAAAACATTTAGTTACAGGGTCTGTCTCTGGCAGAAGTAGATTGTGGTGCTGATGTTTTTTCTGCAGTACCAGATGCTGAGCTTTAGTGCTACACAGGCATGTAGTGTCATCAGCTGAGGGCATTAGAACCCAGCAATCCCTCATCTTCATTTGCAACAGAGATACTAAGAATCATTAAGATTACTTGTTAACTGAAAGTATCAGCTGTACAGCGGATCTCAATACGAGGTAAACATCTTTTCAGTAAGGATGAATGATCGCAAAGTGTATTTTATCTACTCAAAAACAGATAATCAGCTTTAACTATGAGAACAACAAATGATCCTGATCTATTTCAGAAAGGCAGATCCTGTTCTGTCATCTGAACAGCTGAGTAGGAGGTATGTATATATTTAAAGACAAGAGACCAGACACACAGAACAGATTCCTGTTTGGCTCTTATTCTAGCATTTACTTAATTCTCAATGCACCTGAGACTGTATTTTCTAAACCCTTTGCTCCTCATCAAAGTTATTCAAATCTGACTTTTAAACCTGTGTTTCTACAAAGTTGGCTGGGAGCAAATTCATTTACCTAACGTGATGGTTAGGCTCAGCACGCAGATTAAGAGGCCTAAATTTAGGTGTCTGCATGTAGGTGTTTATTTGTGAGCAGGCTGTCGCGGCTCCCATTGCAGACAGAGGAGGTACCTGCATTTGGTTAGCTTAATAGCACTCGGGATTCACTGACTATTGATCAGATCACCATTATCTGTAAAGGCAGCTTAGACACCCAGCTTGCATCTAGATACTTATTTGAAAACGTGTTATCAGGAGTCTCAAAATGCAAATGGAATTTGAGCTCAGGTATTTATAAAGTAGACAGCTAAATCTTAGCAGGTGTTTATCGAGTAGCTTCCCAGTATAATCAATGAAAAGCTGGTCAGTAGAGCTTAGAGCATGATTAATCTTATCAAATAAAAGTGTCTGTTTTATAATGAAGTGAATCATGACCTGAACTCCTTTGTCTGGCTCTGCAGCTACTACGATGGGAGCCCAGACACCCAGCTTGCACATAGGCTCAGACATTGTAGACGCTTAAGTTTGTGAGATCGGTCCAACCCAGGTGGCTTCAAGATGATCAGATCATCCACTCCTACTTTCTGCACAGAACGGGTTGTGCAGCTGAGTTCAGCAGTCTCACAAAAAGGTGGTTACTGTGACCCCACTTACCTATGGCTTACTCTGAGCCTCTGCCCTCAGGCATGTCCAAGCTCTTCTACCAAGTCTAGACAGAGAGCAATAATATTCCTTTCTGCACAGCAAGGTGGGGCTCCCCAGCTATCCCTCCTTCTCGTGGAAAGGAACTGGGGGAGGACTGATACAGAACACAATGTTATTATGCCTTTATATCCCAGAGCAAATGGTCTAGAATAAAACAATCAAGAAGAATCTGATGCAGCCCGTGTGACAGATTTTCATGGTTGTACAGAAAGTCCAGGATATATTTTAAGTGCCAAACAATATGTCATTCAATTAAGTAACACAATGGGTACACTGGCCTTGTCAGAGGATGTTTCTAAGTGCCCTGTATCATCCAGTTGTAGTGGAGAGACAGTACAATGAACTAACTCATGTTCCCAAATGCACATTTCACCCTTTATCTTGACTCAAGTGGGAGCAGAACACTGAATTTCACATCACCTCCCCTACTTCTAACTGAAATGCTTCAAATCTTTGGCTGGGAAGATTGTATGCAGACCAGGCTCTGCCTGTGTGAGAGTTACAAAAACAGGATGTATTTTATTGACTGCTGTGAACGCAATGGTCAGGGGTCATTTTCATTTAAGACACTTTTTTTTCTCATGGTTTTCAAATGTATTTTGTCTCTTAAATGACAGTAAAAATAAAATGCATTCTTCTCATCAATTTTTCTTAAGTATCTCCAGGCAATTTATTGGCAGTTATTTGTTAAATCTTGCTGCCTCTCAGTCTAGTAAATGTGTCCCTGCTCGCCTTCTTTTCTCAGGTTTCAGCCTGATATCCCTCCAGCGTGAGGGCAGATCCTGGGTGCTTTCCAGTAATTAATAAGAAGACACAAGCACCATACATTTTAATTTACTGGTTATTTTTTTTCTGCTACTTCTGTTCTTCATATGTCTTTCTAAAGTGAGAATTGGTAATGAGTTCTTCCTTTATTTAAGTGGCATTCTGTACTTTCCCCTGGTTTTTAACAGCTACCCTGCGAGGCCCTGCTTTGCCCTGTTTCATTCATCTCCTCTGAAGTTTTGAAAGTTCACTTCAGGAAGATTTCATAATAAGAACTTAAGGAAAATAATATAATCTTGCTTTAAAACACTTCCTTCCTCTGTTTTGCTGATGAATTACAACAGTTCACAATACCATCTGGTCAGTAACTGGTACAGGACCTGTATTTTCATTGTTTCAGATGTGTTTGTTTTGGTTGCAGAGCACATAAGGTGAGGATTCCCTTGGTGCTGCTCTGTGATCAGACAGACCCACACTATAACATCACATCAAGGGTGCCCAAACTTTTGGAACGGGGCTGCAAACAGCTTTGGAAAATGATCAGTAGTCTCACAGTGAATTGGAATATGAGTTCTGTGGTGGACAGCAAAATCCAGGACAGGAGTTTTGCAGCTTGAATCATTTTCTAAAATCAGAGAAGAATATGAAGAGAAATCCAACATTCTCCTGCATAAGTGGAATCTGTAGGAATTTTCTAAGCTCATAGATCAAGTTCCTGTGGTTTTTCTTTAATTACTGATTTATTGTAACTCAGAATAATGGATGTAAAGCCAGTCAAGAAGATTTTGTGAGCTCATTTAATTCACTTGTCTGCTGTTAGAAAGACTGTGAAAATGCAAAATTAGCCAAAACAGTCTCTAGTGATTATGAGTTTCCTTTCAGCCCTTACAGTGAAGTGAATGTTGTCTTCTCAACTACAGCCACTTAGCAATAGAAATGCACTGTCTGTCCCATGAACAGATGCTAATCTTCACTGCTTCTCCAGCCACAACCTTGCTGACCTATATGGTGTTCATTTTTTGATACAGAACTTTTGATCACCAGCTTTTTCACATAAGCTGTGGCCTGATAATAAGAAATGAAGGTTAGCTTCACATTAATGGCATTGGGAGTAAAGATCTTACAATTTATTTTTAGTCCCCCATACCATTCTAGGCCTCTGATTAAGATTCCTTAAAGCAAATGCTCAACATGTGGCATTTTCCTACATGTTGTCTCATTTATGTGGGATCAAATAATTTCCACGTGAACTACAGCATATCATAAAGCTGTGTCGTATTCTTTCAATTTTTACACTGAAAGGTTTCAAATGGAACCTAACATAATTAGATTACAAGTAATCTCTTCCCATTTTGATCCCATTCTCAAGAGTGTTTGCAAAGAAGCTTACTTGAGTCTTAAACGCACAACTTTAAATCGTGATGAATAAAAGAAGCACACTCCTATGAAAACATATTAATGTTTAGGACAAAACCTCAGGAGCTCATCAAGTAAAATACGTGTCTCCATCGGCAATGTCTGTTTTCAGAAGCATTAAAAACCTGGACATGTTTTTTAAAACTCCTGCACAAAACCTGTAACACGTAGATTCAAAGTCTTTCCCTACCCATTTCTCCCCTGAATCAACACTAACCCTTATTAATAGCTGCTTGTAACAGGGTTCCCAAAGGGATGGCACAGTTTCTATTAAGGTGTCAGCCTGCAAGATAAACTGCAGTTCAGAAGTATTTTCAAAGAGCCATCACCTTCCTGGTAGTATATTAAAAGAGATTATGCCTTGCCAGAGACAGCAAGCCTTGTCAGGTCAGAGCAAAACAACATTTTAAGCCGATTGACTCATATATCTCAAGGCATGTGTGTCCTTGCACAAATTCACTTTCGCCTCGACCCAGTATTTAAGAAAATCCACCTTTAATGGTGTTGATCGATCTGAAGTGTACTTGTATTGAACCCTGCATATTATTTTGAGGCTAGGGATGGAGCAAAAACTCCAAATGTGATAGTAAATCATTGGATTATAAGAAACTTTCCTTTAAGGAAAAAAAAAACCAAACCTTTTATTTGATGTCCAGTGCCTCATCTTCCCTAAAACTCTTCTTTGCATAATAATTTTGTGACAGGATAAAGCTTGTTAGCACTCCAGAAGCACTTGCCAAAAGTTTTTGAAGACTCACACTGCTTTACAGTGGCTTTGTTTGCCACAGCTGAGGGCTGCCTTTAGTAATGGAAGCCTCTGACAGTCTCCCTGTCCTGAGAGTCCTGCAGCTTCTTTGCAGGATGAAATTAGGCAACTGGTTCCTAGTAAGGCTGGTGTAAACACTGGTCTCAGCAGAAAGTGCACTTTCTTCATCAGCCAGGAATCTGAATTGCCCAACAGTCCCCGTATTTGGGCACTTACTGCCAGTCATGTGATGGCCCCACCGTGGGAAATGAGCTTGGATGCCTGCTGGTGTTAAACGTCCTGAGAGAGCTTGGCCAACCCGCAGTTGGCCCATCCATCCGGCCTTTGCCTTTGGCTTGGCTAGGGAAAAAATGAAGGCATAGGACTTCCACTTTCCCTGGCATGCTATTTCTGTAGTTAAAGCTTTATGGGTATGCTTCACACTGCTTTCACCTGAACAGGAACTGCCCGAACCCAGACTGCGTCATGGCAGAGGTGGAATAACATGCATTAAAACATTCCCCATTTCGTCTTGTTCTATACACATTCTATATAACATGGAAGAAAATACTGTAAATACCATGCTGTTAGGAAAAAAATACATATTGATCTTCTGTAAGGAGCCTTACTTAAACAAACCAAATGTATTTCTTCTCCATCAGACATTTACACTTCTCTGTCTGCTTATTTCAGCAGTAAATGGAAAAGGTCATAAACATTTAACTTTCACACGACCTTAGACAAGTAATTACACCTTCTGCAGAATCCACTATTACAGCTCACAGCATCTTCACATTTTACTACATGCTCCCGTTTTCATTTGCTTGTAGCTTTATGAGGTTTTTGAATTTGTGGGTGTCTAAGAAACGATGCTATTCCTGTTAATTCAGGGTTACTCTGGCATTCTGATGGTTATATATGAATTATATAAACCATATTGGTGACTGTGCTCTGAAAACTGACTATGGAAGTGTCATGAGATTCCCATTCCTTAATGTGACTCCACAGTAGATCTTCATAGTTTACAAATACAGATTATTCCAATCATCTTCCAACTACTGTCTGGAAAACCACACTCAGGCACACAAAAGATGAAGCTAATGTTCTGTTTTGTTGAGCATTATTTCCAGTAAGACTTAATCTTCTGTCTTCTCATCTGTTCCTTTTCCTTCTCTGTTCTGACTATATTCTATGTTTCTTTAGTTTGAAAAGTAAATCATCTGAGTATAGCTTTCTTCTTCCTTTTCAAATCCTATCCCTTGTGCTCTGAGAGCAGGATCAAATCTGGTTAACATGAGTCTATCACTGTTCATGAAAACACCCTGATTTCATGTTTCAAACCCACCATAAAACCACACCTTCTTCCTTCAGGCTTTCTAATTCTTGCATTTTCTAAATGAAGCCATTTTGCACAGTCTATCCTATCTAGTCAATCCAGAAGGGGATCTCAAGAAGGTTCTATTACAAGGCATATACAGGTAAGTGACACATTTTTGGTATTGTGATATTTTTCAATTCATTGAAAAACCAATTGGTATTAAGGAGACAAAGTTTTAAAAAGTTGTAGTGTGCCGTTGTATGATACTTTATTCTATTCTATGTATACTTATGGATAACTAAAGAATAGTGAAAGCTGGATCAGTGTTTCAAAAGGACAGAAAGAAATGAATTACTGAGGTAATGGGAGGAATAAGACAGAAGGTGACAAGTGGAAAAAGACAAGAACATGCCAGAGGAGACAGAAAATTTGGGGAAAAAAGAAAGGGATGAAGAAAATCTCTCTTGACAGACAGAGGGAACAGAAATAGCCCCTTTCATCAGGCAGGGACAGAAAGCACTGTATGCATTCCAACCTGATTCACATGGCAGGAGGCGCCAAAAGCAGGAAGGGAGGCTTGAATCAATGCAACTTCATTCTCAGAAAACAAAGGGCTGGTGGGCAATGGGACTGAATGAGGGCAAGAGAACAATCAGAACCAAAAGGAACGGAAAATAGTAGTTTCTTCAGCCAGAAGAATTACAGCAAAGTGCAAACCCTCCTGCTTAGGGTCAGACTTCCATCCCTGGATTTAACACGTCTCTTTCTCAGTACAGAGCAGTGTTTCAGTACAAGGTGGGCTGAAGCTGCCATGCATGTACAGACAAACTGCTGCCCCAATCATTCGTTCTGCAGAAGTGGCTGATGCTGAGCTCCTGCAAACATCGATGATAAGATCAAGTGACAGACTGAAAGTAACACCTGAAACACAGTCACTCACATTTTGGGGGAAATAAATGCAGGCAAAAGCAGCAGGTGGTATAGCAGCTGAGTATATCTAATCTTTTAGAATACTGATGTTCTTTACCACATTATACTGGAAAGAATAGCCATCTGGCACCTATAGTTCTTAGTCCTATAAACACTTCATATCAAATCAGATATTTTGAGTGACATCCTTTGTAATGATTAGAGCAGGTTTTAGAAGTGACAGGCCTCAAAGGTGGAACTCTTTGAATTTGAGACTAAGACAGGCTTGTGTTTGCTTGGATACCTGCAGGATCAGAGCCACTCACTCTCTAGGGGACTGTGCATAAATGGTTTGTAATCTGAGTGACACCAGAAAAACATCAACTCGTGTGCTTTAAAAGTGATCTTCAAGCAGAACTGGAAATGCCATATGCAACAGAAAATATGTTAAATTCTTGCTCCACAGAAGCTAAGCTAAGCCATAGCACAAATGCTCTCTGAAAAAGGAACAGCCCCAAAACAGGTTTTCAAATTATTTTCAATACCAACACACTTCCACTAACCGCTTGCATTTGAGTTAGCAGGATGCATAATTCTGTAAAGTTAAAGGCAAGCTCTTCAGAACAGCACTTGTGTTCTTATGTGAATTTTAAAGTTTTGCCTAAAGGAGCACATAGCAAAGCACCGTGCTTCAAAACTTTCAGGCACTTCAAGGCTACATTTGCCAATTCCAAGCCTGGGTCTTTATTTTCAAAGCCATTGGCATTCCGAAACCTTGCTCTGTCAGGGCTTACTGCTCTATTATGACTTGTTATGCTGTTGACAGCAGAAGACATAGTGCTACTGGGATTGTGATCACCAGCCAGATACACTGGGAGACCCTGAATAGTTTTTCACCCAAAGTGGCATCAATATGCACACTGCCTGCTGAGCTGAGCGAATTCTGAAAAGCTGTGAAATCTAAGAAGGAATCTTGAGGGATCATCAAGTTCATTCCGTTGTCCCAGTGCAAGATTCAAATCTCACAAGGCTGATTTAGCTAGGAATCCATTGGTATCATAAGAGCAGACAGAACTTGAAGACAAAGAAATTTATTTCAGTAAGATGTTGCAGTTGGTTCCTATAATCCTGTGCATATGCTATATGTTCTGCTTACTTTTTAAAATGGTGTTTTACTGAATAGAGTGATTTTCATAAGCTTCATAGCTAAAAAACAAACGAACAACAACAAAAAAGGCACAGCACACTGAGAAATAACTGCAGATGAAAATCTCATATTTTTTACATTTGGAATTCTTGTCCTCTTTTGAAGTTCAGTAGGAAAGACTGCAATGTTTTAGTGAATAGGACACTTTAAAATGGAATGTTAATACTCTGTTCTTTTGTCAATGGCTCCGTGATACTGCTGCCAAGTAATGTCAGTGGCTGTGCAGAATGCTCAACATCTTCTGCAGTACATCTACCCTAAGTGCAGCCCTGATGTGATCAGCTGCTCACTGTGAGGTGTGATTTGCGAGTATCTTCACTTCCACGACTCCAGTTACCACTGTAAGTGGCTAATACAACTTCTGAGCTTAAACACAGTCCAGGTCATCTTCTGAGATTAACCACTGAGCATCACCTTTCATCAACAGATATAACAGCTCAGAATATAATTAAATGAAAAAGTCTAGACTGTAACATACATGTGAGTCTAACCCCAACAGTAACCCAAACATGTGCTACATCTCTTCAAGTTCACACTCAGCAAGCAAACTGCAGCTTTTGCATTTAAACTAAAAATGGACTTGACCCAGACAGGTTTTCTACCACACTGCTCATCCTACCTATGTGACATGAAAGACAAATCAATGGGGTAGGGAATCATGTGAAGCTGTGCTGCGGCTGATTGATGAACTAGATGAAGGACTACTTTTGAAGCCTGCACAGAGATAATGGGTGTCAAAAACTTGCAAGAGACATACTGAGATTTATCTGCTTCCCGGGGCACAGTCCTGCATAGACACAGGCAACGTCTCGTGCACATCCATGAAATGCCATGTAGATTTTTAAGCATTATAAATAATAATGATACAGATTCCTCAGACTAAGAACTATAATAAAAATGGAGTGTGCTTGTGATGATACTGCCGGATTTGTATGTGGGAGTAGTGATAAAACAAGTAGGATATCACTGTCAGCCACTTGGAAAGCTGTGATTTTAGAACTGTTCCACAGCCTAGTTATAGTATTACACCAGGAAACAATGAGCATATGGGAAACAAAACCAATGATGTATAGTTTGTGAATGTATGCAATAGAGATGAGATGGTTTAGATGAAGCAAAGAGCTCCCTGTGGAAGACATTTATCTTAACTAATTAGCCATTTTGGGAAGAAACAAATCCCTAGCTTGAGGAAAGCTAAGTATGTTTTTATATTCTAACAGCTTCTGAAGTTTTAAAAAAGACAATTAAGACTTTAAATTGGAACGATTCTGTCCAACCTCAATATTTCTCTTGGGATTTTGGGGATACTGACAGGCTAGTTAATCACAGTTACTTTCTGAAATGTATTATAAAGCAATAAATGATTTCTATTTTGTATTACACTTCTTCAGCACAAGAAAAAAAAAACAACAAAAAAACAACTGAGACAAGTGATTCAAGCTTGTACTCTCAGTACTTTTAGCCATTTTCTCCTAAATGAAACAAATGTCAAATGCTACCATGATCATGTATGCATGCTCCAGATTTGCTAGATTCACAGAAACCAAAAGGTCTGTGAGCATGGGTATCTGCCAGGTCAGGGGATGCCACTTTCAGGTTTTCCAGAAGTAACACTGTTTCAGCTATGTTTCCTCTAGACTCAGAGAGAACTCTGAGGACAAAGTCTATTAAATAGTGCAATATCAGCAGAGAAGATTTATTGGTCTTAGGCTAACCAGTCACTAATTATTCAGCTCATCTAATCTACTTTGAAATAATGGAGTACTGCATTCACCAACTTGCCATGAAATGTTCTTGCGTTACAAGTTTATGTAAAAAATACCATCAGAAGTTGAGAGCCCCACAACTCACAGAAGTGCTTATTTTGAAGAGTTTATCTTCAGTAGATGGTACTAAATTCCTTGATTATTATTCGAACATAAAGTTTGTAAATACAGAATCATAGCACTGTTTGAGTTGGAAGGGACCTTTAAAGACCATCTGGTCCAACTGTCCTGCAATGAACAGGGTCATAAACCACTAGGCAGGTGCTCAGAGCTCCATCCAGCCTGGCTTTGTTTCCAAGGACAGAGCATCCACCACTTCTCTGGAAAACCTATTCCAGTGCCTCACCGCCCTTATCATAGAAAAACCTTTTTCCTCATATTCAGTCTAAATCTCCCCTCTTTTAGTTTGAAACCATTTCCCCTCGTCCTATCACCACAGACCCTGCTAAAGAGTCTGTCCTCTTCCTTCCTACAGCCCCCCTTTAGATACTGAAAGGCTGCACTCAGGTCTGCAGGCTGCACAGCCCCAGCTCTCAGCCCTTGGATCATGCGTGTGGCCCTCCTCTGGACGTGCTCCAACAGGTTGTGTTATTACATGAACACAGGATTACTTAATATACTCTAAACATTTACTGAATGTTGCTTTCTTTTCTACCATTCCTGGATGTCATTTAGTAGTACATTTTAATTACTGTTTATTTTAATCTAAAGCTTCTAAAGTGAAATCACACTACGTCGCTACTTCAAATTCCCTCGTAACCACAATGGTTTTCTTTTCACACCAAACTAACCGCTTTCTGGTAATGACATCACTGGAGATGTCTCATATCCTCAAACAGCTGTTTGTCACATTTCTGCGCTTCTTCCCTTCTGGTTTTGTTTGTAACCGAGAACCCGATGCAAAGCATAGCCATGCATATGGATGTGTTACTTGTGTGCGGCGAGTGGGAGGATGGTGGCTTGGAAGCTGCTTAAGGAAGAGGCAGGGTTGGGATCAAAGCTGTCCCTCTAGCGATGCGCTAGAATGGGCATTGTGGTCTGCCCCTTTATTTCCATGTACGAGCTTATGAACACCACCCATCAAGCTGTATTTCAACCTTCCAGTATCTAGTGTTGGTGTGTCAGAAAACTGAAAAAGGATCGGGGCTTTAAACACGAGGGTCTTGGTAGCTGTGATGGACGAGGAAGAGTCTTGCTCGCTGCTCTTCCCCCGCTACCACAGAAGAAAGGCGCAGACCCAGCACAGCAGCAATGGAGGTGGGTGCTGGGCTTGGAGCCAAACACGAGTCTCGATGGGCTCCCAACGGCTGCCCCGGCCTCGCCGAGGCACGGCTCCCTCAGCCGCGTCACCAACCCGCCGGCGCTGCCCGGCCCTCGTTGGGAGCCCAAAATGGCGGCGGACGCGGCGGGGAGCGGGGCCGGGCCGGGCACCTCCGCGCCTCGCTGTGAGTGCAAGATGGCGGCGGCGGCGGTCCGGCCCCGTGGGACGGCGCCGGGCGGGGAGGGGCGGGGGCGGGCAGGGTTTCCATAGCGGCGGTCGCCGGTGTCACGCCGGGGCACTTCCTGGTTGGAGGCCGCCGCTCCTGGGGTAGCAGAGCGGGGAAGTGGCGCTGAGGGAGGAGGCGGACGGAGGCCCTGGGAGGAGGGAGAAGAGGAAGGCGAGCAAAGGTAGGGGCGCAGGCGGCCATTGTGCGCCCCCCCGGGGTCGCGGATCGGACCCTTCCATTCCCGGGGCGCTGTGCGGGGGGAAACGCCGCGTCCGACCTCTCCAATGAGGCGGGCGGGGGGGAACTGAGTTCCTAGAGAGCTGAGGGGAGGCGGGCGCTACCATCCTCCATCGGGAGGGGCCGGGCTGCGCGCACCCCCTGGAGCCGGGAAGGTGGGAGAGGCGGGAGCCGGCTCCGGGAGGATACCGGGGTGCTCCGGGCTGTTCCATTTCCAGCGTGGGGGGTTGGCCGAGCCCAGTGTGTCGGGGCAGTGCGAGGGAAGCCTCGCTGGAGATGCCCCTCGGTCCCTTTGTGAGGTTGGAGCGAGGTGCTGGGGCTGCCCCGGGGGGATCTCCAAAGAGGAGCCGTGTGGGAGAGGGGTGCCGGCCCTGCGAGGGGCTGTGGGGTCTGCGTCGCTGTGGGACTGGGGGCTGTGGGGTCGGGGGTCACTGCTGTGGGTGGAGGGCTTCTCGATGCCCCCCTCCCTGTCAGGGTAAGGCCGCTGTATGGCTCCCGTCGGGAGCTGGGAGGATTTGGATGTTTAAAACTTGTTTTAATCGGACTTCCAGGCGCCGGTGCGTTTTGTACCTGCTCCCTGCTATGCTTTTTGTAAGGCTTTAGCTGAAAGGCAACAACCCGAGAGCCGCGGTGCGAGACAGTGGGTCCGCAGCCCCGGGTGCTTCGGCCCGCACGGCCCTCTCTTCACCTTCCATCCCCGCGGGGACTGCCAGCAGAGCACCAGGTCCCCGTGCTGTGTTTCCCTCTGGAAACACAGAGGTGGACGTCTGTCTGCAGGAAACCACTCAAGGTTTGTCCTGGGCTCTGTCCCTGGGCAGGCAGAGCCAAGTGCTGACATACAGCACCTCTGCCCAACTCCTGTATGATAACTTCACGAATAATAACTTTCTTTGTGCAGCTCTCAGTTTGGAGCAGGCGGCTGCACGGGAGGCAGGCTGTTAGCACGGCCGGTTTTTGGCTTTTTTTGTTGCTTTAAAGTGAGACGAAACTGAGTCTGCCAGCCTTGTTCACAACGAGGATGTTTTGTGAAGGATCCTTTCAGTCAGAACGCTCATTTTAACGAATTGCTCCGTGTGGTTTTTAGCTCGGTGTGTTATCTTGGGAGCTGGAGATGCTGTGTGACAGCCGAAACTCAAACTCGTGTGTACCGCAGGCAGCGGCCAATCAGCAGTGCCTGAAACTGAGGCGCTTCGCTTTGTAGTGTAAATATTCCTGCTCTGAACAAAGGAGTGGGTGTGCCGTGCGCTGCTTCGGTTGTACCTCTGTGTGCTTCCTCGTTTGTGGCCAGTCCGTGGCTTGGTGGAGCCTCTTAAGTAGTGGAATCATAGAACGGCATGGGTTGGAAGGGAACTCAGAAATCATGTAGTACTCGTGCTTTGCGAATGTTACATTCTTGCTGTCGTGGGCATGTTGCTGAGCTAGGATATTGGGAAGCCAGGTGCTATGTTTGGAATTTTTATTATATTTTCTGTTAATAGCTGTGCTATTACATGGTTTAGTCTTGCTTCCTTGTAGCTTCTCTTAGCTGATTATAACTCTGAAATTAATTCAGCCTGGCTGCTGTGTGCAGTGAGTATTTAGTACTGCCTTTTAAGAAGCTGTTCTGCTGCCCTCTGAGCATACAGCATGGAAACCAATCATTCCAAACATACTGTTGGCAACCCAGCTATCTACAAAACCTTAAAACATGCTTCTGAAATCTCTGGCTCTGTTTTCTTTGGGGGCAGTAACGTTTTGCTTTAAAGAAGAAAGTAAATAACAGCAGAATACTGCTTTTTGCAGGCAGGTTCTGTTTGGGCTATTTTGTCATTGACATGTTTGGTTGTATGGTGGTCCTTTAATTTCTGTGTCTTGGGGATTGGGGGATATAAATCAATAGCATGAATGCCTTAGTATCCAAGTTAAACAGATGCTACAATAACATAATCACAGATGAGACTTGAATCCTTAATTGTCTTGTCTTTGGATAGAATCTTTGTGCACAGAGTTATAATGTGCTGTAACTTACTTTCATTCTGGTTTGCATTCATTATTATGAGACAGAATACTTGGTAAAAAGGAGACCTGATGTTAGATGTGGGAAAACTGAATACATTTCTAGTGTACTCAAATTGGTGAAGAACTTCTCCCACCTCCAGCATTCCATTCAAACCTTACTTAAAATGCTGATCGTTTTGCTACTATGGCAGTTGAGTAATGCTAGGGGCTATTAAATGTCTTCTTAGTAGATGAGGTGCTGGATTGGATACAAGGGTTAGCTCTCCAGGAAGAGAGAAAGATCAAAGGTATGTGTGTAAGTTTTCCCCCCTCCCCCCCCATTTTTTTTAATAGCCTTGCCAATTGCAAGAACACATCAGCTCCTGTCTTGAATAAAAGTGCAGATTTTGGTGATATATTTAAGCAAGACGATCAACGTACAGCGGTGGAAAGAAATAATGTTAATGGTATTAAGTTGTGTTTGTGTACAGGAGAGAACATGGTAAACATTGACATAAGTAGGGTTGTTGGTTAAGAGAGCAAAGTGATTTTAGTTCCATAACACACATCCTTAAGAAAAACATCAATATTGTGTAGCAATAGAATGTACTGACTTCCTGGTATTTGGTTAGCTTTGGTTAACTCCTGGCTCTCCAATGCTTCTTGCGTCATTATGCTCCAAATTACAAGTTAAAATAAGCAGCTTTTTTTTGTGTGTGTGTGTGTGTGTGTGCTTTTTTTTTTCTTTCCAAAGTCCAAGAAAATGGCCTTGAGGAAAATGTCCAAGTTACAAACAAGGGAAATATCATAAAACAAATATCACCGCTGTTTTAAAGAAGAAAAACTAGATTTACTGGGAAGTATTTACTGGCTACTAAGCAGATATTAGCAACAGCTAAACAAAGTATGCAGATACAGAGAGCGAGAACCTTTTGTACATGGAAGTCTGAATTGAAGTTGCTAAGGTTTACTGAAACATCAGTTTTTCATAGTTGCAGTGTGTTTTTAGGCATATAGCTGCTAAGTTTAGGAATATAACTGCTGTATTCTTCACTCCTTGTTTCCTTAGTCTTATGTGACTGGATTTTATAAACGATATGATGGACGATGATGCTATCATCAATGTGGTTTTCAGAGCTGATGTTTTGTTTTTCCCCATGAACAGCCTTTCTCTGTACGTACAAACAATAAAATAGCACATAATGTGATGTCTGTGAGGCAAGGTTTGCTGAGCTCGTACTTAAAAACCAAGGTGAGACGATGCCTTAGGAAAAACACATTGGGTTGGAGATGCCAGCTGTCCAGTGGACTCTACATAAGATAGAAAAACAATTTGAGAGCAGGAGGTGTATAGAACTCCATCCAGAAGTGCTTTGGACCTGGGTGGAGTGACTTCTATAACATTCATTTGTTGTTCTGAACATAATAACTGTAATTAGTCCAGTAAATGATTAAATGTCATGCAAGTTACATTTGCTAATTTTGACATCGGTAATGAAAAGAAAACTGACAAGACTGCAGTTCTGGTGACACATTTTAACTGGACACTTTATTTTTTATTAGACTGTGCGTGCTTACGTGTTTAATTTAGCAACTACTGTGAGAGAATTGCTGGAGCCTGCAATTCAAACTGTTGTTCATCAGTGATTGCACCATGTAATGGCTTTGTGTTTGTCTGGCTTTTTTTTTTTTTTTAATTTAATGTTTGTATACGTGTTACTTCACGTTACTATTTTCATAGAATCATTTGATTTGGAAGGGACCCCCAATGGCCATCTGGTCCAAATCCCCTGCACTGAGCAGGGACACCTACAGCTGGATCAGGTGCTCAGAGCCCTGTCCAGCCTGACCTTGAGTGTCTTTGGGGACAGGGAATCCACCAGTTCTCTGGGCAACCTTTTCCAGTGCCTCTCCACCCTTGTTGTAAAAACTTCTTCCATATATCCAATCTAAATCTCCCTAGATATAGTTTCAAACCATTTCCCCTTGTCCTGTCACGCACCCTGCTAAAGAGTCTGTCCCCTTCTTTCTTACAGCCCCCCTTCAGGCCCTGAAAGGCTGCTTTCAGGTCTCCCTAGAGTCTTCTCCAGGCTGATCATCCCCAGCTCTCTCAGGCTGTCCTCATAGGAGAGGTGTTCCGTCCCTTGGATCATTTTTGTGGCTCTCCTCTGGTTGCACTCCAACAGGTCCACATCTCTCCTGTACTGAGCACTCCCCGTCTGGGTGCAGTACTCCAGGCGAGGCCTCACCAGCACAGAGCAGAGGGGCAGGATCAGCTCCCTTCACTTGCAGGCCATGCTTCTTTTGATGCAGCTCAGGATATGGTTGGCTTTCTGGCTCACGTTTTGCACATTGCTGACTCATGGCCAGCTTGCCATCCACCAGTAGTACCCAAGTGCTTTTCAGCAAGGCTGTGCTCCATCCTTACCTCCCCCCACCTTGCACTGATAGCAGGGATTGCCACAACCCAGCAGTAACACCTTGCACTTGGATATGCTGAACTACATGAGGTTCACCTGGGCCCACTGGTTGAGCCTGTCTAGTTTTTCTTCCCCTGATGAGCCTCTTTCCTACATTACCTTATCAGTGCAAAGAAATTGTTTGTAATTTTCAGTCTACAGTGTGCAGCATTACTGATGGCTTCCTTTTGGCTCTCAGAACTTTTTTTTTTGCATGTTTTAGCAGGTGATACAGCAGTCTTCTTGTGATGTGAATCCAGTCCTATGATAGGTCCTCTACTTCTTTGGCTGCAAATCTGTACGTGTTTTTGCTAAATCACGCTGCAGGATGTTAAAGTCAGCTCTCTTCTGTTTTTTTTTTTTTTTTTTTTTTGTGTATGAATTGTTTTTATTTTATAAGAGTTAAGAGATCAGAAGTGTTGAGACTTGAAATCTGAGTCAGCAGAAGATATGATCTTGCTTGGCTGTCACAGGTGGTCAGGTTCAGCAAGTTCTGATTGGTTTGAAGAGAGGAAATAAGTCACATAATGTTCCTTAATTTACAGAAATGATATTTGTGCTGATATTAGAGGGAAACTATGGCATAATAGCTATATTTGTTTCTTTTAATCACAACTGCAATGAGAAGTTATTTGAATGTCACGTTTCTATCAGATTGCTTTTAGCAGCAGGATGGAGACTATGTAATAATGTTAAAAACATACATGCTGTACTGTCAGTGTTGAAGATGAAGCTCTGTGTGTTTCGCTCTGGGGAAAGCCAGGCCTACTGTTAGTGAATCCCTGTCTGCCCTACTTAGGTACCTTTGTCTCATTTTGGTTAGATATTGACTGATCTGATTGTTTACTGTTAGTAGAAATCCGAACTTTCAGGTTTTGTTTCCAAGGAAGTGCTGGGTGCTGGTGCCAATCCGTATTTTTTTTTTGGTAAATTGGTTTGTAGTTCTTCTATTATCATTAAGTATGGTTTTCATTGCATCTTTTTGCTAGCTGAGGAAAACTCTACTGAAGGAAAACATGGCTTTGATGGTATTTTCAGTTACTACATCCATAGTGTAGTTTCTTCTGATCTTAAGAACGTCTGGTATCTTTTGGAAGTAGTTATCTTTCATGAACTAGTCCTTGCAAATAAGGTTATAATTTGAATGTCAAAGGCAGTACACATTTTGCGTTGATACTTCAGGATATATCCATTAGTGTCAAGTTCCTCAATCATAACAAATACATCTGTGTTCCTTTAAAAAAGAAACAAAGACTGGGCTAGTGAAAAGCTAATGGGAGAGTCTGTTTGTTATAAATAGATGTGTTATTTATTTGAAGTTGAAAAGTGATTAGTCTCTTTTTCTTACTGTTACCAGGACATGTATACCTCTGAGAAACCTTCTCCAACAAGATACCTTGCTTCGAGACCTGGTTTGGATCACATGCGAAGGAATTTCCAGTCATGAGTGAGTAAATTCCTTTATTAGGAAAAACCAACTGTTAGTTTGCATTTCAGAAGAACTGTCCATCTGTTGTGGGCTTTGGGAGGTGAGCTCTGCCTTAAAACGGGTCTATGAATTTTGGCTCTTCATTTATTCAGTAATAAAAGCTGAGATCTGACAGGTGCTATTTTTAACCTGCAAAATCTTGATCAATATGTGCTCTGTGAAGCTTTATGTTGGTAGTCTGGTGTCATTTTCATGAAGGTGAGTTCTAAAACAAGCTGATGTTTGTTGTGTGTGGGTTTTTTTCCTTTTTCTTTTCAACATAAATAAAGCATACAGCTCTGAGGGGAGAATGCCTTGGGTTTCTTAAAAACTCCAAAATATGTGAACATCCAGTAAATTCAAGTAGCTGGTGAAAATCCAACATAAAATGAATGGACTTCATTTTATGGGAAAAAATATTTATTGCTCAAATTCCAGTATAGAGCTCTGATCCCAAAGGAATTTTTGGCACGTGTTAGAAAGATATGAGCCTTCGAAAAGTGGGACTTAAGATCCCTCCTGACAGAAAAAAACACGAAAGACACCAGAAGTTTTGTTTTGAATGGATCTGATGGTTAAGATGATTTCTTTTTATCAAAATGTTTTAAGTATTTGAACGTACTTCGTAAGTTTTGTGGATTTGAGAACTCTTAGTATAAACCTTGGCAGCAACATTGCCTAGCCTCGCATGACACAGGAATAATGCTTTAACTTCATGTGCACAGGAATATGTAAATAGCAGCTTAGTTTCAACACAAGTGTACTGAATCTGTTATGGAATGAGAATGTCTGTAGAGTGATTATATCCTGTGTTAGTAAAATAAGTCTGGAAGTGACTAAAAGAAGCCTGTTGGCTGAATTTCTTGTCAAACTAAATAAAAATAATTGTACTTGACATCTGAAAGAGGAAAGTCATGGAGTAAATCTCGTTTTATCTTGGCAATTAGCAATTCTTTCAGTAGCATTTTTTGATGTTTGCTAAATTTTAGGGTTCATGCTGAGTGCAAATAGAATTCTGTCTGTTTCACATACGGCTGTTCACATTTGTTTATTTTCTGATGTTTAATGTTTACAGTCTTGCATAAATGACGTCTTTACACAGGCAGTTTATTCACGTACCTGAATATCCTGACTTGTCAAACACTGCTGTGTTAATCATAACTCATTTATAGAATGTCTCATGTGCTGTCACTGCCTAATGGTCTTAAACATACAAATACATATGTGTCTTTTTACCTTTTAAGTCGCAGTTGCTTTGTTTTGTGTGACTCACAGAGGTACTGCTGTGATGATAGAGCAAAAAAATGCTGTCATTACTTGAGCAAAACGCCTTTGATTTTGATGAGACTTTGACATGGTTTCAGAATGGAGAGTTTGCTTTGCATTAGGAGGAATGACTATCTCTGGTGAAAGGGAAGATAACAGTGTAGCAGGGCTTTTGTGGTGATTTATAGTAATTTTAACCAATCAGTTAAAGCAAAGTGCAGTCCCTTCTTTGCAGAAGAATGTCACGTTCCTGTGTTAGATTGGATGCTTAGGTCTATTGTCAGTGGTGGGCTTCAAGGACACAACTGAAAATGCTGCTCTTTAAAAATGTGGGTTAAAAAAAATTCAGATACTTACATTCAGCTGCTCTTGGACTTCTTAACTTACAGTTTGCTTCAGAGAAACTTGAACTACAAGCTCAGCATGCATAGTTTTAGGCTCCTCTTTACGAAGTACTTCAATCTGCAAAGTATTTATCATCTTAAGAATATATGCACTTGATCCTCCTGCCCGTGTTGTTGACAACGATGTTAGATAAATAGTGCCATCCCATCTCCAACTGATTGTTGAGCCACTGACTGTGTGGAGTGTGACCGTCCAGCCAACTTGTTGTTCACTGAGTGTCCATCTGTCAGATCCATGGCCCTCTGTTTTAGAGGGAAGGATGTTGTGTGGTGTTGGATGCTTTACACGAGTCTAGATAGGTGGTATCAGTTGCTCTTCTCTTGTCCACCAGTGCTTTAACCCTGTCGTAGAAGGGGTTACAGCAGATTTGATGGTGGATTTGCCCTTAGTGTAGTCATGTTTGCTGCCACTGTCATCTCCTTGCTTTCTGTGTACTTTAGCATAGTTTCCTGGAGGATCTGCTCCATTAATGTGCCAGAAACCGAGGTGAGATTGACAGGCCTGTAGTTTCCTGGCTTTTCCTTTTTTTCCCTTTTAAAAAATGGTGGCTGTTTCCCTTTTTCCAGCAGCTGAGAACTGCACTGGCATGCCATGATGTTTCAAAGATGAACAGTGGCTTTGCAACTTAAAAAAAAACAAACAACTAAGATTAAACTGAGACAGGTGAGATTTAGGTTAGATATTAGGAGGAAGTTCTCCACACAGGGAGTGGTGACACTGGAACAGGTTGCCCAAGGAGGCTGTGGATGCCCCATCCCTGCAGGCATTCAAGGCCAGGCTGGATGTGGCTCTGGGCAGCCTGGTCTGATGGTTGGTGACCCTGCACACAGCAGGGGGTTGAAACTGGATGATCATTGTGGTCCTTTTCAACCCGGGCCATTCTGTGATTCTATGATTCTAACTTCATCTGCAATTCCGCAGAACCCATGGGTGCATCTCACAGTTCAAGGACTTCCATCCAACTCAGGGTATTCTGTGATTTGTGCTCCTTAAGGTTCCTTGGATGATCTCAAACCTGATTTCCCACAGCAGTCATGCTCCCAGTCCCTTCTGCTACTTGGGAAATGTGACTGGAGCACTTGCTAGTGAAGGCTGAGGCAAAAAAATGATGTAATACAGCCTTCTCCATACCTCTGTTATCCAAGTCTTCTGTTTCCTTGTTTCAGCATACATTTTCACTGTGGCTCCTGTCCTGTGTTACTCAGTAGCAGAGAAGCGCGTTGATACAGCTGTGCAGTTGAGCATTTGTGGTAGTTTTTTATTCTAATACAGGGAATCTCAAAACTGCTCAAACAAAGGTGAACTCTTTTAAAGCTTTTATTTCTGTTGAATGCCTTTATAAATGCCTGTTTTTGTAAATCAGACTGAGGTTAATCCCTATTTCGGGTTACTCTGTGACATTTTGTGCCCCATAGGACAGTAAGGTCGCATGCTTAAAGGGTGGCTAAGAGTATGCAGTGTAGCCAAGTTAAATAATCTTGATTTATTTTATATATAAAGATAGCTTGTCAGAACAATCCTGGCTGTGTCTGACCTGCCAGGAATGTCACACTGCAGAAGGACTTATTTTAATCTTTCCCATTTTCTCCAGTTGTTGACATTTAGCTACCAGAAAATGTGTGGTATCGTGATAAATTCTTATGATTATAAACTGTGCTCTTTACGTTTGGGAGTTTTCCTGTGCTTTGTTCTTTCAAGGAAGGTCAGTGCAATGAACTTGTTTGAGCTGCTGCAATGAGCTCAATTTGCAAACCATTCAAGTAATTGTTAGTATATACTGTTGCAACAAGCTGCTGACATCTTCATTTTTTTCCCTTTAAAGGCATAGATGCAGTGCCAACTTCTTTTCCTTCTTTAATTTTGCTGTTACAAATTCTAAATAAGAATTCCTTTCTGACTTTTTCTGTTGTTGGTTTTGTTTCCCACACCCTAAAACCTTACACAGTGCACACCGCTGGGCAGCGAACCTGCTGTTCTTTGTGCTTCAGTATAATTTGTTTTCTTTGTGATTGTCTGAGGGCAGGAGCACGTTCCGTGTGTTTGGAGAGATGCTTTGCAATGTAACCTTATAGTTTGGAATTGGTCACTGTGGTCTGGTAATGAGGTGGGAAATTTTGCTTTACCAGTTCAAATCAAGACCACGATGGTGTGATTAAAGGCTGCCTCTGTCTGATGGCAGGTTGTCTCTCTTGACCTCTCATTAGTGCTGGCTCTCTAGCTTGTGTTCATGGAGGAAACCATTGGTTTTGTCACTGAAAAACAAAGAATGGAACACTTTTTTTTTTTTTTTCTTCCTCCCTTCTTTTTGATTCCTTGTAGAGTGTAAAGAAATAGATCTGGCTGTTGGTTTCTCTGTTCTGAGTAATAAACTTGGGAAGTAACACAAGTGACCTAGTTAGGCCAACTTTACGTAATTGTGCAAGTGTGCATTGCTATTTCTGGTTTTGCCACTGAGAAAAGTTTTTTAGAACTCACACAGAACTTCCTAGGCTAAGAAAAGTCTGATTGAGGTTGGAGGTGAGGGGGGAAAAATGGAACCAATTTGTCCTCCTTGTGTGCCAGAATGGGTCTGTTGTGAACTGAGCACTGAGACAAACTGTTCAGAAAACAAATGCTGAGGAATGGGTGATGGTCTCTGGCAGAACAAGGTGCAGGGTGGTTGTGCGTTTTGGAAAGGGTGCTGCAAGTAATTGTAAAGCTGATTAGTAGTTATGGGTTGTTTTCAGGGAGCTGAGATTGAGAGAAAGGGTAAGTTCTGATTCATACAGAGCATTGCGTGCTGGGGAAGGAAAATGCAAAAGTAAGGCAAAATATGTTTATAATGAATAGCTGAGTGATGTCAGATTATCTTAACACCTTACAAGATAAGGTTTTTATGGGTTTTTTTTTGTTTTTTTTGTTTTTTTTGGTTGAACTAAGAGCCCTAAATGCCCATTCATAAACTACAAGCTTGAAGACACAATATGCAAAGTGTTTTCTGTAACAATTTTCTGATTTCACAGTGTAATTATTTCTAGTCTTTAGAAATAGTGTCTTTGGAGAAATATGGACACTACTGACTCCTGGGTCATCTGTACCAAAATTTGAAGTAGTAGTTCTTCATGAACAACTGATTCAAGGTCTGAATGGTAAAGAATAAGTCATAAGGGTCAGAAGTCCGGGTAGAAGGTTGGAAAAAAGCTATGTTTGAAGACTGAAGGCACGTGTAAAAATATTTTAAGAGTTTAAGAGTTGAGTTGTAGGTTTTATTACTTATTATCTTGTGATTTTTTTTTCACTCTTTTCCAGATCCTTAAATTAGGCAGCTCGCTCATATTGCTGACTTGTAAAAATTGAATCACTAATAACAATAGGATTTTTCTTACTTACATTTGCTCTGCTTTTTCTTGAAACTCTCTTGAAACTATCAGCTGTATATTCTAATATTGTATAACTGTACATATTAACACTTAATTGATTGCAGTTGCACCACTGTAGTGAAATGTGAGTTCCTGGATCAGAAGCAGCAGCAGTGCAGGAACTCCAGTGGCTTCAAGCTGCGCCAGGGGAGATTTAGGCTGGACATTAGGAAATACTGCTTCTCTGAAAGAGTGGTCAGGCAGTGGAATGGGCTGCCCAGGGAGGTGGTGGAGTCACCGACCCTGAAGGTGTTCAGAGAACGTTTGGATTTTGTGTTGAGGTAGGGGTTTAGTGAGAACTATTGGTGATCGGTGGATGGTTGGACTGGGTGATCCTGTGAGTCTTTTCCAGCCTTGGTTCTATGATTCCTATTTTTTTATTTTTATCTTTTGTAGTGGGAGGATAAAGCATGAAAATCTATGTGCACTGAATAGTACAAAGTTGTTTAGTTCCTGAAGCTAGCAGTTGGGAGAAATGCTTTCTGTTCTTAGTCTTACTTCACTGTTATTTCTTGTCAGTATTTTTCTTTATCTGTTTTCCAGATGTCTGTCCTTGATGGTGCTGCTGGTAGTGCTCAGGGAGGCAAATGTGCTGGAAACAGTTTTCTGACTTGAAGTGTGGATATGGAGGTCACAGTTGATGAGTCAGAGAAGCTTCTGCCAACTTGCAGGAAAGCTTTCGATGCAGTTGAGTTTAGTGTGAAAGCTCTGGCTTGTAGGGACAGCCAGGAGTGAAGTGAGGGTCTTCGCAGTTTGATGTCCCCTTTGAAGTGTCCCCTTACCAATGGAGTTGATGGCATTTTTTTTTCCCTGTCTCTATTCCTTCACGCTGGTGCCACAAGGAGGAACACACATGAGGTTGGTTTGGGATGGGTGGGCTCCCAAATCTACTTGCCACAGAGCTGCAGAAATGGTTGTACTGCTGCAATGCTGAGAGCAAAGCGCAGGAGTGGGAATGAGTGGTTCTGTCCAGTGTTAATGCTGTTGTTTAGGAATGCAGTAATCATCCTGGATACTAAGTGAGGAGAAGCATCTCCAGAGGGCTAATCAGATCTTAGATGACCCAGTTTCTCACCAATGCTGTAATTAAACCTCTCCTCTAAATACAGCGTTCATTAGTGAGAATAAAATATAAACCACAATATTTTGCACATACAGAGCTGATGCACAGTATTGAGGAAATATAGGTGTATAGGTGTTATGCAGAAAGGAACTTGTTTTCTTAATGTTCACCCTTTGTGACATTGGCTTATTTAATACATTGACATAATGGTGCAACTTCAGAGCCCTCGTTACTTTTTTTTGGCATTGTATGGTTATTTAAATCAATCAGAACACAAATGAAGAAAAGCTTTTGAAATTCACCTGCATTTAAACAGCCTTCATAGATGAATATTTTCATAATCCTTTTATTTTTGATCCCTTGAGGATCCTTGGGACTGCTGATTTGTGGCTTTCCTTGCGCTTAGACCTTATTTTTAGATTGGAAGAAGAAGACAAACATTTTTGAGTTCGTGGGGCTCTTCTGTCAGTTGGAATCAGATGAAATACATCATCAGTCTCCCCAGACTGGAGAGAAGTCACTTTCTTTTCTTAAGCTTTGCAGGAGGCTGCGGCTGCATAAAGGCATCTTATCATATTCAGAAACTGTGCTTCCAGGCGGTACATTCAAGCTCAGTGATCTGACTTTTTATAAGATGCCATCATCACAGTATTGCTTACTGTTTGCTGTTTTATTTAGATTAGTTAAGGTGTTGTAAAGCTCACTATCTTTATATCTTTTGCACATATTTCCAGTATTGAAATTTGAAGCAGTTCTTTACATATGGTTATCATAAAGGGAGTGTTCTGTTTAGTGTTCTCTCTGTGGGTTTAGATTGATGGTTGATGGGGCTTCTCTAAATAAGTCAGTGCATTATGACACCTACTTTTAAACCAACATAATTTTCTGTTTGTAAACCAAGATATTGCTGCTGGCTCACTGTTGTTAGCTATGAGTTGGCAGGAGAGCTGTGGCAGAAAAGTTGCCATTGTGAAATGGCTTAGGTTGGAAGAGCCTTAAAGCCCATCCAGTTCCAGCCTCTGCAGCTCAGGCTGCCCAGGGCCCATCCAGCCAGCCTGGCCTTGAGCACCTCCAGGGATGGGGCACCCACAGCTTCTCTGGGCAGCTGTGCCAGAGCCTCACTGCCCTCTGAGTGAAAAACTTCCCCCCTAAAATTGAACCTCAATCTCCTCTCTTTCAATTGAAAATCATTCCCCCAATACTGTTGTGTAGTGTTACTGGAGAAAGCCGCTTACTGCTCCCTACTATTTCCCTTTTAGATAATTGCTCTTTAGATTTATTCTTTGTCATGGTTTCAAGGGAAAGCGAGGTTAGGTTATTTACAACTTATTTAAGATTAACTTTGTGTGCCCCCAAAATTGCCCAGATGATATAAATATATGCATTATTACAAGTTATATTTATGAACATCTAACATGTAATGGATGTTTAAATGTACAATATACTTTGATATCACAGAATGGCCCGGGTTGAAAAGGACCACAATGATCATCTAGTTTCAACCCCCCTGCTATGTGCAGGGTCGCCAACCACCAGACCAGGCTGCTCAGAGCCACATCCAGCCTGGCCTTGAATGCCTGCAGGGATGGGGCATCCACAGCCTCCTTGGGCAACCTGTTCCACTGTCACCACCCCCTGTGTGGAAAAAATTCCTCCTAATATCCAACCTAAACCTCCCTTGTCTCAGTTTCAGACCATTCCCCCTTGTCCTATTGTTATGTTTCTGTTTATAAATTACATACTTACATATGCAGCTTCTTTTATTTCTATATGTATACAAAAGGAGATAGTCCTTATTCCAAATTTGCCTCTTGCTGTTTTCATTCATGGCCAGTGAGAACTACTGAATTATGACAAGTTGCTTTGTACAGAATGCATGCCTTTGGCAAGATAATACTCCTCTGAGGGAGATTTCTGGGGGGGGGGGGGGTAAATTTAAATCTTAGCCTCTATTGGGTCTATCTCTGAACTCCTTAAATAGAATGTCACACAATGATGCCTTTATTGTGGGTTATTGGTATTCCTGCAGCAGAAAGAGCAAGTAGCAAGGAACACTGCAACCTTGTTCTCTGGAGTGAGTATCAAGTATCCACCACTATGTAAGCAATTCATAGGTCTGGGATCCTATTCATTCCTGTGATAAGTCAAGTGTGGTGTTCAAGCCCACTCTGAAGGGAAGGCGTGGAGGAACTCAGAGCTAAAATGCAGCCAAAAATCAAGAGCTATGGGCGTAGATGTTTGGGCAGGCACCCACTTCTTTGCATAAGGCACTGTGCAGCCACAGGACTGCCGTGTTTCAGTCACTGCAGAGAGGACATTCTAGAGGCTGCTGCATTAAACACCGCAGCATTGTTTTAATTCCCCATTGAATTATAGACCTATATAAATATACCTGTTGTGAATCATGTGGTTCTCCTTTTGTGTGTAGTTGATTGACTAATATACAATACTGTTGGAAAAATGAAGCTATTGCTGCTCGGTAGTGTAACTGTGTCACAAGTAAGAAAAAAAGGTGAGTTGTTACCTCATTTAGTGTTGTTTCTCCTTTGTTCATTTTCAAGAGACGAAATACCTGCCTGGCTGGATGTGCAGTTATTTTAAGCTAATTTGACAGCGTTTTAAAAACCTGCTCTGATGCAATTTTTAATAGGGAACAACCTTGAATTGTAGCAGGGATGGAAAAATCATGGAATCATAGAATCACAGAATGGCCTGGGTTGAAAAGGCCCACAAAGATCATCTAGTTCCACCTCCCTGCTATGTGCAGGGTCGCCAACCACCAGATCAGGCTGTCTTGAGTGCCTCCAGGGATGGGGCATCCACAACCTGCTTGGGCAACCTGTTCCAGTGCTTCACCACCTTCTGTGTGAAAATACTTGGGGTTACAGTCATCAGCCAGTTATATGAGTGATCCCTGCAGAATTACTGGCTCTATGACTGGCAGTGTTCGTTTAAATCTAAGGCATAAATTTAAGATATCTGATCTGTTGTCTCTTCTGTAGTCAGAGGATTTTTGCAGATGTTTATGGAAACAAAGTAGCTGTGCTTAGATGATATCCTATCAAGCAGCTGATTATAAGGTTCATTTACTCTCTCATTGTGAAAGCACCCCTCTGTAATTAAGGGCTTTTCATTCTTAAAATTGGAACTGGACGAGATCGCACTGGCATTTCTTCCAGGCTGCTGGTATCCCTGTTCTACCCTGTTCCAGATTGCTGAAGTACACAGGGAGCTGTGTAGGACTTGCAGCCTGGCTTGTGAAGCTGATGCCTTGTGGGTGTTTTTTTTCCCCTCTTTTTTTCCCCTTTCCACACTGTGTAGCATAATCAATTATTATCTGAAACAGCACATCAATGTGCTGAAGAATCTGCACTGCTTTTGGCCAATACAGTCATTAATCTGAAAGAACATTAATGTAAAAGGGCACTTTGTTTTAATAAAGCACTTTGGTTTGCCATAGGAGAGTATTCTTGAATGCAGCCTTTCTGTTTTACCCTTGAAAAGCTCTTAGAAAATCAGCCTAACTGCATGGCAGAGCACTGAAAGGCTCACTGAGAGCTTTTTTCGAGCGGGAGTGGGACTTCCCGGAATTTGTTAGGGACAGGAAAATTAGTCTCTAAATCAGCTTTGCTGCTTTCATTAAGGAGCTTATTGATTTATTTATTTTTTCCCAGAATTTTTACAGCTCATATGAGGACTTTTCTTTTGTGACACTGCTATTTCTGAGTTGTACAAACACTATGATATCAGAGCCCTCCTTCCCTGCTCTCCCCCAGAATTTCTGGCAATCTGTTTGCAGGTGTAGCTGTTCTTATCAGCGTTGCTGTGCTATAGCCATACTTTGTAGCCATGCAGTTCTGCAGATCCTGATTCCTCACATTCCTAGGAGAGGATAGATCTTACATGTCCTTGTTTCTGGTTGTAGAAGCTAGACAAGCTTTTAGTGTCTTCCCCCCGCCCCCCAGTTACATTTAGTTACCACAAGAGTATCTGAAAAGGTTGGTCTGGAAGATGGGAGAGGCAGCGTTGGTTTATAGTTAGCTGTGAAAAGATTAGGTACAAACTAAGGAGTGTCAATTTTGTGTTGATTTTTTTTTTTTTTTTTTTTTAATTTAAACTAAAATCATCTCCCTCCCCTCCCCCATCATATTATTTTCTTTGCCAAACAAAAATGTCCACAGGTTTTCCTTTAGCAAAGTGGTAGGAAAATATTTCCTATCTCAAAGGCTCGTGAGTTACTTCCAGTGACATTTCAAGATCTATTTATTCTCCAAACATTGAAATAAACTAAAAGAAACCATATGAAGCTCACTGTAAAACTCTTGGTGGTTGTTCTTTTTTCTTTTTTCTTCCATTGGTTAGCAAGTGTAACATGAAAGTCGGAGAACTAACTCTTGCCAGGTATGCCAAGGCAGTGTTATTATCAGTGTTATCTGTGTCTTGTCCAATGAAAAAGAGAGTAGCTTGAAGGGTAAATCAAGGGTAAATAGCACTACTTTTTCTGTACCTGTGGCCCTGATGTAGTATCACTGGAAGCTAATTTTATGTATCAAATTGCCTCACAAGTATGGGGTAGAGTGCTGCAGTTCTGTCTCTTGCTCACTCCGTGGGTAATAGTTGGCTGAAACTTGTTGGCATGATTTTAAATTCTCTATAGCTACTGAGAGAGCACGGAGAGCAGCAAATACACTGCAGTGTTCTAAACTTGGTTCTGAGGCACTCAGGCATGTACCATTCCTTTCGTTTTGCTCTCCTAATAGGTAGGTAAGATGTTTTCCAGTTGGATAACGTGGTTGTCTTAATATCAGGCTAACCAGTGGTGTTCCACAGGGGTCAGTGCTGGGCGTGGTCTTGTTGAGCATCTTCATCAGTGGGCCTGAATGAAGGCATAGAGTCCACCCTCAGCAAGTTTGGTGATGATACAGAGCTGGGAGGAGTGGCTGACGCACAGGGAGGCTGTGCTACCATTCAATAAGACCTGGACAGACTGGAGAGTTGGGCAGGGAGGAGCCTGATGAGGTTTAACAAGTGCAAGTGTAGTCTTGTATCTGAGGAGGAATAACTGTACACATCAGTACAGGTTGGGGCTGACCTGCTGGAGAAGAGTTCTGCAGGTTGCGCAGCAGGTTGGCTGTGAGCTAACAATGTGCCCTGGTGGCTAAGAAGGCCAATGGTAGCCTGGGATGTGTAAAAAGAGCTTGGCCAGCAGGTTGAGGGAGGTGATCTTTCACCTCTGCTCTGCCCTGGTGAGGCCACATTTAGACTGCTGTGTCCAGTTCTGGGCTCCCTTGTTCAAGAAAGACAGGGTTCTTCTAGGAGTCCAGCAGAGGACCACAAAGATGATAAAGGGCTTGGAGCATGTCCTGTATGAGGGAAAGTTGAGTAACCTGGGGCTGTTCAGCCTGGGGAAAAAAAACAGGGTATTTAATAAATGTTTGTAAGTATCTGAAGGTAGGTGGGAGGCAAATGGATGAGGCAAGGCTCAAGGATTAATAGCCTAAAAGTTGAACACAGAAAGTTCCATACAAGCATGTGAAGTAACTTCTCTACAGTATGGGTGATGGAGCACTGGAACAGGCTGTCCAGAGACGTTGTGGAGTCTCTTTCTCTGGATATATTCAGGACCTGCCTGGATGCCTACCTGTGTAATCTAATGTGGGGTACCTGCTTTGGCAGGGCTGTTGGACTCAATGATCTACTACTGATGGTCCCTTCCAACCCTGCAGCTCTGTGATTCTGTGAACAAAGCAGTCTGTTTTACACTGTGCCTCTGATAAGCACTGGCTTGCTTATCTGCAGGCAGTGAGGCTGAGAGGCCCAGGTGCTCCCGCGGGATTTTTTCATTGACAGGGGAAGTAGGAGAATTCTTTAATTGCTGTAGTACATGTAGTTTGTAGGAGATAGGATTGGATTCAAAGCAAGTTTAACATTCTAGTTAGTGTGCACTACTAAATTAAATCCATTCTTAAGAACAGAGGCAAAACAAAAATAGCCTCAATTAGCTACTTAGCCAGAATACATATTCCCACTAAAACTCTAGGATTATAAGAAGTCATGGTTAATGTAACTGTCATTTTCAATTCTAATCACTGCACTTGGCTTTTAAAATACATTGCTTAAATATGCTTTAAAATCGTATGCGTTTTCTGAGTGAATGTACAAGGAGAGTGGAAGGCAGAAGTCTGAAAGGCAGCATGTAATGGTGCCAGCCATTAAAACACAACTGCAGTAAGCAAACAGATCCAGGCACACTTCCTTACAGACCGTGGATCACTTGTAACACTGGGACCTGCAGGGTAACTTCCTTCAGTTACTTTTGTAGCGCTTACATCTTTCCTCTACTTGTAATAGTGTAACATCAGTGTAGAGCTGTGTTTGTGTGCATAGATACTTGGTTAGTGGCAGACTAGCAGTAAGTGTTCAAGAACTTGTAAACACTGGGCTTTTATTGCAGAGAAAAAATCCTTCTACAGATTATTTGCTACACAAAGCAAATACTCAGGCTTGATAAAAAAAATGTGTTTTCCAAAAGAAAGATGCAGCATTTCCTCAATTTTGCATTTGCGAAGCTACCTCTCAATTTCTGGTGTGTTTTTTTTTTTTCCGTATGCTTACATTTGGCAAAATATTTTTAATAATATCCTTTGGCTTGAAGAAATCTGTCAGTTGATACTACAATGACAACCGAAATCCAGGAAGTGCAAAACTGCAGAAGTGATTCATCTTCTTGGATAAAGAGAAATTGAAACCTTTCTCTTGTTGTAATTACAATGTACAGTAATTATAATCAGATTTTTTGGAGCAGTGCATCAAGGAGTATTTGAGCACAGATATCTGATATTCATCTTCACTGCTGTGTGGTGTCCATTTACCAGGAAGATGATAAAAGTGATCTACGCAGGCAGTTCTCTTCATTGTGGCTCTCTGGGAAAGTTGCTGTCTGCTCATTATCGTCTAGATCCACTTGCAGAATGTGTTGCAGCAAGAGCTGAGGGGGTAAAAAGAACATGACTTGAGTAACAAGGAGGACAGTAGGAGTATTGTGCTGTTGCAGGGCTTTGTAATGTGTAGTTTCTTTCTTTCAAACTTCAACCAGTGCACTGATGGCTGCCTAAGTTACCTATTTTTTCTCTTTTCTTTCCTCTTCCATTTAGCTTTTGTTATTTATTCGTCTTTTTTTTTTTTTTTTGCTTTATGATATATATATATTTTTACTAGAACAGGTAGAATTGGTATCATTGATCCTTCACTGAAGTTCTCAACCCTGATCCTGAATGTAATGAATGGTGTTCTCGTGTGTTTAAGCAGAAAGAAAAAGACATCAGCTGTGAGTGAATGCCTCTTCTTTAATCAGTGCACTTACTGTTACTTGTTAGTTTTTCACCCTCTGTCTAGGTCAAGCTTCTTTCTGTTTGTAGACTTGTAAAGACAGCTTGTAAAAGAGGTCATCTGTGTTTGTTCAAAAACTATGGCCATACTTTCATGCTTTGAAAATGGTAGCAAACCTAACAAAAAAAAAAAAAATAAAAATCAGTGAGCAAATTGAATAGAATTCAACATTTACTAACTCTTCCTCTGTAGAATCCTAGATAAGCAGGGACTGGTGACCTTGAGTGTAGGAAGACTGCGGAAGGATGTGGATGGGATGAGTTCACCTGTGTGGCACTCAGCCAGGCTAAATGCTGTGCACTGCACTTGGCTCATAACAACCTCATACAACAATGTAGGCTTGGGAGAAGAGTAGTACCAGGGGGTGCTGGTTGTGGCTGGCTGCACACGAGCCAGTTGTGTGGCCAAGAAGGCCAATGACTTCTAGCCTGCATCGGAACTGTGGTGGCCAGGGGACTAGAGGAGTGACTGTCCCCTTATATGTGGGCGCTGGTGAGGCCACACCTCAAATACTGTGTTTGGTTTTGGGCTCCTCACTACAAGAAGGATGATGAGTTGCTTTCGTGTGTGCAGAGAAGAGCAGTGAAGCTGGTAAAGGAAGTAGAAAACAAAAGTTACGAGGAGTGACTGAGAGAATTGGCGTTGTTCAGCATGGAAAAGGCAGAGGGAGATCTCATTGCTCACTACAGTTGACTGAAAGAGGCTGCGGCTGGGTGAATGTTGGCCTCTTTTCTCAGGTGACAAGAGATAGAATGCAAGGAAATGGTCTCCAGTTGTACCAGAGAAACTTAGATTGGATATTAGGAAGAAATTCTGCGTGGGAAGGGTGATCAGGCATTGGAATGGGCTGCCCAGGGAAGAGGTGCTGTCTGTCCCTGGAGAAAGCTGCATGTGCTGCTGAGGGATGTGGTTTGAGCAATGGGATGTGTTAGGTCAGGCTGATGGTCAGAATCGATAACCTTGAAGGTCTTTTTCAACACAGATGATTCTATGCTTCCGTCTGTCAGAAGGCTGTGGCCATATTTCATTTATTTTTATGGAGGATTTGTAGAATACGTAGCCAAAAGCAGTCACTCTTTTCTTGAAAAATGAATGCCTTGGATAACAAACGCAGTTTCATCACTAGTTTAGTTTACCAGGAAAGGCTACCAGAATTCTGGATCTGATTTCTTGAGAACATGAGGTTTTCTTTGCTTGTCTTTTTCCTGGTTCCCTACAGTTGATTACTGTCCAAGAATACTCTGTAGAAAATAACAAAGATTCAGAGACTCGTTGGGAGATGGGTGGGGGTTAGTTATTGATGTGAATTCTCCTGTTCTATCTAGAGTGGATTATTTAATATCTGATGAAGGAAAACTGTAGACTTCAGTTCATGGATTGGAAAATTAAATCAAAATATTAGTGAGAAAGGATGGGTAACTCACTTTACTACTGGTTTAATAGTTATTTGTGTGAAGATGTATTGCTTCTCCTAGAGCTCGATGCCTATTATTTTGAGATATTCATTTGAAGACCAGCTGTGACAGGAAAAGTCAGAGAGGAGTAATTGTAAAACAAAATGCTATTGATATTTTAGGTGTTGCTGTGACTTAGTTGCTGGGTAGACTGTACTGAACTAAGTTGCTTTATGCTGCAAATGTTTTTATAATGGATTTTTCCTTCTTAGTATTTCAGGAGTCTTTTCCCAAATAACATATTTTATTTACATTTCCTTAATCATTTTAAGCTATTTTAATGCTGAAAATTGCTTGTAAGGTTATTGTTAGTGCTTAAAAGAAAATCTGCTTCCTATTCTGAGCTATTTTGCTCAGATGGGAGGAGAGGCAAAGCAGTTCTGCTGTGTGTAGCTTCTTAAACTGCAGCTTTTAGAGCAAACTTTGAAATTGATCATTAAGAACAACCGCCTTTGCTGTTTCTGGTGCTTGACTTTCTATAGCCCTTGTTATGGATAGTCCTACCAACTCTGTAAGGTATTTAATCTGTGAATTTTACAAGTGTAGAAAGATGGGTTCAAAGAGCACGTGGATCCCATCTACGAAGATCCCCATCTACTGCCCATAACAGACATGCACTTTTTGCAGTACTAGAGAGGTATCAGAGACTTTCATGGATACATTTAACCTCTTTCTGGATGACAGTGGCTGAATTTCAAGCTTGATTCTGCCTTTATTGAAGAAGGTAGCTTCAGGATGGAGCTCAGCCTGACTCCTTGCCATGGCTGCTTTCCCTGGATTTCTCTCTGCCTTAGCGCTATGAACTGTTTTGTTGGGTCTGTCAGCCCTTATTGCTTTGTATCTTACCCATGTTCAGAGTTTAGCAGATAGGGAAAAGGACATACATAATTCTGCTGTGCTGTACTGGAAGCATAATTGAAGATTCTGAAGACAGAACTGCCTGGATTTCTGTGGAGATATGGCAGAATAGTCTGTATGCAGGCTGACTTCTAACCAGGTCAGGTTGATGTGAGATGGAAAAAGAATGGTCACGATAACTTTGCATCTCAAATAAATGTGTGCAGGACTATTGTTCAAATGCCCTCAAGCTGTTTCGGTGGTGTTTTGCTTGTTTTTTTTTCTTCTCCCTAGCTTGTACATTTTCTTTTCTGCAAATGAGGGCAGAACAAACTGGTGACTTGGGATAGCTGCAGTGCTGCTTGGGGTTACCATGAGTGTTCATGATATTTTTTTCTTTTAAGCCAGGACACGATGCCATGAATATATAAACAGTTTAGATTATAATAAGAGAAGCAGAATTAAGTTTTGCTCAAGCTTAGTGTTTTTTTTTTTTTTTTTGTAAACTATAGTTTGATGTATATCTACTGAGCTGTATTTTTGTAGCATCCTTTGTGCTGCATGTGTTACCTCCTGGCAGTATGCTTTATTAAAACGAAGTGCTTTCGAAGACCAGCTAATTATAATTACGTTAATAGACACATTTTTATTTTGAGTGATGGCAGCTAACTAATCAGGATGCAAGTTGTACTCTGTATTATGGTTGAGAGAGGTCAAGGGCTGTACACAGTGATCCATGAAATCTAATCCTGGTTAACTGCTCCTTCTCATTATCGCCCTGATGAAATGAATTGTAATGAGTGTGATTGCTGCATGCCCTAAATTATTGAAGTTAAGGGAGAAAAGCAGAATGCAAGAAAATTAAGAAGTGCCCATTGCTCAGCTAACTGGCTGCTGACAAAGCAAGTGATTAGTAGAAATCCACATGGTATGCACTGAGTGTTGCAACATGGCTCAAGGAGAATCTGCTTAAATCAAAGTGTCGTAATTTTAGTGTAACACTTTTCCTTGTTTATCAGTGTTCTCTTGTAAACAAGATGTTTGGTAATCCTGTTTATGGTTTCCCAAGTTCATTTTAAAGCTTGCCTTTTTATTATAAATGACATTTTTCTAACAGAACTGAGAGGAAAACTACTGCATGTGCCATCTCTGCAGTTTTTTCACACTGAGGAAGGGCAGGTTTGTGTGGGAATGATTCCTAGTCCTGGAAGTCTTGCACAACTCCCTTCGGGAAAGAGAGATGTTGGTGACCATAGGATAAAAGTGTTTCTAAGGGCAGTTCTACAGACTTTAGTACGTAGGTTTTTTTTTTTTTTAATTTGGCCTGGAAATCACATAAGAAACCTTTTTCAGTTAATCATCAATGAGAAGGGATAGCTTTGAAGCAAAGGGAGCAACTTGTCTATTCCCAGCAGGGAGTAGCTGTAACCCTTCTCTGCGTGCTAACTCAGAGCTATCAAAGCGCAGTATTTCTCTTTTTTACTATCAGTATGGCCCACTGCTTGAATTATGAAAACAGCAGTGACACAAAAGCAAGTAGGAAACATGCTTTGTATGTCTGCTTTTCTCTTGCCCTTCTTCCTCTTTCCTACTGTTACTTTTTGTCAGTCCACCATCCTCTCATTACACTTGAGAACCTTGCTGGTCTGTCTCAGTTACTGATCACTTTCAGGACCTCTGTACTCATGCTTTAGTTTGTTAAGCATTTATTAAGTTATTACTGAAGATTTGAATGTACCAGTTTTTCTTTTTTCTTTTCTGTCCTTAATACATTTATATCAAAGACCTGGAGAAGTTTTTTAATGCTTTAAAGGTAGTTGGATGCTTACGTGAACTGTAAACTTAGGCAGCTTTTCAGAATAAAATTGCAGTGCAATTTAGCTGTAAGCAGTGGTGTTCCTTTGAGTTTATATCTTTTACTGAAAGAAATTGTTTGAGAAGCCAACTAAATTAAGGAATACATCATGGAAAGATAATGATGGGAAAGCTCTTAGAGCAGGTATGTTGAAGGTATATCTGAAGAACCTGCAGGTCAACTTAATCAGACAATTCTGACATTAAGTTTTGTTTAAATGTTCTGAAATTATAGCTTTTTCCTAGAAATATCTTTTTATATGTATAAGTGGAAGGAAAAAATGACCACGAAGTTATTTATCAGAAACCCAGCGTTTAAGTTTATGTACAGAATTTATGAATTATTCTTTATGTAAAGAGTTAATGTTCCATTCCAGATGACTTGAAGAATCCTTTTTTTGGGAAGAGATAATTGATAGTTGCTCAGTAATTGTCCCCAGGCTTCCAATTGAGTGGATGTACTTGCAGGGTGAGACAAGAAATTGGACGGCTTGTCAGAGATGATGGTTTTGGTTGTCTTTGTTTTGCCAAGCCAAATACAATACTGCTTTGGAATGTTATTACTTCTGGCAGGGGTGAGTTAATGGGCAGGATGTAAATGAGCCTAACATAACAGAAACAGTTTGTGCCTACCCTGCATGTGTTTCAACAGACCAACATGCGTGTGGATAAACATGCCAGCAACTGTAAGATCTAAGATGTTTGTGATCAGGAGCTGGAATGGAAAGAAATGACCTCTCCCACATCTAACACTTAAGCAATGGGAACAGAAGGTCTAAAGGCCAGAGAATACATCTTGAGCCTTGGTTGGGCCTGTGTTTGTTCTAATTTAATGTTTTATTGGAAAACATAGTTGGCTTCCTAAATTGCTTGCTTTGTATAGATGAGGCCTTACAGAGTTATGCAGCAATTCAGCTTCCAAAAGCATTCACAGAGCTGACAGTTATTTAATGCAACAGCGTAAAACACAATTTCTATGACTTTTTTTCCTTAGCTCTGTAGAGCCTTTGACAGAAGGGCTTTCTGAAGTGCCTTTGTACGTTTTCCAAATGGCATTAAAAGTGTTACGGGGCACATTCTGCAATTTGTCTGTTTAAAATTACCTGCCAGAAGTAATGATAGTACCTTAGCTGAAACTGTTCTCTGGGCCTCTGGTGGTGAGAGAGAGCAGGACGCCCAGAACGCCCCCTGGATTTCCAGCATGCTTCCTGACGAGAGAGGATTCCAGTCACGTACAGGGTGTCAGAGGTGCGTGTTCAAGGGGGAAGAAGAAGGAACACAGAGACTTGTTTTAGTAGTTGCTTGCTTATGCCCAAATGTGTTTAGCAGGGTAGATTTGACTTCTGTTTGTAGGTCTGATGCTGGCTCTACAGTGCACAGTGCTCTCTTAAAACATGACATGAAATTTCATGAATTGATACAGACTTTAAAAGAGGATTTGGACACTGTTCTTAAATACTAAGCTCAGGGGGGTGTGTGTTCCTTCTATCAGAATTCATTTCAAGAGTGTTTTCTTCAGTTAATTTTGGTGTCAATGTTCCCTTTAAAGTTTATTTAGAGAAATCAGTATGCGTTCTATTCCATCAATAATTTCTTGAAATGTTCTGTAGAAATGTAGGACTGCTTGCAGATTTTTGTCTCCTTGTGCTGAAGTCACTTTAAATCCATCATCCCAGCCTGTAGAGTCGTCAGGCAGAAATGCATCTCTGAAGGTAGAGGAGTTGCTCCTGCATCCGTTTTGCCTGAGCATGCTGAAGGCAGCCGCCTAATGACGTGTAGTAATGAAACCTGTTGGAATTGTAGGGGGGCATCTGGTCTCTTTGATTTTGCTAAGGAGCAATGATTCAAGTGCTTCAGATTGTAAAAGATTTGGTGTCGCCAGCAAGACGGAGAGCAGATGCTGCTAAGAAAGGTAAGAGCAGCACTGGGATATATTCAGTGTTCGGAGTGATTTGCTATAGATCACAAATCTTTTGGAGTTTGGTTGTACTTATACGCATATTTAAAATTTCCTGTGGTGTGTAGAGCTGCTGTAAATTGGCTTTGAATTATTAAGCCTAATTATTATCGTTTTGCAACTGCAGCTTCCCCAAAGAGAATCCCGATGACGTTTATTGTGCTGAAGATGGACTTTTTGTCAGCATTTGTAACTGCTGTTATTGTTCTGAAGATATTTCCCTTATTTTTCTGTACTAAAAATGTTTTTCATGTCTGGATGGCTCAGGCTGTGAAAATAGCAACTGTATTCTATATAATCTACCATCAGGAGAGCACATAGAATCTTAAGTGTTCTAAATGAGAATAAAAACAAGAATAGACTTCTTCAGTGCTTATGGAAATGAGATGGACTGAACGTCCACAGCTGCTCTGCTGTTTAGGTTTTACAATTAGATTATTTTGAGATTACAGCTAACTTCAAAATCCAAAACGGCTCTCGTGAGTGTACAAAAAACATTACTTTAAATACTCACTTGTTGTTTGAAATTAATGATGTTAAATTCTTTTTTTGTTCGGTGTGTTGAGTGTTTGTTGTTTTTTTTCTTCTGTAAGCTAGTTCCATCTTTTGTGGTATCTTGCATGCTTATCTAATTGGGAACTCATTAAACACTTTTTTTCCTCTACTGTTCATTTTTATTTTTACATCTTAATCATTTGCAGTTGCTCGATATTGGGTCTGTAAAGGAATAAACTAATTCATGAAGCTATCTGAAACTGCATTCCTTTCTTACTAGAATTAATTTTCAGTGGCCTCTTCATTTTGTAGTGAATAGATCATGAATAATTTAGAGGCTATAGCATCTGTGTGTGCCTGCCGCCGTGCCGTTGTTCTGCTCTGCTGTTACATGTAATCTGTGGCTAAAGGCAAGTACCTGTAATTTACATTGCTGGTCTGAAGACATCAGGCTGCTGTACTTCTAAGGAATTAGTTAATGAAACACTTCTAAGAAAACAAATGATTAAAGGCAGAACTGAAGCCGACTGTATTATCTCCGGTCAGAAAAAAAGACATGCATTTCATGAAGTCAAACTTCTGAATTGCTTCCTAAAATTCCGTAATGATTGGTTGAACATCCCACCCAACAGCTGTGTAATAATTTTGCTTGCTATCAGTTCTCTGTACATCATCTTTTTTTGATTTATTTGCTTATGCTCCACTTATTACAGAGAAGAACGAAGGTGACAGTCAGTAGTTGCTGCCTGTTCTGAGTGTAGCCAGCTGGCCAGGCTTGATTTTTATAGGAGGTGTGTGAGAGCTGGTTTAAAAACATAACAGCAAAAATTAAATTATGTTTATTTAAACTGATGCATCTGAGTTGGAAGTGAAAGCCTTGAAAAAATGTAACAAAATACTCAGAAATGAGCTGTAAAGCTGTGTGATTTTTTTATTATTATTATTTTTTCTTATTTCCCCTCTTTATTTCAGACCCTTTTTGCTCATTGTTTGGGCAGTATTCTCAGGCTGCTAGTAACTGAGCTAATTAGATGTTAGCTCTTAGAGAACTTGGTTGTAAAACTTTACAGACAATATGAAGTTCCTAACATTAAGAAAATCTCATACGTACAGAAGAAAACATCAATAAAAGATGCAAAGTGCTCACAGAATTCTGTAATAAATACAGCAATCTGAGTAGGCAGCAGGGTTTCTTTCTCCCATCACGCAATATTAGGCATCTGGTGTATGGGAAGGACTGTATTCTACAGAAGTGACTCATTCTCATTATTGTTTTCAGTAAATGGAAAAATGTATTTGTAAAGGAAGAGTTGCTAGGAAGCTCAGTGTGAATGTGAGGTGAATTCATAGACACATAAAGGATGATATGTGAAGTATTTGCAAATGTGCTTTTGAGTTAGTGTTGGTAAGTTTAGAGGTTTTTAATGTCATTCCTTGGATGCACCCTCTTTTTCCTGTTTAAAAAAAGGGTTTTTGTTAGAACTTGTTTTGAAGCCAAGTGTAAAATCCTAAGGTCTGAATTTTCTTTAAAATCTATCCTTTGTCATGAGATCTGGGAGCCTAAGAAATACCTGGGCGGACTCTTGCAGGCCTGTTTGCATGTGGAGTGGAAGAGGACTGTATTCCTCACTAGGGTCTTAACTAGACTCAGGGGACAAACGTTGCACAGTAGTATAATGTATTAATTGCCCGTTTCTTGTGTTTTACTTGGTTTAAAAATTGCCCTCTTTGAAGTTGAATGTTCTAACTTTATAATGATTTTTATAAATAGTATGCAGGGCTGTGGGGGAAAGGATTGCCCCAGCTTCCCATTTACCCAAGGCTTATTTTCAGCTGAGACCCAGAAACACAGTTATTAGCCAAGAAAATGTCATTTTGCATCTGTGATTCAACAACAGAAGCTTATTATAAGACAAGTAAGTGTAGCTACTGTGGAGAGGAAAATTCAATCCCTGCTGAAGAAAGTCTTGTAGAACGTTATTTAAAAGGAATCCATTCTTAGCATTTCATGGGTTTAGAGATGGATTTAATAGGGTAGTTGAACAGCTTGCTGAAGTTGCTGAGTCTGATTGTTTGCTACAGCCAGAGTTAGTTTTCACTGTAGCTGTGACCCATGCCAATAGCTAAATTAGATTTCATTTTCTGTATCAGAAGAATGTGATAGTTAGTTTACAAATAGAGTACTATTCTTGTCTCAGCTGCAAGTCCCTAGGTGATGGTTTTGCATGTAGTGTTTGGCTGTTGCAAAGGTTCCCATCAGAAAACTCCTCAGTAGCCCTGTGAAGTTCTTGCTAGCAAGGCCTGCAGTAAGCAAAGCAGTGACTTTGGTGTGTAATGTCTGAGGTACACTTTCATGCTCTCTTGATGCACTGCTTAAAACTTGAATGGCAAAAGTTTCTGAAAACTGCAATCCTCGACAATGACAGTCCATAAACTTCCAATTACGGTGAAGGCTGTGTGTGTAACTTTGTTTCTTTTAGTTTTAAGATAACAGCAGTTCAGTTTAAAGGAAAAAAACCAAACGTTGCTACTTCATTCATTGAAGAAAAGGTAACACCCGATCTCAGCTTACCACTTCTTGTAAGACTGAAAGTAAACACGAAGTTGTAAAGGAAGTAGAGAAATATTAAAGGACTTGCTATTTCTTGAGGCTTGGCTTTCTTGAACAAATTGTAACCTTGAAAGCCTGGCTTTGAAGTAAGTCCCAAATCATGTCCATATAAGATTGTCTTGATAAGCATTCTACTTCAAGGCCATGTATATCACAAGATCTGAGACTTGTTTGAATTGGGGGGAAAATAAATGTTGTTTTATGTTACTATAATGTTATTTGGAGAAATCAGTGTGGAGTATAAATCTGTTGACTTCTTTTCACCATTGGAATCCTATTTGAAATCACTGTTAAAATTAATGAAGACGTATTCTTGTTTTACCTCTTCTCCCCTTGTTCTTTTCACAGATAGCCTTTAGTTAGAATATAATGAAGATACTGCACTGAAATGTGTTTAGCAGATGACTAAATCAAAATCACAGTATTGCAAAGACATGCAGTCTTTAGAGTAAGAGATACTAAATAGAAAACTTAGGTTTGAGGGTGTATGTGTTTGGTCACTGCAATGAACTGGGCTGTAAGCCAAAGAGAATGATGCTCTTTGGAATCCCTTGTGTTTCTTTGAGGTGCACATCTTATCTCAGTCTTTTTAGGTTTTAGACAGCTTACAAATACCTTCAGATTCAAAGATAATTTTCATTCTGGAAATGTGGGCATACAAGGCACGTAAATGTTGGGCCAGACGAGGCTAATTGTGTATAAATGTGCCAATAATAATAGTTCATGCTTCAGAAGATCCTTCCTGAATTCATTTGCCAGATGGTACTCTGGTAGAACCTTACATTCCAGACTCAGACTTGGCAAGAAAATGGCAGTTTTTCTTTTGGTTAATTTCTTTTGCAGGGTGATTGGTTGGTTAGTTGTAAGATGAAGAAAATAAAGGTCCTGCAGCAACTAGCTGTGGTGTTTTCTTGTTTGTTTTCTTTTTCTTAGTTGTCCTGTCTTTTGGTGCGCAATGTGCTGAGGTTTTTGCCTCTTGTGGGAGGTTTCAGGGTTAACTGAGTTTCTTCTTCTTCTTCTTGCTTTTCTTCAGGATGCATCTTATACTTCTTCCATTTCTTAGTATTTTTTAATGAAGTGACTTGTTTTCTGAGTGCAGCAAAGCCTTTAAATCCTTTCTTCTCTTTATCTGTGGATAGGAATTTGTTTCACTCTATATTCCTTTTTTCATATGAATACAATGGAAACTAATTCTGTGGAGATGTCTATTTAAAATGAGAAGCAAAATCTTTGGACTCCATGATTTTTTACTTTTTTTGCACTGGAATCTCCTAAGAGCAGAGCTGTGTGTTAGTGGAAAGAGACCGCTTGCAAGAAACTTGACAGCATAGCACAAGTTGATTGAATGAAGCATGCAGTATGAAGCTTAAATTCTGGAGAAATTTTTGAGGTAAATACTTGACTGTGGTTGCCAAGAATCTCAGTTTGTGCTAAGCTTGGCCTGTGGCTTTGCTTTTTTTTCTTCTAACGTTTTTGGTGTTTATAATTTCTTAGTGTAGATCTGTGATTCCTCCCGTCAGACTGATAATTACAGACCTACAGAATATCCTGAGCTGGAAGAAGGGACCCATCAAGTCCAGCTCCTGGCCCCACGCAGCTCCACCCCAAATCCAAACCCAGTATCTGAGAGCATTGGCCAAACACCCCTTGAACTCGGCAGCTCGGTGCCGTGCCCACTGCCCTGGGCCGGCTGTTCCATGCCCACTGCCCTCTGGTGCAGACCTTTCCCTAGCACCCCCTGCCCCTCTCCTGGCACAGCTCCACGCCGTTCCCTCGGTCCCTGTCGCTGTCACACAGAGCAGAGCTCAGCGCTGCCCTCCGCTCCCTGGGAGGAGCTGCAGCTGCCGTGAGGCCTCCCCTCAGCTCCTCTGCTCTGGGCTGAGAAACCCAGGGCCGTCATCCACAACTCACACAACTTGCCCTCCAGGTGTTCCCCACTCTGGATGGATGCTCTCTAATAGCTTTATGTCCATCTTCTGGCACCCAAACTGCACCCAGTTTGCTGGAGATGAAGCCACACAGTGCAGTGGCACAGTCCCTCCCATTGCCACCAGTCAGTGCTGGGCCTGGTGCACCCCAGGGTACGGTTGGCTCTTTTGGCTCCAGGGCATGCGAGTGACTCAGATCCATCTTGCTGTCAGCCATAACACTGGGATTCGTCTTTGTGGGACTGCTCTCCATTCTTTGGTCTCTTGGTTTGTGAATATATCTGCGATTCTCCTGTCCCAGATGCTGAATGACTCTTGTTAAACTTCATTGTTTGACCAGATTGGTGGTTGCCCAGCCCTTCAGTTTGTCAAGTTTTCTTTGCAAAGCTCTTCTGTGATCAGAGGAGATAACGCTTAGTTTGTAGACATCACTGCATTAAGTGTCCATTCACATCCTGAACCATAAAGATTCTGATTTATTTCCTTCTTACTCCTTAGCCAGAACCGAAATATTGAACAAACAGTAACACTTTTAAAAATTACCTTTTTTTTTTTTTTCCTGGGAGTATTTAAAAAAAAAAAAAAAAAAAAATTCCAGTATGCCTAATCTTGCTCAATTTCTCATAGACGGATCATGTGTTATCTTCCATTGGAACTGCATGTGGAAAAGGAATGTAGTAGAGTGGGGTAACTGGTGTTTTAAAATAATAAAATGAAATGGAGTTCAGATTTTTTTAACCTCCTCAATCAGTTTCAAGAATTTTTCCACTTCTTGTGACTTCATTATGTACACAGTTTTCCTCAGTCTTTTGTTTGAAAAATGACTACCTCTCATATCCTGTGGTCCTCTGAGTGACAGAATATTATTTTGTGGCATTTAGGTTTGAAAGAACCCAAAGCTCAGCCTCCACTGACTGTATCTAGGAAGTACTGTACTTAAATGAGTCTTAATTTGTATCTTGTTCCTGAAAAAGTTGATGTGAAAGTCATTTATCTCAGTCTCAACTACACTTTTAGCGTGACCCCTTGCTGAAAGGCAGTCTATTGACTCCATTTCCTCCTTACAGTCAGTGCTGTTACAGTTCATGTGAACTGAAGTTGTGTATTCATGTATTTTATTGTTGAAAAAATACTGCTGTAGTTCAGAGAAGTGTGCTATGCCTGTATGGCCTGTATGCTATTGTTTGAAATCATTTTGTTTGTTAGAGCTGGAATGGAGAGAAGAGAGGGAATGATCAATCATACAGACTAGAGAAGACCTCTAAGAACATCTAATTCACCTGTCAATGCGATGTTAACTAGCACACATACCTCAGTGCCACACCTGCCCTATTCTTGAACACTTCCAGAAATGGTCACTCCCTCACCTTCCTGGGCAGCCTATGGCAATGCATCACTGCTCTCGGAGAAGAAGTTTTTCCTGACATCCAACCTGAACCTTCCCTGGTGCAACTGAAGGCCATTTGCTCTCCTCCTGTCACTGTTACCTGGGAGCAGAGCCTGACCCCCCTCCCCTCCACCCCACCACAACCCCATTCAGGCACTCATAGAGAGCAATAAAGTCTCTCCTGAGCTTCCTCTTCTCCAGACTGAACAATTACGGTTCCATCAGCTACTCCCCATAAGACTTGTGCTCCAGACCCTTCTCTGAATGTTCTCTACAGCCTCAGTTTATTGTAGTGAGGAGCCCAAAACAGAATGCAGTGCTGAAGGCGCGACCTCACCAGAGCTGAGTACAGGGGAGCAATCACCTCGGTGTCTTGCTGATGGCACTTTGTCTGATACAAGACAGGGTGCCATTGACTTTTTTGGCTGCCTGGACGCACTGCCAGCTCATGTCAACAGCCAGCTGCACTACTGTTCTCTCAGATTGTTTTCTACTGAGCAGGTTGCCGACCACTCTGCCCCAAACCTGTAGCATTGTGGTGGGGCTGTGACTGAGGTGCAGGACCCAGCACTTGATCCTGTTAGAGCTGATACAGTTGGCTTCAGCCCACTGATTCAGCCTGTCCAGATCACTCTATAGGACCTTCCTAACCCTGGGCAGGTCAACGCTTCCTCACAACTTGATTACATTTGTACATTTACGAGGGGTGCACTCAGTTCCTTCATCCAGATCGTGAATAACAGTAACAAAAAGGACTGAGCTGCTAAGTCTGTACCAGGAGTTAACTGTAGGAGGGTTGTTGGACTCCACCATCTCCAGAGATCTCTTCTAACACCTATAATGCTGTGACTCTGAATTAATTTACTTATGTATTTCTCCTGAAATAAGAAGCTCTGCCCACATTAATCGGTGTCATTTTTTTATATTATGCACCTCTTCAACACATATAAACATTTTTAATTCATTATCTACCATGACTAAGGTTCTATTGATAGGACAAAATTGAACTGTAGCTCAACAAGATCTACTGACTTTATTGTTTTTGTGTTTAGTAATGGTTTTATAGGTAACTAACATTAGCACCAGTGGCTCTTCCTAACGATGTAGTCCTGCCTTACTTCTGCTGTTTCTCCTCATCCCAGTTTGTATAGTTAAGTTGATTTAAATTGGGAACGTGGTCTAAACTTTGCCATACATTTCTTTCTTGTTGAGGCAGTTTTAATCCTGATCTGTTTTACCACCCTAATTGCTGAGGCAGGCTCACAAATGTGCATGCCAGCTCCCAGGAGGGGTGTGAATAATCGCGGGGGTGAGCTTCCTTCACACTGAGGCTGGCTCATACAAGGGCAAAGTACTGCTGAAATTTGACAGGCAATTGTGAGTACCAGGTGTTCTGCCTCAGAATGTTGCATATACAAGTAATAGTGCAGTCGTACTAGTACAGCTGGACACTCATCAGCATGATTTTTATCAGATATGTTCTATTTCTGAAGCTGACATTCACTGTTCCTACTTTGAATAGTAGTAACTTTCACGAAAAATATGTATGTTGTGGCTTTCTTCTTTCACTTCTTGAGTGTTTATTGTTGTTTTTACTTCATTTAAAAATGCTTAAAATGTTGTCTCATTTGAGTGTAGTGCCAGATGCTGTGATTAAGAAAGGTCACAGTGCTACTTAGCTACATGTAGCTGTTAACGATTGACTTTAGCGTCTGTTTATTTGGTCTGTGATTATTAGTTAGTTAGCATCATTTAATAAAGTACTTATGTTGTATCTTGAGTTGATCTATGACTTAGCAAAATAGTCTCAGATAGCTTGATTTAGCTATAGAGGAACTGTGGAAAAAACGAGGTACATTATTTCTGTAATAATGTTACTTAAATTAGCTAATTTACAAGAATTGAAGTAAAGAAAACTGCTCTTTAGATTTATGCTGTGAATTTTTATTCCAATATGTAATGGATTTTTTGGGGGGGCAGGGAAGCAGGTTCCTAAATCCATGGCTCTGCCAACTCTTCATTCTTACTCCCCAAAGGTTTGTGAAATTGTTTGAGGATGGTGAAGTTACTCTTTTTTTTTTTTTTTTTTTTTTTTTTTTGTCTGTCAAATAAAGTACCCCTATGTAGCCAAAAGGGCATAAGGGGAGAAAACCAAACTCCTCTGCTACTTCCCTGATAAGTAGTGCTATAGTCTTGGACTAGATGAACTCAGTTGTCTTTTCCAACTTCAATTATTCTGTGATTCTGTCTCCAATTTGATTCCAGTCTTTTCTGGGGATGAACTGCAATGCCTTTGGTTAGTTCATAGAATCACAAGGTTGGAAATGACCTGTAAATCATCTAGTACAACCGTCTGCTCATTACTATTGCGACCACAAACTAAACCATATCTCGCAGCTCCTCATCCAGACGCCTCTTGAACACTGCCAGGGACGGTGACTCCACCACCTCCCTGGGCAGCCATTCCAGTGCCTGACCACCCTCTGAGAGAAGTTCTTCCTTACGTCTAACCTAAAACTCCTCTGGTAACCTAATCCTCCTCATAAGACTTGTGCTCCAGACCCCTCACCAGTTTCGTTGCCCTTCTCTGGACACGTTCCAGGGCCTCAATGTCTTTTCTGTAGTGAGGGGCCCAAAACTGAACACAGTACTTGAGGTGCAGCCTCCCCAGTGCTGAGTGGAGGGGGATGATCACCTCCCTGCTCCTCCTGGCCACACTATTTCTAACGCAGGCCAGGATGCTGTTGGCCCTCTTGGCTGCCTGGCACACTGCTGGCTCATGTTCAGCCAAGCATCAACCAACACCCCCAGGTCCCTTTCCTTTTCACACTCATCCAGCCATTCGTCCCCAAGCCTATAATGCTGCAAGGGGTTGTTGTGGCCAAAGTGTGGGACCCGACACTTGGCCTTGTTGAACTTCATCCCATTCACCTCAGCCCAGTGATCCAGCTTATCTAGATAGTTGCACTGGCTGCCCTTCATCTTGGAGCAAGTTTCAGCAGTGATAAAAACTGAACATAGGATGTCTGCTGGTAACTACAGTTAAAGTTGGGTTTTTACTTCACTTGCTGCAAGTGCTAACTGCTGCAATTTTTTTACCCATTTCTCAGTCCCCTATCAGTTTTTCTGCAGTATATCTGGGACAGTAAATGTAAAGTAAAAGTAAGCTGCTAGCTGGGGACTGTGTTCATTTACATAGCAAATCTGTCAAATTTTTCTTCTGCAGTTAATGTCAAAAATCACCAATGTAGGTATAGCTTTAGTTCAAGTTTTTATTGATGAAAAATGGAAAAAAAAAAAATGCAAGCAAACTACCTGCAAGCTACAAAGACTGTATGATTATATACTGCTGTAAGCTGCTATTTATCCTCTTTTGGTAAGAGGCTGTCGTGTGGTTTTACATCATGCAGACAGTGGGATGCCTCTGTGCCCTACAGAGCCTTCTGCAGTTGATACTCATTGATTTGGTCACAGCTGCTGCCTGAGTTGTGGGCAAGGAAGGCGAAGCCTCCTGTTAAATCCCTCATGAATATTCTGGCCTTGAGAATCATTTTCGTCTTTAAATCTGTCTAGACTTCATAGGTGGTGTAACGCACGGAACAGTTGCTGGCCTGAAGCAGTACTACTTACACAGAACTCCTCTTCATGATTTCATTGGAGCAGGGGAAACCTGGCAGCTGAGCCTGAGGAGCAGCTGGAAACAAGGTGGCTTTATTGGGTTTCTTGAAAGAAGAGGACAGCTGTGTCTGTGGAATTGGTGATTTATGCAAGTGTTTGCTTAACATTTTAGAAGGTTAATGGGTTACATACTGTTGAGCTCAAGCTGCTGGGGTGAGTGTTTCTGCTTTTCTGTTTTTAGTGACACTGCAATAGAGGCTGCATTTCTGCATTGCTGGCAGCATTTGTCCAGTAAGTCCAGAGCAGAGAGATATCCAGCCTGGATCTGAACATGGCGGGAAGGCTGTTTGTGTGCCTTTTCTTCTGTAGCTCTTCTGTTTTTACTGTGGCATGAATTTTATAATGGCGTCCTTCCATCACGGAGTTCTGGGTTATGGAGGCTTTTGAGAAAGAACTGAGAAATCAGTGTCTGACGTTTGCTCTGTGTGGAGGGTCTTGAAAAACAAACCTCTTTTGGCCTTGCATTTTCACAATTCAAGCAAACACAGTTTTCTGACCTTGATAAGAATGTGCCAATTGTGCTATGTTATTTTTAAGTGCACACAGATTTTTACTTCTTGTGGACTCTTGAAGCATAATGTTGACTCTATCTGATACTGTAGAGGAGTTATTTTTTTTCTTAATGATGATCTTGTGCTCTTAAGGTCTGCTTAAAGCAATGAGAAATGACCTATTGATTTTTTTTTTTTTTTTTTTTTTTCTTTTTTTCCTTGTTCAGTTTCTGGTATTTTATCCTCATACTTCAGAAACTTGGAACATAATGCTAAACAAGTGTTAGCCTCTCTGCTTATCAGTTGCACAGGGTTTATTTATTACAAATATTTAACATACAGCTTAAGAAGGTGACGGTTTTCCTTGTTGAATTGCAGTGGATGGGGATAAGAAACAGTGCAGAGATGGATGCTAGGAAGTTTGTCTGTTTGTTTTTAGTAACACGAAATACAGTGAATGTTTCCAAGTGACAGGGTCTCAGCTGGACATGTTCTACAGCAGATAATTACAGCAGGCTGGTGGCTCAGATAATGTTTTGGTGTATATCCACCATTCACAGATTTCCTGGACGTTTTATCTCGTTTCTGTAAGGTGCTTCTATATGCCTTCTTGAGCTTCTAAATGTGTAGGCATAGCATGTAAGCAAAGCATCCAGACTTCTCAAGTCAGATAACATATCATTTTTTATTCCCCTTCAGTTACTTATACTTAACAACGAATAAAACTATTTGTTTCCCAGTGGAATAGGCTGTCTTGTTTTGTCTCTTTACTTCATTGCAAGCACAAGCAGCTCCTTCCAACAGAAATGATCTGTCAGTGTTAGTATTAAACTAGCCATAAAAATGTTAATTTGAACTGAATTTCCAGATCAAACAGAAAACTTAATTAATGTCAGTTAATTAAATTCTTGGTGGAAATGGGAAAATAAGTACACAGATGCTCAAGTCTGCTGCTGTCTCTTTGCTAATAAAGCAGCTAACGAAGCAGTTTCTGGCTGTACCTGAAGAGAGCAGATCCTCAGTGGGAGCAGCTTCTCCCTTGTACGTCAGGTCCCAGCTGATAGGTTTCGTTTTGCTGCTCTTATCTCCTGTCACACTATTATTTGGCAACGTATTCAAACAAACAAAAGAAAATCATACATGGGGATGCCTGATTGCTCACACACCTCTCCAGGAGACACCTGTATCAGATGTCGTGGTTATTAGTCACGGTCACTTAACTCTTCTCTGCAGGCCTCAGTGATGGGTGGGATATAAATGCTACAACCTGGCAGCCTGCAGGGCTCTGTGTGCGTGCAAGGGCTTCGTTTTGAAATGAATACAGGCTCACTCACTGCAGCGCTCATGAGCAGACTCTGTCCATATGGAGAAGCTCATTGATATTCTGCTTGTAGAGTTCATCTGGTAGTCTTGTTTGCCAAATATTACTGCAGTATCTCCACTGGATTGCAGGTGTTTTCTACTGCTGCTTGGAAATAGCTCGAATGGGTGCTTGATGTTGAATTTGCATCTTCTGCAATCAATTTACAGGAGCTAACTTTGTATAGAATTTAGTTGTGCCTTTAGTCTTTGAGCACTGTGAGGACTCTGGGGCTCTTAGTTGTAGAATCATAGAATATCCCACGTTCAAAGGGACTTGCAAGGATCATGAAGTCCAGCTCCTTTTAAGGCACACATGATCTTCATGCATGAAACTGAAACCAGTTGTCCTTGGGGAGATCAAGTTGTGTGTAGCAGTTGGGGTATCTGCTTCATTTCCCCTGATATGGGTATTGATATGATTGGTATATTGATCATATTGATATGATATATATGATTGGTATGTAAGCAGAAGGAGAGAACCTGAGTGTGAATAGGTAAATGTCACCTTGTCTACTAATCTACCCTCTGTGCTAGATGTTCCCAAAAATATTTTCACTGAAAAGGGTGCTCTTTTCCATGCCGTTTTTTATTCCTCTTTGGTCAGCAGTATTTTCCAGAGGTTAAGGCTAAGTTTTGGGTTTGTTTGTAGAAGTATATCATATTTTAAGTTTAATAATTTGAGTTCACTGATTCATGTCACGATTAAAATAGAAGTATGGCTTCTGTTTTCTAAGTCTAAGTTTGGGGTGGGAAACAGCAGTAGTTTGAAGGAAAGAATTACAGTACAGTTCACAGGTCTCAACTGGAATGTTGAGAGGTAGCCTTGATTCAGGACTTCGTTTCTTTGTGAGAAAGGAAATACTCCGTACAAATGGGAGGACTTTTGATAACAGGAAAGCCTTGTGATCTTTCACATATAAATATTTTCTATTTCATTTTAAACCATCATTAGCTCAGTGAAACAATGCTTTGCCATTTAGAAAGACCTTTTGAAAAAATGGGCTTCTCTTGGGTTGCTGACAGGGCTCCCCAGTGTGTGATGTGCACTTGATTGCAGGCGTTGCACTGTGATACTTAATATGCCAGCGCTGTTGCTCTGTGTCCTAATTTTTCTCCTTCAAGGAAAAAAAAAAAAAATAGACTACCAGCTCTTCTCTTTTTGTCCTGACAGCTGTGCATTGAAAAGGCTTCAACGTGTTTTGAAAAATTTGCTCATCTATGCTACAGCTGCATCAAGTCCCGGAGACACCGTCTCAGCACTCACTAAAAGGAGAATGTTGCATTCACAGATGGTTGTGTGGAGCACAAAGACACATGGATCAATAAAAGTGTTTCTGCCACTTCTGTGCTACGAGTTAGTGCCATGTTAGGGTTTAAAAAAGTGGAACAAACAGTAGTTCATAGCTTGTCGAATCTACGCACAGAAATTAAAGCTACACAGATTCAAATTTGCATTGCTGTTTAGCTTACAGGCATTGGAATGACCTTCTAACTGCGCAGTGATAATTGCCTACTTTACAGTATGTTTAAAGCTTTGGAGAAGAATACTTAGAATGTTGGAACATGCATTAAAAATCATTGTCTGGTAACTAATAAGAACTTAAAGCCATTCTATTAATAGTTCAGATAGACTCTGAAGGGAAAAATGAGCAAATACACTTAGGCAAATCACAGGAAGACCGGTTGTGCTGGGATGTGCTGTGTGTTTAGCAGTGGTAGCCTATAGGCCATGTCAGCAAGCAGACAGCCCTGTAATGAGTGGGTCTGGAGAAGGGAAGGGAGTTGCTGAGGGCCTGACATCCCTGTGTACTCTGGCAGTTTTTCCAGGCTACCTCAGACCTCATCCGTGTTCCTCGGGTGGAACATCAGGCAGAGTTAGGAGTGCATCTTGCAGATTAGTTTAATCTGGAAGAAATCCAGTTTGCATGCTCCCTTGTCGCTTCCCAGTGTGAAGTAAAGAGCAGTAAATAGAGATGATCTGGAGGTTTGCTTCAGAAGCATGCTTCTGATCTCTGCTAAAATTCAATTTATAGAATTATGTGGAACATCTGTAGTCCTTTACCCTGGATTTATGATCTTGACATTGGGTAGAATAATGATTTTGTTAGGAATTAAAAGTTTTAATAGGCCTGATGTTTCAGGGGCAGAAAGGAGATCAAGAAATGGTGCATTAAAATATTGAAGACTGACATCTATGATTCATGTTTGCATATGCTCTGACTCTCAAGCACTAAATTCACAGGAACATTTGTATTTGGGGTTATGTGACAAGGTTTTGGAAGTGGGTGGGGCTGCAGGAGTGAGAAGAGAGCAGGGACTGCCCTGTGTCTGGCACAGTGGATTTTGGTCAGCTCCAAAACGAGCCCACTGATGGCCAAAGCTGAGCCTGTAGCACTTTGTCGATCTGAGGTAATGTATTTAGGAAACGTGTGCAGAAAACTGTGCAGCAGATGTGAGAGAGAGAGAGACTGAGAAAATGTCAGAGGGACAGCCCTGCAGCCACCAAGGTCAGTGCAGGAGGAAGGCAGGAGGTGCTCCAGGCATGGAGCAGAAGATCTCTGCAGACCAGGAGAGGCCAGTGGTGGAGCAGACTGTTCCTCTGCAGCCCACGGACGCTGCGTGGATCAGATCTCCATGCGCAGCCCATGGAGGAGCCCACGGTGCAGCTGTGGATGTGGCCTGAAGGAGCTGCAGCCATGGATACCCCAGTAGGAGCAGGGCCTGGGCTGGAGCTGCAGCTGTGGAGAGGAGCCGTGGTGTCGCAGGAGGGCTGGGGGAGCTGCTGCACAAGGGGACCTGTGCTGTGGTCCTGGAATATGGGCCCTGTTGTACCAGACTCTTGTTGAAGCAGTGCTTGAGGAGCTGCAGCCCATGGGAAGGAATTACAAGGGAGTTGTGGAAGGGTGTGAAGAGGAAGGAGTGGTGGAGGAGAACTGCTGTGGGCTGAGTGCAGCCCCCCTCTCTGTTCCTGCTGCTCTGCATGAAGGCAGCAGAGGATTGAAGGCCAAGGGAGTGGAGTCGAGCCTGAAGGAAGGGCTTGGTGGCACGAGATGGCTTTCATTTTATCTTAGTTCCTCATCATCCTACGTTATTTTTAATTGGCAATAAATTAATCCTCCAACTCAGGCCTATTTTGTATGTAATGATAATCAGTGAGTGAATTCCCTGCCCTTATCTCAGCCCAGGAACTGTTTTTTCTCATTTTCTTCCCCTCCTGATGAGGGGGGAGTGTGAGAGCAGCTGGGTGGGTCTGGCACTGAGCTGAGGTTCCTCACCACAGCAATGCTGAACAAATGAACAAACTTGAACTTTGCAATTGTGTTCCTGTGAGTTCTCTCCAGTCCCGGTTCCCTTAAACTGCCAGCAATGCTAGCATGAATTAATTTAACAGTTCTGTTTTTTTTCTTGTGGATTACGTTGTCTTCACATGATCCTGTTTACCAACAATAACTTCAGCTGAGCTGAAGAAACAGAGCACTGACATGTTCAGTAAGCACTGTAAATGCAGGACAAGATGCCTGCATGATGTCCTTCTAAATTTTATTCTCCATTCTCTTCATGTGAATCTCCTCATGTTTAAAATAAAAAGAACAAAAACTCTCTAACATTTCCAACTACCCATCTGTAGTAATTAGTTTTGAAATAAGATTTGTTGGTCTGCCAGCTAATGGTAGATCTGGTACGTAGCAGAATTGTTGAACTCATATTGAAATCATCAGTGACATTAAGAAAAATTAAACAAATTATCTTGTGCATCCTAGCTACAGAAATGTAATGAAGAATTCAGAAGTAGTTGAATGGCAATGCACTTGAACGTGCAGGGGTTTTGATGGTGGGAAGGGCAGCCATGGGTGGATGGAGGGAACAGCATTTATTTGGCATATCTTAATCACTCCTCCTGCTTTAGAAGTGTAATTCAGTAGTGATTTGATTTCAGTGTTTTGTTTGACGTAGCTGCCTTTTTGGGCCATTTCTGATTCCTTTTTAATTTAAAACAACTTTCCTGCAGCATTTTGCAAGAGCTTCTCTTCCTCAGCTTCTTTCTTGGTTGCCTTTTTTCTGTCATACAGCTTCTATCACTTGAATTTATAGATTTATTATTAGTAAGAAAACTTTTGTTTCCAATTAATACCTTAAAAAACAAAACAAACAAACAAGAAAACAACCCAAAAAACTAAAATCTTTTCAGCTTCAGATTTGAGAATTTATTTTAATCCAAAGATGTTACAGAATTGCTACTATAAATGAAAAACGTTTCTGTTCTTCCATTAATTCAAGTGATCTTTTTTTTCACAATTAAAGCAACTGCAGATGAGGCTGTTTTCAAAGATTCTTCTTCATTATGAGATGAGTCTGAAAATGACTTCATTTAGAATTCGTTCTAAGTCCTGATTCCTGGTGTGAAAAGCTGTCTGATGTTTGTGCACATGGCTGTTTTATCTAGGTCTGAACTTTGATTACTGATAGCTATGTGATGTGTATCACTGATCTGCCTGGCAGTGTAGCAGTAGTGGCATACTGCTAGTTTTACTGAGTAGCTCCTTCTGAAGTCTAAGAATATGAAATTTGCCTTGTTTGCCCTGAAGTGGCCATGTAGCAGTTTTATCTAGCTGTCTGACCCTTGCAGTAGCTCTCTACTTGTAAGGTAAGTTAATCAATTAACTTGAGATATGTAAAAGGTAGCTATTATGTTTTCAAATTGAAACAGTGTAGTTTCACTGTATATGTATCCCTTTCATTCTGATAAGTTTTTCACAGTTGTGTGGGCTTTGGAGAACAGCTGTGCTATTCTGTCCTATTCCTTTTATGAACTTCCATCATTCAGAAGATTCTCTACATGTGGACTCAATGTGGCTAAATTCTGCAACAATCTCATGTGTCCTGTTGCTTTTCTTTCTCAAGTTGTGCAGTTGTTTTTCCTCTGCATTCACAAAAAGGAAATGTTCATGAGTTTTCTGTCAGGTCCTTCCCTTCCCTTCCCTTCCCTTCCCTTCCCTTCCCTTCCCTTCCCTTCCCTTCCCTTCCCTTCCCTTCCCTTCCCTTCCCTTCCCTTCCCTTCCCTTCCCTTCCCTTCCCTTCCCTTCCCTTCCCTTCCCTTCCCTTCCCTTCCCTTCCCTTCCCTTCCCTTCCCTTCCCTTCCCTTCCCTTCCCTTCCCCTCTAGTTTCAGCACTGTTTATGTATGCAGGGAGATGCAAAATGCTGCTGATCTAATGTACAGGTGTAAACGAGGAAAACATGTGCAAGGTAATAGGAAAATTGGTACTTGTATAAGATGGAAACACTTGCATAACAAGTTAGTGGAAACTTGGAACAGCTCTGTAATTTGTATATTTAATTTAATTTGAGTGTTGCATACCTGTAGCTTTGTGCATTAAAATACCTATGATGCACACACAGTTGTAAAACCCTTTGCTTTAAGTTCCATATGCCTTAGTGATGATGACCCTTGCATACCTTAACTTGGCAGCTAATTGTATTCAAGTGGTTTTGTACCTCTTAAACTACCATTCCCTAAGTAATGCGTCACACTTCCTCCCCCACCCCTTCCGTATCCTCTTTCCATATTGTTCATGTTTGTGCTCTTCGTTAGACATGACTTTTAAATTGTTGCTCTTCCTCTTTTCTGCCCTCAGAAGGTGTTATGTTACCAGAAAGCAGTTTTACTATGGCTGGTGGCTGTTTGCTGCGCATTGTGTCGGTGTGCAGCTTGTGGTGCTGCAGCTAAACCACAGAGCTCAGGCTGTACTTCCATCAACCTCCAAACTCTGGCTGTTGTGGCTGTGCTGTACAGCTGTCACTTGCCTTCACAGCTTCAGAAGAGATTTGGGCCATTCAGAACAGTAATAGCATTTCATTACTCTCCCACTAAAGACTTCTGACTCGGTAAAAGCTGGTTAAGTGGTGACAAAGTCACATGTTCATTTTGCACGTCCTCTTGAGCTCCTCAAAGATGGGTTCATTTATCTGAAAAATATCTAAAAATTACTTTATTTTTGAGTCTGTGATTCACTGAACCACCACCTCAACTCACACCTGAGGAGTGGCTGTTGGTGATGCTGCTGCAGTGAAAGAGAGAACATCCTCCAGGAGGTGCATCTGATTCATTTATTACAGAAACCTGTTGACGAGATGAATGTTACCTTGGGATTAAACAACCTTTTGTACCTTCAGCTAGAAAGTATTCTTGGATGGTTTTATTTTTGGTGCTCTGTTTTTATAGCACATAGCAAAATAATGTGAACTGTTGGTCCCAGTGGTCATTTTTGAGATATGATGTGCTTTTCCGAAACAGCCGGTGTCGGCAAATAGATTGTGTGTGATTAACTTTATGGAGTTCATTGGTTATTCCTATGCCAGGGATGAAACTGAGATAGGGAACGGGAAGTAAATGGAACTAAATTTTGAGACTGAAAGCAGTAGTTCCTGTACTTGTAGGTAGCACGCACTGAAGTTGTTTGCTTTACTGTGGTTTGTATTAAAGTAAATTTAAATTAGAATTTCTCTCTTCTCCTTGCCTAAACACAGGTGGGCTGTGTTCTTTGTAACTTCCCTTAAGAACTTGCCATGATAATAAAAAATTTGCTGTTAAATTTAACGATTTCAAAAAATGAAATGGGAGAAACATTTGGTAATTTTCACTCTCGTTCTGACGTGTGTATGTGATGGCAAACGGCAGCTGTACTTCTGCTGAACAGGGAACAACTGATGAAAGGCTGCTGGATTTTCATCAGTTTGGAGCCACTGTGGTGATAATTCTTAAGTGTCTAAAATGCTGTAACTAAAGCATGGTTAATGTTCAACATCTTTGTTTCCTACTGCATAGCTAGAGCTTCTGGGAATATCAGTACAAAGATGACACATGGGCTTACTGTATCACTTTGGCTGTCTTTAGAGTAACATTAGAAATAGGAAGTTTGGATTCTTAAGTGTACTTAAAAATTGCCTTTAGTGGTAAAGCATAAAGGGAACTAAAGTTTGTAACCAAAATCTCTTCTTCCTCTCCCAAGTTATTCTGGATTTAATTTCACTAATGAAATCTGCAGACTTGAATTTGTTCAACTTCCATGCAGAGTTGATGAGTTTCTTGATGTAGTGTAAAGGCTCATGGAAGTGTTTGTGGGTGAGCTGTCAGCGGGCTGCTTGTGTCTGCCCTTCTTTGGGAAGTCTGCTCTTACCCAGGGCAGGGATGCTTGTTTGCCAGATGCTGCTCCATTGGCGTGATGGGTTTGACTTCTGCGACAGGTTTTGATTCTGTAAGGTATAAAAATTTTGCAGCTGCTGAGAGAAATCTGTTTGGAGTGAAGAGGGCTGTTGAGCAGTCTTTGTTCGGATGTTCTCAGAGTGAATCCTTGCAATTTAGGACAGGCGTCGCTTAAGGATTGCATCAGTGCTGGAATTGCATTAAGTAGGCATTCTTCTCTGAACTAAATTCAAAAATCCTTTTTATCCTCTCTGCTGAGTCTATGAGAAGTGGTCAGATCTTGTTTTATTTTTATAAGCAGAGCACAGTGGTGAGAAGCTAATCTTCATTAGTAGGTTTACTGCATCATTGACTCTTTGTTACATTGATTCTTTGTTTAATGCTTGTGCAGAAGGTCTGGGCTACAATTAACCTTATGTTTGTGTTGTAACATAGATTTAAGGTCTTTGCAGCGCGTTTGTAGCTCTTCGTCTTGAATTAATACTGAAATATAAGTATTGATTTTTGAGAGAAATAGCAGTGAAAGCTTGCTTGTATGTTTGTAAGTGATATTTAGGTACTACACTGTTTGAAACCTCCTTATAAACCAACAAGAAGAAATTACTAATGATATACCTGTCATTGTACTGATTACTGAAGTCATTGTTTCTCTTCCCAGAAAGAGACTGGGGGAAAACAACTCTGCTTTGCCACACAGTCCTAAGGTACATGGATGGATTACATCTAAAGACCAATTAATTGTTATGTATGGCAAGCCAGAAAGTCAAAACTGAATTGGAGTAAAGGTGATGGTTACAACATAGCTGGGAGGTGTATCCTACTGGTACCGTATTTGGTGGGTGAAAGACCAAAAGGTTGATGAATATGAACCTTCCTTTTTTTCTGTGCTGATTTTACCAAACAGAAGTGCTTTTACAGTGGTAAATATTTTAGCTGATGCCAACTAAATGGATACCAATTACATTAGTACCAATACATTAGTACTCCTTGCAAGTAAATATCAGTATAATCTGATTTAAATTTGGTAGAGATGCATCTCAGGCTTTATTGCAGCTTCTCCACTGCGTTTTCCCTGAGCTGGAGGCTGGAAATACAGGGTTGCCTTCAAGCCAATGCTCTGGTCTTGACTGGGAAGTTTGTTTTGTTGTGCTGTGCTGTGTTTACCAGTCCTCAAGAAGTGAAACTAGAAACAACAGCAACTTGCTGCCTGTCGCTGACTTCCTATTCTCATAGCAGAGGTGAAGAAACTGATAGTGTTTTCTTCCCCGATTGCTGCTGCTGCTGAACAAACTGGTTTACTCTTCGTTTGACTGCCTTTCATAAGAAGACTACTTTATAAACATAAGAAACCATGGATGCAGTGCTGCATGGCAATGAAGATAATTTCAAATGTTCAGAGGGAATTGCAGTCTTTTTCCTCTCTACCAAAGTGCAATTTATTTTTTAATAAAGTGCATGACAGATATTGTAAGAAGCTGATTACTTGAACTTTTCAAAGTAGGTTTATGTTGTTTAGACACAACTGATGAAAGCAGGCAGGTATCAAAATTTGCCTGATGTCTTTGTGTAGACTTGCTCCAACGTACCTTTGAGTCACTATGAGTAGATTTAGTCAGAGAAGCTTGTTTGTGCCATTCAGACTTTTCGTAGGATTTATTGAGAGGATTCTCTTTGTAGTTGGAGTATTACCACAGGTAATGTGTTTACCTGTTCAAAGATGAACAGTCCGTGGGAGACTGAAGTTCAGGTGTGGCCAGAGACTGAAGGCTGGGTTTTGTCTGCTGCTGGGGAGCGAATGATTACAGGATGCCCTGCAATGTCTGTTCCTGTAGAAGGGAGAAAAAGTCTAGGAGTTGGTAAGTAAATCTGAGACACGATGGCAGCACTTAGCTTTCGTTTACTGTGTGAATGCATCCCTTGCTGTATCGCACAGGGCCCACAAGGCTTTAAGCAGCCTATTGAGAAGAACAAGAGCTGGGTCACAGCTTGTGGTCACAGAGCACAGCAGGAGGAGCTTCTTCCTCTTCTCCATCGTGCTGCTGGCAGCAGTGTCTTTTGGAGCTGCTGGGAGCTCTGTAGCCTTATTCAATAATAGCAGAATAGCAGCCACTGCAGGAACAGCCATCCTTGCCTTCCTGTTTTCATCTCTGGAATTATCTGTGTAATCAGATGACGAATTGAAGCTGTGCATATGTCAGAGTATTCAAGGATTGTCTGTGCAGAGGAACAAAACTTCATATTTTAGTGAGTAAAATGATAAAGTATAGATGACTTTTGTAACTGGACATAGTGAGGAAGCACAGCTTCCACAAAAACAAAGCCCCTTTTTAAAATTTCTTCCAGTGTAAGTCTGAATGTTGTTTTGGTGGCACTGGGAACAGACATCACATCATTAATGGTGAATTTTAAAATACCATTATTGTTTGCTCCATTAATTCTGACTGATATAGAGATAAAAATGATTAATTGAGAGGCTTAATTAGTGCAGCATAGCATCAGACTACTTAAATATAAGTCTGCCAAAGTGATAAGCATAACTCTTCTTAGGAAATGTTCTTGCTTGTGTCAGAATCTAAAATATTACAACCATTTTTCTGTTTAAATTGATACTGCATATCTTAATGCTGTTAAAACATTCACAGTGTGCTGCGAATTAAGATGTACAGTGCAGGACATTGGAAATAGATGCAGAAAGATAGTTTTCCTTTTGTATTTAGTAACCTGTCGGAGTTGAAAGAAGTAACAGCAGCGTGCAGGATGGGTATTGTAGTTTTCAAAACCCTGGGGGGGCCATAGACTTCATATATGAGGGCTGCTCCAAAAGTAATGCTGCTCCAAAAGTAATGCCTCCTGTTTTATGATGGTGGTGTGGCAGTAGAGGCTGAGCCTTCCCACCAGTATTCTGTTACATGTTGTTGTGTGACAGATGGCAGCAGAGGGGCAGCCTGACAAAATGGCATCTGACATGGAAGTGCACATGAAGCAAAGGTGTGGAATTGAATTCCTCCATGTGGAAAAAAATGGCACTCACTGGCATTTGCTGAACGTTTATGGATGTGAGCACAGTGAGGCGGTGGGTGGTGCATTTCTGCAGTGCTGACAGCAGCAGTGGGTCACCTCTGCTGATACAGATTTTTACAAACATGGCATGCAGGCTCTTTCATTGCTGCTGAAAGTGCAAAGCTGATGGTGGTGGCTATGCTGAGAACAACTGGCTTGTAGCTGAGAATTTGCTCCATCAAATAGTGTTATTGTACTCTTTGTGTCTGTTATAGTTTCCATGGAAATAAATAAGAGGCATTACGTTTGGAGTGACAAGTTCTTTTGTATTATGAGGGATTATGAGGGGTATGAGGGACTCACAACAGTGTGTGGAGGATGACTTACATTAGGTTGCAGTTAAAATTCCTGAAATATTTCTGCTTTTCTGTCTGTTGATGCTGCTGCCATGGCCACGTTTGGTTTTACAGTTTAATACAGCAGCTGACTTGCAGAATATTATTTTAAGACATAATTATAAAGACTGGGACCAGCACTGGGAAGGGTCATGAATTTGAAGGAGAATTCATGCGGGACTCACTCATATAGAATGTAACTGAAACATAGCATAGCAGTGTTAGATGTAGGCAGAGTTCCAGAAGATGTAATCTTTGGCTGTCAGTCTATAAAGTGACTTCCATGTTGTAGCAATCCTCATGTGCTTTTCTGTGAACACTTTCCTATCCTTTCATCTTCTTTACTTCCAGTATTAGTGTGTTACAGAAACAAGGCTTACTCTGTCTTGTTGAGCAGTGAGAATGCAAATCCTCTTTGATCATCACTTGTTTTTAGGGCCGACGCTAAGTGAGACTTGTGTTTATATATCCTTAAAGAAGAAATGTGTGAGTGACCATTTCACAGTGGTCAGAATGGTGCCCTTTCATGAGACTGAGGAGAGAAAAACAGTAATAAGCACTTGAAAAAGCCAGACACCATCTAGGGAAGGAGAAGGAGGAGAACAAAAGCTGACTTAAGCTGAGACAGAAGACACTGCTTGTTGCACAAGTCAAACCAGTCATGAGATATTAGCAAGCCTGAAATTATACCCAGCCCAAGCCTTTGAGATTATGTTTATTAAAAGCTGCCATAAAATATTGTGCTCTTTTATTTCCACCCTTTCAAGAAAGGAGCATTGTTCAAAATTGGCCGTACTCTCTTAATTGTAGCTTGTCAGAAATTAGCGATTGTGGTTCTTTTGGCTCTGCAGCTGATTGTGTTAACCCTCATCAGATTCATTGTCTCATGGCTCATGACTGCACACACAACACTTGGAGAGGTGGAATCACTGCAGAGCACTGCAGAGCACTGCCAGTTCGTGTCGCTCTGCTTTGTGACATTCCGAGGACGAGCTACAAAGGTGACTTCGCACCCAGACTGCAGCTTCCAGCTGGGTTGGCCGTGGGCACGGCTGATGAAGATGATCTAATTTCAAGATGTACTTATTTAAGCAAAGCATGTAGAAGTAATTGTGAATTAAATCTAAGTAGATGGCCCAAATATGTTTTATTATATACTTATTTAATTTTCTTGCCGTTTTATTTGAATTTTGTTCTTATGGTGCTCTTATTAACTAGTAAGCTTTAATAAGGCCATAAGATTAAAAATGTGGTCCTAGCAATATCAGAGAGATTGATTAATGTTTGTAGAGTTCTTGTAAGACTCTTAGTCAATTACTGCTTACTGATTGCTGATAGTAAGAATGGTTGTTTTAAATTCTTTGCAGTATATGTAAGACTCTTTAGTTCCAATTTCATGTTTTGACACGAGCTTTCTCCATGGAACATTACTTGATGCAGCTGCCTTGGTTTCCTTGCTCTTACTTTGAGTCCTTTGAGGGTGGTTTTGAAATTGCTTTGAGATAGCTTTTTAGTAGCAGCTAATTCTACTAATCTCCAAAGTGACCGTTTTCCATTGGTGACTGTGCAGCATCTCACAGGGGATCCTGCAGAACTGCAAGTGTTCTGCTGTAATGAAGCATGATTTTCCATTAAGATGAGAGTTCAATTATATTTCTTCAGGCAAGTTCAGTCCCTACTTTCCTATCTTCCACCTGTTACTCCTCATGCAACACAACTGCAACAACAAGTTCTATTCTGAAGAAATGCTGACTTTTAAAAGCTGCAGGGGAAGGAGTGTATGTTTTCTGCAGTTGGATTTTTTGTGTGTGTGCCAATATGGCTGTGTGTATTGATTTTCCTAATAGCTTCACTTTATTTTTAGGTAAGCTCCCTAGTCAAAATCTTCCCCTTCCTCTGTAGGTCATTACTTCAAAATATGCAGAAAAATACACATACTAAACATGAAAAGAAGTTAAAGATGCAAGAAAAATATCGGAACGATATGGCTCTTATCCTATTGCTGCCTGAAGGCAGTGTGGTAGAAGGACACCAGTGCTGTTAAAAACCATGACTGTTGTCAGGTGCTTAAGGTATTAACTGGGAGAGTTAGCCTGGGATGAGTGCTACTCTTCATGGTGTGTAGGTTGTTTTGTCTTCCTCACTAATGTGCTCAGATCTGGAAATAAGTCTTTGGTTTTATGGAACCAGTTCAGTAGTTCTACGGTGAGAAAAATGGAAGATGGTTTTTGTATAGCAAGCTTACTATTGTCTGTAATAATGCCAGCAGTAAGAATGTCACGTTTAGGAGAAATATCTTAGAGACTGATATTGTATGGGCTTAGTCTAAACTCACACTATATCAGCAGACTAAATTATTGACGCTTGGGTTTGGGTAGGATCTGTAATTAGTAACTAGTGATAAAGGATAAAGGAGCTGTTGATCGTTTCCAGGTGCAGTGAGGCAACATAAGGAGGAAGATTAATACAATTGAAGGAATTATTATTTTTAAAAAATTCTCTGGGGGAAGCAAAAAAAAAGAGAGTAGTTCTATGTACTTGATCAGATCTTTTGTTCCTGGCATTTAATGCTTTCCAGGGTGCAAGGAAATCAGAGTCACAAGTTGAGGTTGGCAAGGACCTCTGGGTCTGTCTGGCCGAAGCACTGCTCAGGCAGGGACACCCACAGCTGGGTGCCCAAGACCGTGTCAAGGAGGCTCCTGAAGATATCCAAAGAGGAGACTCTAGAGCCTCTCTGGGCAACCTGTGTCAATGCTCTGGCACCTAGAAGCACAGAAATGCTTCGTGATGTTACAAGGAACCTCTTGTGTTCCAGTTTGTGCCCGTTGCCTCTTGTCCTGGCACTGGTTGCTGCTGAAAGGAGCCTGGCTCCATCGTGTTTGCAGCCTCCCTTCAGGTATCTTACATACACTGATAAGTTTCCCTCGAGCCTTCTCTAGTCTAAAGAGTCCCAATGACTGTCAGATTTGCAGCAATCTGAGCACCACAAGTCTTTCAAGCCAGGTTTGGCACAGTGTGTGCTTCTAACTTGTTAAGAAGTTAAATAGTAGTTGTGGGCTGGTTCTTGGCTGAACCATTGCATAGCAGGTAGCACTTTGCTTGAGAAGAACCCTTGTGCGAGGCCTAAAAACTCTGCAGGAGAACAGCTTGGTATGAGTGCCCTTGCATATTTGATATGGAGGTTTGTTTTGCAAGTGTTGGGGGTGCTGACTGCTGTCCTGAAAGCAGATGAATTCTAGCAATATTCAATCTTAGATTTGTACTGTTTTGATCCAGGAAAACATTCTTATCACCTCCTAGCATCCTAAGAATTTCAAGTCCCCAAGTTATCCTTAACAATAAAGCAGGTCTAAATAATAATAAAAAAGTATTTTCCATCCTGTAACCAAGAAATACTAAACAGTTACAGAAACATAAACTGCATTTTTACAAGGTTTTATTTCATGGTATCTTAAGTACTAAGCCAGAAGCAGACACTTAAAGCCCCATTTCTAGTCAGTTCTTTAAATGAGGTGCTTTTCATGCAGCTCTTGGCAAATACCAGTAAGAATTCTTACCCCAGACCAGTGATGTGTTACAGGAGCAGTGTCCTGTGAGGCTGTTTGTTCAAATCCTCTTGTTTATTATTAGCCGGGCTGTAGGCTGCAATGGATACCACTGCTATGTTGCCTGCATGACACTTCTTGCTAACAAATGGCATCTTTGTTTGAGTATCTGCAGTTTGTGTAGCTGTAGAGGGGCCATGCCTTGAAAAAGAGTGAGCCAGTGCCAAATAGCTCGGTTACATGGAGCAGTTGCTCCAAGCGGAGGAGGAGAACTTTCTCCTTTTACTTTCGGATGCAGTGGCTTGGAATATGATCTAGGAATAAACAGGTTTACTTCATGAGGACTAAAAGTGACTTTTACAAGGACTGGGCAGAAAACCTCAATCTACAGAATGGTAAAATATCATTTTATTTTATGTACTGCACTTTAACTGTTAACTGTCTGAAGGTACTGTGCACTAATTTCCTTCTCTTTAATTTCTGTACAGTGACAACTTTGAGTTTTAAATACCCAGTATGATTAAGTTATACAGTTATGCTGAATGGTGGAAGAAATGTAACTCGCTTAATTACTGGTGGTATTTTCTTCCTGAGCAACTATTACTATGTAAAGGCATATCATTTTCTGACTATTCAACTCTTTTTTCACTTCCTAAAAATAACATGCATGAGAAGAGAAATGAAGTATAATAAATGTTTATTTTGTTTCCTGTAAAGCAGAAAATCTGATATCTATGTGTAGATATGTACCATGTTTTTCTTCTTTTTAAATGTTGTCTACCCACAACAAAATACTATTAAGCGTACGTCATGGGTCATGGCTTTTCCTTCATTGTTTGTGAGAAAGAACTTGAAGGAAAATAAACAGCATTGGTATGAAAGGGACTTTCTGATATGACCACAGACTTAAAACAAAACTTCTGCTTGTTGCTCTGTTATGTGCCTTCAGTGTGTAGATGCACAACAGCTGTTGGTAGTGCCTGCAGACAGGAATTTGTGCCACTGCAGCTCTTTGTGCAGTGGAATGTGCAGTGTGCAAACAAGAATTTGAGTGAAGCAATGGAAAACAGATGATTGTGTTCCAAGTCTTTGGGGGTTTTAGATTGCTCTGCAGTCAAGGAGGCAATGGGGGTGGGTCAGATAAAAAAGCAGGGAGAAATCTCCTTTTCAGAATAAGGATAAGGTAGCACAGGGCAATAGCAATATACTAACCCTCATCCCCACAACAAGAGTCATGACTTAAGTTTATGGTACATCTATAACTTATGCATCAGCACCGTAAGCACTGTAACATACCTTGTTACGTCCCCACTCCTTCGAGATCTGTGAAGCTCTCTGTGGTACTCATGTTGTGCTGCCTTGATGAAGAAGCTGTGCTCGGTGGTTTTTACCTTTCCTTGTATCTAACAGTGCATTTTTAGACTAAGGGAGAAGCCTAACTAGTGAGGTAGAGCCACACAAACTTCATTCACAGTAAGTTTGGCTCAGTGGCTTGTAGATGGTTCGACACAGGGCCAGCCATGTCTGAGACTGTCCAAATGCTTCTTGAAGTTCCTCAGGTCCACTGTCACACAGAGCAGAGCTCAGCGCTGCCCTCTGCTTCCTGTGAGAGCTGCAGCTGCCATCAGGCCTTCCCTCAGCTCCTCTGCTCTGGGCCGAGCAAACCCAGCTCTAAGGCTCTGCACTGTCTGTAGTTGCATACATGTGGCAACTAACAAAAGGGAACGTGTAGCATGAAGGTGAGAGTAAGCCGGGATTATTTCTCAGTTGTTCAATAGCTGTCAGAATGTGACTTTGTTAGTATCTGTTTTGTTGTTGTTGTAAATTTGTCCTTGAGAAAATATTATTCTTAGTCAAGAGTTTCATTTTTGCATCCATTTGTAGGGTATGTAATTATTTTCCTTTAAGTAATGTCTGTTTTGAATTTGATGCAACATTTTGCTATTAAGTCACTATGACACCCGCTCAATTCCAATTAGTCTTGCATTCGTTTGGGAGCAGGATATTATGGTTTTTACCTTGCATTTTACATCTTATTATTAGTTCATTTTCCTGTAAGTTTACTATACTTGACTTTCTTCCTTAGGATTGGAAGAATGTAGAATTCAGGAAAAGTAAACACTTCTGCATGGGATGCTTAGAGTTGTAGCTGATTAAAAGAACATGCTGTTTCTAGTTGATTTGTAATAAAAGGTTGTGTAAGAAGCCTGGTTATTGCCAACTTAAGAGTTTATTTTAATTTAATGTGATATTTTTCAGTTCTTGTTCCAGTAGACTGAGCTGAACAAGGGTTTTGAAGTTTTGAAGAACCTCTGAAAATGTGGGGTTTTATTTTCAATGTGGCTGAGATGCACACCACCTAATAGTGAATAGCAGGCTAACATCTGTAATTCATCTATAAATTTGTTGCTTCTAAGTAATGCTGCCATCTCCAGATGACTGATTTCCTTTATCAGAAAATAAATACTGAAGACAAATCAGGACTGTGTCCTTGCAGTAGGTAGGGCTGGCTTGTTTTTTTTGCCTTTGCCACTTACGTTTTTTACATACTATCACGTCTTTCTGTTCCAAAGAGATTGTTGTCTTCGATTCTTGAACAATTGCTGAGGTGAGGAGATGCTCTTATTAGAGTGACAAAGGAGCAAAGCTTGTACATAGTGCCGGCGGTTTTCTCACTTTATGGGGCTGATGACAGTGCACAGATATCTAATTTATCAGACCTGATTCTTTATGAGTTTAAAATCAGTGACTGGCAAAATGAGACCAAATCTTACCCCAAACTCAAGTATCCTTTAAATCCAGCTGTTTACTGGTCATCCCAGCAGTGCTGAAAAGTCAAATCGCCCGATTTCTAGGGGTAGAGAAGACAAAGGGTAAAATCCTGGCTGTTAAGTTGGTCCTTTTTAAGACTGTCACAGGCTGGAATTTTCTGTTAAAATTTCTCCCTTACTGATGCTTCAAGAACTTTGTGTGCTGCTTTTCCAAATGTATAAACTTGTAATATCTGTAAAATACAGGAAACAGATCATTGTGACAGAGTGATGAGGAGAAAATACTCTGATGGGGAAAGCTACATGTATTAGGCCAGCTGTCCGTAGTGTTTTGTTCTGGCCTTTCTTTCTCTCATTTACCTCTTTTGCATACTAAATGCATGACATTGCTGCTAGCATCACACTCGCTGTACCCTGTCATGCTGACCAGTTGTATTAGGAATTTGCATGCTCTGATTATTGTGCTGTCATTGGCACTTTCTATCAGCAGTGATTATACTTTGTTCTCGGTTGCTGACATTTCCTTAGTTTTTAGTCAAAATCAGTTTTCTGTGCTACTTAACTGATCATATGCTAATATCAGCATCACCTGAGACTATATTCTTTGCTATATCATGTGCTGTTGATCACCTCTAATGCTAATTTTAACTTGGAAAGGTAATCAAACTAGTTACACCACTTTAACTGCTTTCATTGAAGTAAGACTTCAAGGTCCCTTCCAACCTCAACCTTTCCAAGATTCTGTGTATTTTTCTTCCAAGGAGCATATTTTGTGCAGAATTTCTTCCCATATTTAGCTTTTACTTAATCAGGAATCATTCTGTAATTTCTAATTTGAAGATATTTAAATAATTCTTGCAAGAAACAATATGATCTGTTTATTTCTTGAAATATAACCTCTTGTCCCTGTTTCAAGCTGTTCTCTGAGTTCTGAGTGGATTAATGTGATGTTAGGCTGTGTCCGAGCAGCTAAAAGATTAAGATGCTTCTGGCAGAAAGTGAAGAGGATTACTTTAAAGGCAATGAATATGATAATTTCCACGCTAAATGTAATTGAATTGTCATGAGGCACTGATCATGTCAAACGTCAATGTGTGTTACTTGTGGGGAGAACAGGAAGGTAAGCCACAGAGATATGTTCAGCATAAATCTGGACCGTGCTTCTGGCGCAAATACAGTTTTGCATTATTCTATCATACATTTAATCTTGGTTTCAACTTCTGTTGTTTAATCTGTTTGTGTTGTGGAAGAGCTCTGTGTCTCCTTTTGAGTATATTTTTGAATGCAAGCAATAATCGTTTGGTTGCATTCTGTTAACGAAAAAATACCATGGCCCTAGCTACTTTGCTACTCTCTTACTCAAATCAGATCTTATTTCTCTTTTACTGGGAAAAGAGTGATAGAAGTATTTCCCCATTTCTCAAGGCCTAACAGTAATCATACTTTAAACAAATAGGCTTTCCCCAAATCTGTCCATAAAACCGTGACAAGAAGTAAGGATTAGAACAGCTCAACTTTGGAATTCTCTCAGCAAGTATAAATTTACTTCTAAAAACTCGTAATTGGTCTTCTCTAAGGAATTAATGTAAACAGACGTCTGTTTGTGTCTTACAAAGGAAAATACAATTCAGTTTTGATTATGATTCCTTTAGCTTCCTTCTTTGAAAATAAAGCCTGGTTTCATGTACTACTTTGTCAGTGTGGATTAGGGGCTTAAGTGTGGGCACTGGAAGTTTGGTGAGCAAAGTGTGTCAACTAGTACAGGATTAACAAATGGTTTGGTGTAATTTTATTGGGAATATTTAGTTCTTAATTGTGCTCAGGGTAGCATGGAGTTTGGTTTTTGTGTCCTTGTGTGGTGATGTTGCTGGGGAGGACGTTCTAGAAGGGGATTTTTGTTGGCTGTTACACAGCTAGCTGGGGTAACGGCCCATGGTAATTATAGAATTGTCAGAAAAAAGCAAGCATGAAACCAAACTGCTTCATCTCTTGCTCTCCTCTTTAAGCTTGGGAATGAATGAAGGTGGATCCAGCACCGTGAGGAGCAACAGGAACATCACTGTGCTCAGACAGCACTACAGACTGACAACATGAAATGAAGCAACTCACTTACCGCCTTACAAGGAGGAAATTATTTATCAGTGATGTGGCATAGAGATGCATAGCTTCAAAATGTAGCAGATGTGGTTCTTAAATTTTAAATGATTACATAAATAAATGCATGCTGGTTCTCGTGTACTTTGGGAAAAAATGACAAAGCCAGATGTCCTCTCTAATAAATGAGAGCGGTCTGATTGGGAAATGATAGTGACAGACAGAGGGGAGCCAGAATGTGGAAAGCAAAGCGCAGAGCATTTATTTATGATTTCCTGTAGTTAAAGATGCAGTCAGACTTCTTGTTAGGGGAAATCTGGGACAGGCATCATTGTTGCCCGTGCAGTGGGGCATGTGTCTGTGATGGAGGCATGATGCATTCCCCTGAAGAAACTTCAAGGGGAAACATGTAGAGAATGTGCTCAGTCACTTCACTAGCAGGCAGCTTTGAAGGCTACTTAGGAGCAACTTAAATATGTAGGTGAATTTTAATAAAGAAATACCCCTTTGAACAAATAAGTGTGCTAATGCCATAGGCTCCAAAAAATCTTTTCCAGACTTATTGATATGACTTATTCATGTGAAGTCCAGTTTTGCCCCTTAAAATTTGGAATATTGAAGTGCAGTATGTTCTTGCCCAGGTGGCCAACTGTGTTCTGTGCTGCATTAAAAAAAGGGGAGGCCAGCAGGGAGAGGAGGTGGTTGTCCCCATCTACTCAGCTCTTGTGAGGCCCCATCTGCAGTACTGCATCCAGGCCTGGGGTCCCCAGCACAGGAAGGACATGGAGCTCTTGGAGCAGGTCCAGAGGAGGGCACTAAGATGATCAGAGGGCTGGAGCACCTCTCCTATGGGGAAAGGTTGAAAGTAACTGGGCTTGTTTAGCTTGGAGAAGAGAAGGCTTTGGGGAGACCTCATTGTGGCCTTCCAGTTCTTGAAGGGGAGCACATAAACAGGAGGGGGAACGGCTGTTTACAAGGGTGGACAGTGATAGGACAGTGGGAATGGTCTTTAACTGAGACAGGGGAGGTTTAGGTTAGATATTTGAAGGAAATTTTTCACACAGAGGGTGATGAAGCACTGGAACAGGTTGCCCAAGGAGGCTGTGGATGCCCCATCCCTGGAGGCATTGAAGGCCAGGCTGGATGTGGCTCTGGGCAGCCTGGTCTGCTGGTTGGTGACCCTGCACATAGCAGGGGGTTGAAACGAGATGACCATTGTGGTCCATTTCAATCCAGGTCATTCTGTGATTCCATGATCTTAATTACCACCTGTGGTACCCTTTGAATTCTAATCTGTGATTGAGAGATTGTTTCTGCTAAGGGAAGGATGCTGAGGAACCTAATTCAGTTCTGCTTGCAGTCTGTTTCATGTTTCCTCAATCATATCAGATTTCTCTAAACTTTAACTCCACTATTGCATTAACCTTTGCTGTACTTGTGGTGTACTGATGTTCAGTATTTACCTAAACATCTCTTTTTTTCTTGCTTACCAACCTTCCCATTGTTAGATACTTACGCTTATTCTCTCTGTGGGCTGCACAAGTTGCAGATGTGATTCTATAGTGATCTCTTTCCCTGTTTTCTAAGAAATAAGTCTGAGGCAATTTCTAAGATAAAGTCATGCAGTATTCCTTGGGTATTCATGGTTTTTTCATCCCTCCTGTATGAATCCTGAAAATATTTACAATGTTGGATTTAAAACAGTAGTGTATGTTTGGGTTTTCTTCAACTAGATAAATGCTTCTGGAATTGTCAAATAGGATCTTTTACTACTCTCTTCACTCTTTCAGTTATAGAGTTTTTTTCCTTTTTAAAATAAATTTATTGAATTGCTTTTTTAGTGGAAGGGGGGGACATTCTGAACTCAGAGTTATTGTCCACTAATTATATTTTATTCTGCTCAGTATTCAGGAGGTGTGCTGCGATCATATTTTGTTTTGATACAATTGTTTTGGCATTTCTCCATACAAATAATTACTCTGAAGTCAAGATTATTTTCTAAGTACTTAACTGCAGTTTTTTTGCTCACAAGGGAGAGAATCTGAACAGCTTTATTATAATCCTCCACAGGCGCAGATGCCGAGCAGGATGCTGCTGTCAAACTTGCCCAGGAACGAGCAGAGATAGTTGCCAAGTATGACAGAGTAAGTGAATTTAATAATAATTGAAAGTCATTTTATAATTAACTTTAGTAATATTTCTGTTTTCAAAATGAATTACGGTTTCCCACTAGCTTCTGTTTATTTAGTTAAAATACCCTCTGTACTACTAATCTAGTGATTTTCGGGATGCTTTGGCCTGTGAGTAGGTTAAATTCTCCTTCCACAGGGATATTCTGAATAACCAACTCATTTTTCAGGTGCATGGCAAGTTGCACTGGGGCTGCTTTAAGGTAGTGTAATGTTTTCAGATGTAATGAAAGCATCGTGTTTGAGAATGCTGAGTGCATATCACAGAAACACCAAGGTTAGAAAAGACCTACAAGATCATGCAGTCCAACCATCCACCTATCACCAATAGTTCTCAATAAAATCTATGGGATCAGAGGAACTCTTACCATGCTCTTTGATTCATTTGATGGTAATCGAAGCACATCATTACAGAAAACTTAATAGATAAGTAAACTGCTTTGTATGTCAAATTGTTATAAGGAATTAAAGAAATATCCTAGGCGTTATCTTTTTCTCAAACCACTTGTCATATAAAAGCCTGGTGCAGCACGTGTCTGGAATACCTGCACCATGTTCATATATTCCAGTAACGCTTGTGAGTTTTTAAGTGTCCTTGGAGAGCTGTGCCTTAGACTTGTTTGTAGAATGGATGAAGGATTTTAATGCCAGGCTTAGGGTAATGTCCTGCACAGTGAGCACTTAGAGTAGCTGTATTGTTTTGATATGGAAACACTGTGTACGTGACTTCTATTCTGAGCGGTGGCCTCTCTTCACACTCAGCAACCTGTATGTAGTTTGTATCAGAAGAGTGTGTATTTCATTAGGAGCAGGAGGAAGGAATGGGAATGAATGCATGCAGCAGTGGCAGAAGGAGGTTTCCTGTGATGAAAATACCAGTCCCAGCAGCTGATAGAGCTGTGCTACTTTGATATTTTTGGGTGGTCAGTTTAGTACTGGTGTACTAAACTGCTTCTACTGCTCTAGCTTACTACCAAAGTGTATCAAAGATTATGGCTCAATCATGTCTTTCTGTGTTTTAGTTTATTGTATCATAGAACTTAATTTGAAACTTAATTTGGCTCTTTCTCTTTTTTTCTTTTTTTTTCCTTCCTTTCTGATAGGGACGAGATGGTGCACAGATTGAACCATGGGAAGATGCTGACTATCGCCTGTACAAAGTTACAGATAGATTTGGGTTTCTACAGTAAGTAGCTACACTGAAAAGAGAATAAGAGTTTTTTCCTGTTACTGTTTGTATTTTTTATTGTAATGCCTATTTGGTGAAAGTATTTGTTACACATTTTTGTAGATCTTCTGGAAACTTTGCTATGCAAATTTTTTGCTATATAATCTTCTACTGTGCTTTTCAGTTCAGCTTTTTTCCTGTAATGTGATCCTGTTTGGGCACTAAAATGCTTTTTAATTATTTGGGAATAAAAACTGATAATTGGTACAGATATTTTAAGCTCAATGAAATTGCAGCTAAAGTTGTTTTTAAGTAACTGTGTTACATGTGAACAAACTTCAAATTTTTGGAAGGAAATTTAAAAAATGTTATTTCCATGTTGACATTTAATTTTAAAAAAGTTGAAGATTATATAATAGCTGTATATGGATAACTATGTATCCCTCAAAGATGAAGCTCATTTAACTTCATTTTTTAACTAACCCTACTAAAATCTCTTGCTGATTTTGGATCAAACGTTGTGTCATTAAGAAAAGTGAGAAAACACCAGAATCTGGTCAGATTCCCTTAATGATCTCCCAATGATCTCACTTCTGGCAATTGAAGATAATTGCATTAAATGGTATTAGAATTTCTGTGACTAGCAAATGGAAAAGTCCAGTGAGCAGAAGCTGAACTCAAATTGATTTTCCACTTCTGATAACATCCAGCCAAGAGTCTTTGACGTTCTTGGTATTTGGCATTTGTTTGAATGTATGAAGTTCAATTAGACTCTCCAGCACAAGCAGAGTTGAGTGGAAAACTTCATTTCTAACTAGCTGTTTTTGTACCATTTGGTGTGTGACTTGCAAATAGTTGGTAAATTATAGCTACACTACTACAGGTCTGGTACTGTTGCTGTCATTGTAGGCATTCCTAGTGTAGAACAGACACCAGAATGATTTCTTGTGCACAAGTAAAAGAGATAAGTACCTTCAGATTTCCCAGAAGATTCTTGATTTCAGTAGCTGTACAGACTTCTGAAACCTCCCTGTTACTTGTCTTGTGATATTTCCCTTTCTATAAACGAGGCATGGGAGTGTGTTAGTAATGTCTGCTAAAGCTGCTACTACTATTGGTCTCTCTTTCAGAGTCTTGGACTTTGTGGCTTCAGTGTCATGTATCTGAGGTGCAGTGATGGAAATGGTGCTTAGCAAAATAGCATTTGTCAATTTCCAAGCTGCTGTAGCACTAACTTTAAACTACTTATGTAACTTTACATCACACTCTGGCCTTTTTTTTGTGATTAGACAGTGTAGATGTACCTTAGTCATTAGACAATACTCCTTTTCCATTAATATAATTAGTCACTAATACGAAGTCCATGCAGTATTCATACAGCCAGCTTCTAGAGTTGAAATTGGAAAGATTTATGATATATGAACACTGCGCAAATTAATGATGGATATGGATATTCACATCCTCACTAATTCTGTGATACTCATGCTTACATGTTGACCTGTGTCTCTTTATAAGGCAGATTTCTCCTGAGAGTGAGTGCTGTTAAGGCTGCTTTATTATCTGTAAAGCAAACTCGTTGCAAATGACAGTTCTGTTTTCCTGAGAAATAAAATCTCTCCTGATATGAAAATTACAATTAGGACAAGCATATCAGATGTCTTTTCAGGGAAAGATGATCTACATTACAGTATAGACTCTGACTGTGGTCTGAGTTCACTTATACTGCAGTATTGACCCTCCCTGCTTCTAAAAGAATTTGAAACTAAGCAGCATGAATGCAGCTCATACCAAAAGCCTCAAAAATTGCCTCAGTGGTTATCATCCAAGACTATTCATGGAAACCTTCAAGGTGCCGGATCAGCACTGCAGTGAGCAGTTAGTGAGAGGTAAAAATCTTCAGCTGATTGCTTGGTGTGCATTGCCAGCATTTCCTTAGTGAGCTGTCAGGACTCATAATCCCTCCTGACCCATCTATCCTGCTTACAGTGTGAGTTAACAAAACAGTCTGATGCACATTGAAAACTAAAAATCTGGAGACAGTACCAAACTTTTGTAATCTAGTTGAGATTTGCAATGACTTGTAATCTTGTTGATAATGACCTTTTAAAAAATGCTCAGTAGCTGAAAAACACCTTTGTATCAGGGGGATGCTGGCTGTGGGAAACCTGGCAGAAGACTGGGGCTTGCTTGCCCAAGGAATGGCCCTGATTGCCATCAGGAGTTTATAAACTTCTTGGTGTGCCCTGTTTGTAGCTTTTTTTTGTCTGAGTGTGCATCTGAAATTTAGCTGTTAGGGCAGGATGACAAGGTTTTTTTTGAATTGAAGCACTCCAGTAACGCCACATTAAGGACAGAGAAGATGGTGGAAAAAATAAAGATGAGATACTTCTAAAGAGCAGTTTTGGTCTAGTTTCATCATTCTTTGGTTGTTCCGGTGTCTTTTTTTGTGTGTCCAAGTAGGATGTAGTAAACTTAGAGAGCTTGAAGACATTTACACTTTTATTGTTCCTGTTGTTCCTGTGATGCTGGTAGGAGTGGGTAAACTGTTTAGCTTTTCTTTTGAGAACATACTGAGTGCAACAGGGAAGATGCCTTTTTATGTAACAGTTGAGACATTGCCCTTGAATGGAAACAAATATGCTATAACCCTTCAGACAAACTATCTTACCTTAAGGGTAACCTTCTTGCAAGACCTACAGGTGAAATATCTGTTGGGCAGTTTTAGTCACTATTAATGGTCGTTGTGGCATTAATGTTTGCAGTCTTTACTTTCCATTCTGCTGTAAAGTTTTTATAAGTATGCCTTAGAAATACAATTTAAATTGTTCTCTGAAGTGCCATTTTTTATTTTTTCTTCCACAAATGAGTGTGGAAGTTGTACTTGACTTTGAATAGTAAAAGGAAGTTGGTGTGGACAGGCTATTAAACCAACTGTTAAAAACAAAGAGAACAAAACGGAGTTAATGCCTTGTGAACTCAGGGAACAAAAAACAAAGTACAGTGAAAAGTACAAATACATTATTGTAAGTATGGATTGTTTGAAATTAATAACGGGAAGTTTGAGGAAAGACATTTCCAGCAAGCATGCTAAGCTGTGGCATAACTCTCCATGGAGCTGAAGGGATCTCTCTTGAGATGTTTAACACCAGATTGTACAAAACAGAGCGATGCACTCGTGAGGAATGCTGTCATTGGGATGGGATACAGAGATATGCCCATCGTCTGAGTACAGTCTAGCTCTGGAAAGTAATTTATGAGGATAGAAACTGAGGCACTGACCAAAGGGGTTGGTGTTTTCTGGACGTGTTGGTGCCCGTATGCCGTGAACTAGGCTGTTGTACAGCCTGACAGTTTGTTTGCTTAGCTCTGTAAGGTTGAGGATGTATTTGAGAAGATATATTTTCAGTGCTTGTTTCCCAAAGGAAAAAGGCTGTTTCAGAGTTCAGAGTCCCCCCAAATACTTGGATTGTCTCTGAGGGAGTTAAGATTATGTCCTTTTTCATAGCTGCTACTATACTGCACGTGCCATTTCAACCTGGTCAACAGCTCTTCATGCACTACAGTGCAGCATTTCCAGTCCTGTTCATCTCAGTTTGAATAGCACAAGAAAGGTGAACGAGCATTGGTTTCTCCTAATACTTTTAAATTCAGTCTTAATTGCAGGAGCACTGTTCACCTTAGAAAGTAATAGAGACTGTTTTCAATCAAGTACTTACGGTCTTTCTCAGTGTCATCTGGTGTACTTGGATGTACAAAACTAAAGCTTTGTTGTTCAGGTACATAATGCTTGTCTATGGAAACTTGTGTCAGGGAGCTTATCTTAGTCTTGAGAGAACAGACCAGTGTATTTCTCTTAGGTGAGATCTGGTTGCTTGTAGTCCTAAAAGTAACTACTCCAAAGAACTACAACCAGGGTCCCCATTCTGTAAATTTTCTGAGAATCCTGGTGGACCCCTGATTTCATGCTAACCAGTGCCAGAATGCTTAACAGGAAGACTCGTGAGAAATGCCAGTCACTCCTAAAAAGAACTTTTTTCCTCCAGGAAATCTAGCACCAACGTTTCTATGTACAGTCTACTAGTCTTTGATAAAATTGGGTATTCTTGGCTAGAAAACTTGTGCTTGAAATTGTATCTGACTGATGTTTGTTTCATACTTGTGATTGGAATACAAATCTAGCATACTGTCTCAAGAGACCACCTCAGTGCTCAGATAAACCTTAGACTGCAATCTATGACTTTTTCAAGCAAGTAGTTTAGGAATGGGAGAATTGTCTCAGATGTCTTCACAGGTATTCATAATAAGAAACTGTTCCAGCTGTTTTTGAAAATGGAAAAGATTGAATGAGTCTGGTATTCATAGAAGAGAGTTGTTCTGTAATTTTATTTTTTTTATTCTGTCACGGATACGTTGTGGATTTTGGATCAACTGTGTGTCAGAATATTTCATTATTTTTCTCTAGATTTAGTGCGCAAAAAATAATTGTATATTCTGAGTGTGAAATTAAGGGACCAGAGCTTAGCAATTAAAAGAAAAAAAAGAAAAAGATTGAACAGAAAACATAAACAAGACCTCAGCCCCAGGAAGCCAAGCTCTAAACGCCCTGCATCCAGCAGAAAAAGTAATTCCTCTCTCTATTATCTTGAAATCTGGCTAGACATTAAAGTATTCTTAAACTTTTCACTGTGATCTCTTCAGTCACAGAAACATCACCTACACGTGATTCTTCCATTTGCTTTTTGCAATCATTGAGAGAGGAATAGCTTCAGTAAAGAACTGAAAAGAATTTCTTCATGTTTAGAAGTGAATAGCAGACATTCCAGTAATGCCTTGGGATCTAGGATTTCCTCCTTCTCCCTACTTGAATTTTTCAGGTCATTTCTTACTGCTTTGGGATGTTTAAGAAAGAACTAATATGGTGTTCCTGGGGCAATGGTGAATCTTCTGTCACAAGAACATTATAAATAAATAACATCTGTATTCTCCTATTTATTTTTTTGCAAAGCTCTCAAGCTAGCTAAAAGGATGAAATAACTTAATACCTTTTATTTTGTTTTATTTTCTGTATTATGTTAAGGTTAATGGTCTTGTGAGCATTGACTAACTGGGGTTTGCAAAACATCTGAACTTTGCGCTTGCTCCCAAAATAGAGAGAAGCTGAAAGCAACATATTGCAACTCCAAAGCCCAACCCCAGGTTCATGCAGTAGCTGATCATGTTTTGGGCCTTTCAGCATCAGGCCAAAAGTCAGAGCAGGGAGAGTGTGGCAACCTCAGCATCTTCCTTGGGGGATGTGAAAGATTAAACTTCCCTCTTTGAGCAAATCCAGAAAAACAGAAGGCATCATCTTTTGTTCAGGTCTCTACACAAACACGTCTGTATGCTGCCAGGTTCTGGGCCCCTTATTTCTGCTGCCTTGATTCTTAGAAAGAATGTTGTTCAGTGACATCAGCTTGGATTGTTCATTTGATACCTGTTGAAACAGTTGAGTTCAGTCCTTTTTCAGACCATGACAAAGCAAAAGCTATAGTAAAAAAATCCATGTGTTTTTAGCTAGCAATTACAATTTATATTATACAGTCTTGTATATACTGGTAGTGCTTGTGTGTGTATTCTTTTATGTCTCTATGCATTACCATTGTCTTTTAACAGAAAGCTCTTACTACACTTCTTTCATTTGTGGGAATAAAACTATCATTATTTCATGGCATTCAGTGCAGATACAACTCAAGGCTGTTTTTTACTAAACTATGTTGGTGAACAAAGATTATGACTAATATGTTAACTAGCATTGTGGAAAGCATCATAATAGTTTAGATCTTACAGCACAGAATGGAAATAGGAGTAAAAACAGTTTAATCACTGTAGATTTTCAGGAACCTTTTTCTTTTTGTTGTTCATTGGTCCTGTTACTCTTCTGATAATGAGCTGTGAAAAGCATAAGCTGTCACAGCACACAAAAAATCAATTATTGTAAATACTCTTCATTTCACCCATGCAATACAAATTATTTTAAGATATTAACAAATTAACTTGCATTGATAACTGCCCTAGACCATAAAACTTGTTAATATTCATTGCTGCTGTAACTTGATTGATTTAGCTTAGGTTTTTCTCTTCCTCACTCTTCAGTAAATAGAAGTTGAGGATGTATGTGTGGCCTGATCGATGCTGCAATGTTGAATGATGTCAGGGGTCCTTATAGGGATGTTGAATAGATTTGAGGTTTATTCTGCTAAGTATTTTTTTTTCCTAGCAAAAGATAAAAGCTACAATAAAAGTCCTAATGGTAGAAAATACACTGCTTTTTTTTTTTCCCCTTTGTTCACAAGGCCCTCTTAATAGTTTGAGTCAGATTCCTGTGCTACTTTTGCAGTAGCTCCACAGTGGCTCTCATGGAATTGTACCAATTTACAGCAGCTGAAAATCTGACTCATACTTTTATTCTTTGTCCCGTGGGTCCAGTAAAGCTTTGAGCTGACTTTTCAGAGTGTGCTAATGCTGGAAATGTGCGTCTGGCAGCACAATAATCTCAAATAGCAGAATTCATTCTTTCTTTCACTAAGGTTATGTGGCCTACCTGCTCTTTTCCATCGAACTCTACTCTTCAATTGCACTGCATTTTTATTAGCTCTGTAATGCATTTCTATGGCGTGCTGTAAAAAGGAGGTAGCGGAGCAAAGAAATGAAAAGCTGAATGAAGAATTGCGAGCAACTCCATTAAATGCCTCCAAATGAAGCTATCGATATTTTGTTGTTGCTGTTATTGTTGTTTTTCTCCCTAACTTTTCAAGAGGGAATAATAGGATGAGTAACAAGTTAATATGTCTTTCTATTTCTTAGCCATTTATACAGAGCTTCACTAGAAAATAATACTTTGTCTCTAAAATATTCTCCATGCATTTCTTAGTAGTTGCTACAATGTGTTTGTAGAACTGCACATTCCAGAACAACTCTCAGTTATGCAGCAAACCCTGCTGATTTGAGTAGCTATACAGGTGAAGTGTCTTCAGATCAGAGGTTTAAGGACAGGTCATCAAGTGTTCTCAGCAGCAAAAAAAAAAAAAAAGAAAAGTTACTGAGATGCCAAAACATTCTGGGAAATGGAAATTAGAGAAATAAGTGTCTGTAATTGGTAATAATGCAATAAGTAGTCAAGAAGTAGAGATTTTTTTTATATGATTTTAATTTTAGTTTGCATAAAGCTTAACCAAAGAGTACTGAGGTTGTTAGGAAGGTTAAAAAAATACTGTTCCTAGTGACATACAGCTAGTATCCTTGGTTCTGTAGGCACAATCAGTATTGCCAAACTCATCAATTAATGCAGTGGTGCACTAGAAGAGCAATCAAATGTTTATTCTTAGCAGTTCAATTATGAGTGTATTTTATTGTTTTATTTTACATGCCATGGTCATTCATTAGGGATTTGCCATTGTTCTCCTCTCCCTTCTTCCTTCTCAGCAGTTGAGCTGGGTTCAGATCCACCTGTGTCAGGGCAGTGGCTGCGCCCTTCCGTCTCCTGGGAAGGAGCTGTGCTGGGTTCAGCCTCTCTCCATGGCGGAAGAGAAACTGCTATTGAAAAACTGAAATAAAAACATTCAGGTCTCAAATGTTAGCGTTACGTTTCTGCTAATTTCCTTTTCTATTAAACAGAAGAATATGTCTCATTTTGTCTGTAAGATTTCTTTGTAGCAAATCTTTATAGACCGCATGAAAACTCTATTATAGTCTTGCATTGTGTACAGTGCATTCCACTCTAATATGTGCTCCATTTCCCTGGACTGAATTTGCTCTGGAATATTCATTGCTAAGCAAGATGTTGGGGAACTGCTGTTTAAATAATCTTCCTCTTTTGCCCTGATGTACACTAAGGAGTTCTTTTTTTTTTTCTTTTTTTTTTTCAGAATTAAAGAAGAGAAATAGTTGTATGGGCTTTAGTAACTGAGATTCAGAATGCTTTTTTTTTTTTTTTTTAGATTAATCTTCCTAGTATTAGGCAAAACCAATACATTTTTTCCCTTGCTTTCTTTCCCAGTGAGCTACTTCTGAAATAATACCTGTGAAGTTTCTCTATGATAACTGGCTTGAAAACATGGCATTTTCAAATAGATAAATATGTAGTAAACATTAATGAGGAGATTTTACAGATTTTGGGGCTTGGTACCATTTATCAGTTGTGGAAAACCTGATAAGTTGAAGTGGATCTTCACATGCTATACAGCTGCAAAGTGATGGGGCTAAGTTTCAGAGACCTGAGGAAGTCAGCGATGTTACTTAAACAGAACTGACAGCTGAGCGGTACGCTGAGCTTGCAGCTCTGTGAGAGATGTGATGGACTTGATCTCGATTGTGTCCTTTCATGGTTTGCATCGTGACCTTCTTCTTAGCATTGATGCATTTGAAATTATTTCTAAAGTTTGGTTTCTGTATGGCATTTTGCAGTACTTGTCATCTTCAGTCAGCGCCGTATTTTGGAATATCATGGTAAAAAGTGCTTCTTTAAAATGTTGTGGTTACTGTGAAGAACTCTTCAATGCTTTTGCTATTCACTTTTTGTCATGTTTGTTTTTTGAAGGTTGAGTCTTTTTTGTGTGATGAATATTTCTTCCTATGAAGAAAGGTTGAAGGAACTGGGCTTGTTTAGCTTGGAGAAGAGAAGGCTCCGGGGAGACCTCACTGTGGCCTTCCAGTATTTGAAGGGAGCACATAAACAGGAGGGAGAATGGCTGTTTACAAGGGTGGACAGTGATAGGACAGGGGGAATGGTCTTTAACTGAGACGGGGGAGGTTTAGGTTAGATATTTGAAGGAAATTTTTCACACAGACGGTGGTGAAGCACTGGAACAGGTTGCCCAAGGAGGCTGTGGATGCCCCATCCCTGGAGGCATTGAAGGCCAGGCTGGATGTGGCTCTGGGCAGCCTGGTCTGCTGGTTGGCAACCCTGCACATAGCAGGGGGGTTGAAATGAGATGATGATTGTGGTCCTTTTCAACCCGGGTCATTCTGTGATTCTATGATTTGGTCATTTATTCCAAAGTTGTTCCATAAAAATGTATAGAACTGACTTAGGTGGGGTGAGGGGAAACTGGACTTTCTCTCACAGATCACTTGTGAGCTTCAACCATTTGTAACTGGGACAGTGCTGAAGCTCTTAACTACTGGACTGGCATTTCTTGACCCAAAAGGAGAACAGTAGAGTTTCTGTGTATCTTTCTTCGTCATATTCTTGGAGTCTAATTTGAGCTTTCACTGTAAAATGAGTAACTTTGCGTATGCCCTCATTTTATGTGGTTGCAATAGCATTTTAGTATTTATGTGTTTAGAAGTTACCAGTAAGTTCTTGTATGCTTCTGGACTGTTATTTTCAGTCTCTTTACAAAAGTTTCATCATAGTCAAGGTGTTTTGTTGTTGCTTTTGCTTTTGCAAGGAAGTTTGAAAAGTTGTGTATTTTTTCCCTTTTCTTTCAGTTATCAAAATGGCAATCTAATGTATGGTTCTGCTGCTGCTTTGCATGTAGGTTATTTGCAAGCAAATAAGGAATGTTTATTTACTTTTTAGCATTTTGAGCAGTGTGGATTTTTTTTTTCCGTAAAACCGTATCACAAATGTGCTCATTATTTCAGTTTATTCATAAGACTGGAGTTGAAATTTGAATTTTAAATCCATGCCTTGAATTGAGTTAGTGCAGGCTGTCACTTCAACCATTCTCTGCAGATTCAGAAGGAAGTGAAGTGAATGCAACCTGGCAGATATAATTGCAAACACGAAAGAAAGCTGCAGGATAAATCTGCCATCTACGTACAAATAGCGTGGTTTTGTTAACAGCTTCTGTTCTCTGATTTCAGTAAAAGATCACCTGCTGTATATTGGGAATTCATAAACTACTTGTTTTTATGAGAAGAGGAGTAAGATAGCAGAATTGAAAAAAAAGCCCTCTTTGAATATGGTAATATGTGATTTAATTTATATAATGCATTGTAAAGTAATATGCACTGGTTTTAAGCTACTGCTTAAGCCCTAAAGCATAAGGGTTTGACACGGTCATTATTACCATACTTATTTCCCACTATATTTAGCATCTATTAAAGGAAGCAAGGAATAGCCTGAGTGTGCTTCACTGGCATTGATTATTATGAATGCTGCAGAGAGGTCTGGGTGACAGGTTGTTGGGCTTTATAAAGTGCAAACAAAGGTGCTGCAAATTGTGACCCAAGTGGCAGATGCACCAAAATAGAATTTTAAACTGCAGAAGATTATTGTATGGGAGAAGCAAGTGGAGGTACATAAAGCATTAAACTTCAGAAGTACTACTGCTGGAAGACTATCGTTGTATTTAATTTATAGGAGTGCACTTTGTGTAGCACGTGAATTTTAGCTCAGATGAGGCTGCTAAAATGTAAGTCCTGTGCAATGATTAATACATAATTTAAGTGAGCTATACAGTGACTGTCTTGCAAGCAATAGAAAAAGATTTAATTGAATTTGGTATTTATCTCTGAGAGTCTGCAATACTGCAGACTTCTGGATAGGCTACATATTCATGGCATTGTGCTGTGCGTATTGGCAGCAACATCAACATAATCCACTAGTAGCAATTGTTACTAGAATCTGGTCACGAAATCACATCTGAGCCAGCCTTTTGCCAGCACCAAATTATTTTTTGCAGCATATTTCCTGATAATTATATTGTAGAATACCACGTTGACTTGCCCTATATGTTCATTAATTGCCTTGGCTTGCCTATGAGTTTTAACGTAACTTCTGAAATCTGTTTTTTAATCTGCTGTTGTCACCACCCCCATACTATGCAAAGGTTATGTGCTGAAATTCAGTGGATGATAAAAGTAGCAGAGCTCCAATTATTTTGGTAGACACACAGTCAAAATTGTAAGTAATATAAATAAAATATGTAGTGGAAGGAAAAAGGAAGGGATCCATGGAGTTTTATCCATGGAAAATTCATTATTTAGTTTAAAACACAGCTTGCTTTTTCTTTAATATTCTTAGAAAATTTTTCTGCATACTGTTGGTTTGAAGATTATACTGTTACCTCTCATTTCCACCTCGGGGTTCGGAGATCAAATCAATTGTTTGAAATCAGAATTTGTCTGAAAATTTACTTGTTTGGACTAAAAGATCTGAATTCAGTGCTGTCTGAATTGTGCTTTAGTTTTGTGCTTTAAGGAGTAGAATAATTAAATCCTACGTCTGAAGAAAGGTGTAAAATTGAAATATTGTTTGATGTAGACTTATCATAGTTAATTATTTTTTTTCATCTGACTTCAGAAAACTGCTTTGTAGCCCATTTTGTGGCAGTAATTTTATGCAGACAGGCAAATAATCAGTCTAAGTAACATTATGTATCTGTTCATTCTCATGGACTTACGTATGTTCCCTAATGTGAGACTGTGAAACGCAGATAACCTAACTTTTGATGTAGATACAATAGATATAATTCATGACATGAGGCAGTAACGTGGAAATGATATGTGTAAGCACAGAATAAGGTTGCATTCTATTGCAACACAGTTTTATGTACCCATAATGTCATTTATTGCTTTGGCAGTTTTATGTATCAGAAGCTGAAGGGGAGGCAGACCGAAGAGAACAGCTAGTCAGAATTCATTTCCCAACAAGAAGATACTAATTTTTGTCTAATACTACTATATAATCCTACAACTCATTCTTAACTAATTATGACAGTTTAATAACTGTTCATGCTTGGGAAGATCTACTTCTCCCTAATACATTTGAGTTCTGAAATGTGGCAATTTGTAAACCAGCAACTTGAGTTATGAATTATATAACAAAATTCTTCCATTTGTAGTCAGGCCTTTCATAACTGAATTCTTCCCTTTCTCCTTGCTATTCAAAAGTATTACAAAGTAAATTTCTGTTTTTCACTTCTATAGTTAACTAATTGTGGAATCATACGATCACTGAAGTTGGAAAAGCCCACTAAGATCATCTTGTCCAACCATCGACCCATCCCCACCATGCCCACTAACCATGTTCATCAGTGCCACGTGGTTCTTGCACACCTCCAGGCACAGTGACTCCACCACATCCCTGGGCAGCCCGTGCCAATGCCTCACCATTCTTTCTGAGAAGAAATTGTCTCCGTACCTGGATGTGTTCTGGAAGAGGGTAGATGTGGCACTGAGAGACATGGTTCTATGGTGGGGGTGGGTTGATGTTTGGAGTAGATGATCTTAGTGGTCTTTTTTCAACCGTAATGATTCTATGATTGTTATTCAATTCTGTAGCTATAGAAATAACAAGCAAAGCAATTTGCTTCTGGGATAATTTAGCAAGGCAGTTAAGTATCTTTTTCCCAGCACAAAGGAGCCTTCTTCCTTCATTACTCAGTACATCCAGTGATGCTTTTTGTTTGTACATCAGTAGTTATTTGCAAAATTGGCAGAGAACATGTCCTTAATAAATTGTCTTGTCCACTCCTTTGTGAGAAAATGAATTTTGACTAATTTTTCACGTGATGAGTTTCCGTGCCAGATTAGAAGATGTGAAGACAAGCTGTCAAGTGGTACCAGTTCAGCTGTACCGTGTGGGAGCGTGTGGGGCTATGGAGCCATCAGCCTGCTGTCTTATGTGCTGCTGACAGCACTGCAAAGAAAAAGAGTCTCTTGTGTGTGCAGCCAAGTGCTTGTGAGATCTTGCAGGGCCACAAAGAATGCATTGATTGTGTGCTCTCCATGCTGTGGCAGTGAGGCTGACACTTCTGTGCGAGACGGAGCAGAATAGAATAGCTCATTTGGAAGGGACCTTCAGAGATTGAATTCAGGTGCAAGTGCGTGCAGCTGAGAAGATTGTTCAGAAATTTGCTGTGGGAGAGAAGAAAGAATCGCTAAAGAACCAAAAATTTGACATTTGAAAGGCTTAGTAATCTTTATAGTTAAAAACAAACCAATAAAAAGCTGAAGTAGATTTGCAAGTGATTTTTTTCTTCCCTTTTGCTTATTATTATTATTATTGTTCAAGTAATTTTTAGATGATCTTTGGCAAATGCAGGACCTACATTCAGTGTGTTACTTGAATCATTTGGCAGCATAGGCAGTAATATCCATTGCTTATAAATTTGGGTAGTAATGAATAAAGGCTTTTCCTTAAAGGCTGTTGATGTAGTCTACCTAGACGTCAGCAAAGCCTTTGATGCTGTCTCCCACAGTATTCTCCTGCAGAAGCTGGCAGCCCTTGGCTGGGTAAGGAACTGGCTGGAAGGCCAGGTCCAGAGAGTGGTGGTGAATGAAGCTAAATCCAGCTGGCGACCGGTTGTGAGTGGTGTTCCCCAGGGGTCGGTGCTGGGGCCTGTCCTCTTCAATATCTTAATGATGACCTGGATGAGGGCACTGAGTGCACCCTCAGTAAGTTTGCGGATGATACCAGGTTGACTGGAAGTGTGGATCTGCCTGGGGGGTAGCAAGACCATACAGAGGGATCTGGACAGGCTGGAGAGCTGGGCTGAAGCCAATGGGATGAGTTTCAACAAGGCCAAATGCCGGGTCCTGCACTTTGGTCACAACAACCCCAGGCGACGCTACAGGCTTGGGGCGGTGTGGCTGGAGGACTGCGTAGAGGAAATGGACCTGGGGGTATTGATTGATGCTCGGCTGAACATGAGCCGACAGTGTGCCCAGGTGGCCAAGAAGGCCAATGGCATCCTGGCTTACATCAGAAACAGTGCTGCCAGCAGGAACAGGGCAGTGATTGTCCCCCTGTACTCAGCTCTGGTGAGGCCGCACCTTGAGTACTGTGTCCAGTTTTGGGCCCCTCACTGCAAGAAAGACATTGAGGCTCTGGAGTGGGTTCAAAGAAGGGCGACGAAGCTGGTGAGGGGTCTGGAGCACAGGGCTTAATGAGGAGTGGCTGAAGGAGCTGGGAATGTTCAGTCTGGAGGAGGATCAGGGGAGACCTTGTTCTGTATAACTACCTGAAGGGAGGTTGTAGTGAGCTGGGGGTCGGCCTCTTCTCTCGTGTAACTAGTGATAAACTAGAGGGAATGGCTTCAAGCCATTTAGGCTGGACGTTAGGAAATACTGCTTCTCTGAAAGAGTGGTCAGGCAGTGGAATGGGCTGCCCAGGGAGGTGGTGGAGTCACTGACCCTGAAGTTGTTCAGGGAACATTTGGATTTTGTGTTGAGGGACATGGTTTAGTGAGAACTATTGGTGATCGGTGGATGGTTGGACTGGGTGATCCTGTGAGTCTTTTCCAACCTTGGTGATTCTGTAATTCCTAGTATGTCAGACACTGAGACTTTCATGGCATTTTATTGGGTTTTGATTTTATTCATAAAGAAAGTTTTCAGATACTTGGAAAATGCTTCTGAATGAACTGATTACGCTTATTGCAGTGCTGCTCAAAAGGTGGACTGTCTGGGCTATTAATCTAGTTCCTAAAGTGTGTACTGTAAGCTTAGACTTGGAGGGGCGAGAGGGTGTCTTCAAAAGGGTGTTGATTGGAGCAGGATTTTCCATTAAGATAAAGTAATTCAAATGTATTTAATGATTCAGATAAAACGTCTCATTTTGAAATGGCATCTTTGAAGTCTTCAAACAAAATAAATGAGATGAAATATTACCTAAGTGTTTTGCATCAGACCGTTCTTATGCTAACTGCAGCAACACAGGAGAAAAGGTGGATTTCAGTTTCCATTTCCCCTATTGTAGTCTTTCCTGGTAAGGATTTATTTTCTTCCACACTGCATAGATTTGATACTGGTCTGAACTGGAGGGTTGTGGTGTCCTCACTTTAGACGTCTATGGTGATGCAAGTAGGAATTCTTTAAAAATATTAAGACTTAATAGGAACTTTTCATTTTTTCTTCTTTCTGTGAAGAATTTCAGACGACGCTTTTTTTTTTTTTTTAGTCCCTTTTAAGAAGAATTTTGTTGAGTTATTTATTTATCTGATCTGTAGAGCTGAAAAAGGGAGCCTTGCTACTTAGATGAGCTGCTGTGTTTTCAGAAGCTGCAAACGGCGCATACAAAGGAAGGAAGTCTCATTTGGCATGAAAGCGGTCCAGTTACTTTTGATATGAAAAACATAAGTTTTCTTTGATAAGAAAAAACGTAAGTTAGAGCCCTCAGAATGGAATTAAAATAAATCTGAAAATGTCTCTGTTTAAAGGCTGCTTTTCAAGGTTTCACTTCATAACCTGTCTTTTTAGTTGGGCTTAGAAGTGGAAAAACTGTTTTAAAATATTAGATACCTACTAATAAGTGTTTTGAGTTTTTTTTGCTACCTTCTCTCTGTAAATCAGTGAGATACCTATATTTTTTGAAAACTAAAAGGTAAGTCTCCCAGATCAAACAAAGTCTCTCTGTCTTTGCAAGGTACTGTAATAAGGAAGGAGGACTTTTCTTAGGAGTATTTCAGGTGTCTGGTCAAATAAACATGGAGGGGAGTGAAGATTCTTAAACTTGGAAATGGCTAGATTTCTAAAATAAAAACATACAGTATGGAGTATTGTGAAAAATCTTCATTTAAAAAAGCATTAAAACTGCTGTGTGCATTTAACGTTTGTTTCATGTCAGTAGTACAGTACTTTAACAGAAAGAAAGATTGTTTGTTTTAGTAAAGTCATTTTCTCTTGAAGCTATTCATAGAATCACAGTATTGTTTGAGTTGGAAGGGATCATTAAAGGCCATCTGGTCCAACCCCCCTGTGCTGAACAGGGACACCTGCAGTTTGATCAGGTGCTCAGAGCCCTGTCCAAGGACGAAGCATCCGCCACCACCTCCCTGGACAACCTGTGCCAGTGTCTCACCACCTTTGATGTAGAAAACTTCTTCCTTATATCCAGTCTAAATCTCAATCTCTCCTTTAGTTTGAAACCATTTCCATTGTCCTATCAGAACAGATGCTGCTAAGAGTCTGTCCCCTTCTTACAGCCCCCCCTTTTAGATACTGAAAGGCCTCTCTCAGGTGTCCCCAGAGCCTTCTCCAGGCTGAACAGCCCCAGCTCTCTCAGCCTGTCCTAGTAGGAGATATGTTCCATCCCTTGGGTCATTTTTGTGGCCCTTCTCTGGATGTGCTCCAATAGATCCATGTCCTTCCTGCTCCAAGGACTCCACATCTGGATGCAGTACTCCAGGTGAGGTCTCACCAGTGCAGAGTAGAGGAGGAGGATCACTTTCCTTGACCTGCTGGCCGTGCTTCTTTTTATTCAGTCTGTTCTGATTTAGAAGGTTTAATGTTAAAGTAATTACATTATTTTACTTAAAACGTGAGCTTTATTGTGTTTAAGAAACAAAATCCCAAAGGTTTCTGTATACCACTGTGATAACAATCTGAAGTTTACTCCCTACAGCATATTGCTATTGGAAATGATTACTTGTAAGAACCTATAGAAAAATGATTTTGTGCCAAGATAAGCCTAGAGTAATATGATTTTTCTTTGTTTTCAGTCCAGAGGAGCTTCCTGTCCATGATGCAGCAATAGAAAAAGTAAGTTCAGTGTCTTCCAGTTTTTTTTTAAACTTTTAAGTATTCATGACTTGTTAATATAAATTATTGTGAAATCAAGAGATGAAACATTTTAGTGATTTGTGTTCCCAAAGACACAGTTCCAAGTCCCAGAAGGAATGTGGTTGTTGAGGCTGTGTTAATGAACACAGATCCCTTGGAGTCCCATGCAGTAGTGTAATTAATTACTCATTGCAATGAGGTATAGGCTTTCTTCACCCATCTCTTGACCCTGTAAAGCAAACAGAGCTGTTTAACAGAACACACCCAGGTCTGCCCCAAAAGGGACCCAGCTGGCAGGCACCTGTCTGGGGTGAGACGACCTGTTTGTATCTCAAGCTGTCACCAGCTGCACTGGGTGGATGCAGTGTCCAGGTGAGGTGGCACCTGGTGCTGAGGCATCTGTTGCCTTCTCCTGACAAGTGGAGCATGCTTTTCTCCTGTGGTAAATGATGACAGATAACCTGGCTGTCACTCACTGTGGTATGATGAACTCCATTGTAATGCTGAGTTGACAAGCCAGGTGTGTTCCATAAGTGTAAGACATGCCAGCAGCCAGTGCAGGCCCTCATTCAGAAAGCCTCATGCTATTGGAGGATGCTGGAGGACAAGTTTAGGAACTGATGTTTTAATAACGTGGAAAGCTTTTACTAAAACCACTGGAACTGCATTTCTGCTTGTACTGGCCAAGACGAGCTCCTTTCAATGGCTTTGGCCTTTTCTGTCAGGCCCTTTTTGTCTCCAAGACTATCTTTTCCATACTGATCTTCTGGATCGTCAGAAAACTCGTGAAATTTTTAAAATTGTAAGCTTAAAGTTATCTCTTTTGGCTGCACAAATGAGTACATGGAAGTGCATGGAAGAGAGATGGAGTGACTCATCTTAGGAAGACTCAACTCTGAATATTAAGAGCAGTGTTTCTAAATATGATTTTCTTCTCCACAGAAGCTAAGGAGTTGGTACAGGGCTAGCAAGAAATCTTTCTCATAAAAGAAGTGAACTTCTGAGTTTCTGTTTTGTGTCAGTTCATATATATTTCTGCATTTGCAGCTTGAAGCAGTTGCATTTTCTTGCCATGTTCTATTACATTTAATAACATAGCAAGCCTGTATATAATTTCATTTCCATCCGGTGGACACAGCAGGGTAGCGAGCCTATGAGCATAAATGTTGGACAGCTTGCAGTTATTATGGTATATGTTTTTGGAGCTTTGTTTCACTGTGACCATAGTAAACTTTAAATTATTGCATGAAAATGGTGTCTCAGTTCTTTGTCCCATACTTCATTCATGCTGTCTCATGACAAAATCTCAGTGTAGAAACTGTATTTACTGAATCAGTGTTAAATTGCAAATATGGTTTACTTTTATAATCCTACAGCAATGCTCCTGTGTTAGACTCCTGGTTATACTCCTGATGATATCCTGACCTCTGCTGGTTTGAGGTTTATCTGTCTTTCTATCAGCGGTGATTGAGTCTTCGCTGATTTCAGGATACCATTCACAGAACAATGAAAGTGTCACATTAATGTAGGCTAACACTAGAAGCTTTCTAGGCAGTATCTTTTGAAGTCACTTATTTGGCAAAATTATATATGCTTTCTTTTTGACTTAACTGTGAATTTAAAAACGAAAGTTCTTAAGTCGCACTTTGAAGTTTGCAGCTTATGTAAAGCGTTGTATATCCTTGTGAACTTTGAATCCTTTTTCATACATGTTCAGTGTAAAGCTCAAGCAAGGTTTGACCAGGTGTCTTTTTCTGTCATATTTTTGTGTGCAGTACTTCTGGAATGGGCATTATTTCTATGACTTTCAATGGTTTGTTTACCTTGCTGGACATTTGATAACTTAAATGCTTCACGTTGTCCTTACGGTATGAACTTCATATGAATCACACAGTACATCTGAGATAAAACTAAAGGAAGAAAGATGATTCAGAATAGAAAAGTGGACACGAAATGGACCTCAGGATGTTTGGAGTCTGTGTCAGACTGTTTTTTTCTGAGGCTTCTGCTGAGGCATTGCTCTGAGCCTCAGCTATAGCACGCTCACTGTCTGTGAAGGTAGAACACCGCACACAAGGTGGATACCTGCCAATAGAGCTTCACACTTCTTCTTTTCAGCACTGTATTATTTACTGACACCAGACTGACAGACCTTCTCTTTTTCGGTTAGGGATTCTGTTACTTCCAATGACAAAAATGCTTCAAAGTATAAAAAAATAGTCGTAAGACTGATAAATGGATTTTTATTTATTTATTTATTTATTTTTTGGTGACAATTACACGGAATTTGTCTAAAAGAGCAGCAGCAGCATCCTTCTACTCTGCAATGAGCTGCTTCTGATCTGTCCATGTTTCCAGTGTTGCACCTGTTAAACATGAAAGTGAACATAACTCCGACTGGAAAATAAAAAAAGAGCAAAAAATTTTCAACAACAGAACACAGAAATAATTGCTGTTTTGACTACAGTAGGTTCACATGAGAACTGGGATAAATTGACACAGAAGACATAAAAGCTTGAACAAGCATACAATTGAAGTGAGCTTTTGGCTCAGAAGACCAGATATCTTGAAAGTAGATCAAACATACAAACAGAAAGACTTCAGAGCAGATGGGGTTTCATTTTTCTTAGCAATTATCTGGAAAACCTGTTGAGGGCAGAGACCTTTTCTAACTTAATAGCAGTGTTATTCCAGCAGAATAAACTACTCCTGGAGAACATCTGTTTCTGAGATGTTGAAAAGATTTGTTTCTTAAGGGGGTTCTGTGTGAGGAGAGGAATCAGAACCAATGATGTGAAACATGAAATTTGGGAAGCAGTCACTTATGTACTCTTTCCTTCTAACCTAACTCTTAAGGAAGTGTTTATTTTTTGTTTTTTTTATAAATATATATACATACATACACATATATGTTTAAAAAGTGGTTTAGGAATTACCAAATACAGCATGGAACCTGAACAAGAACGTGAGCAGTTGATTGATTGCAACATGAAGAGTTGGCTAAGTAAGGTTAAGATAGGAGTAGCACTTACTTCCAAATAAGAAATAGCAACAACAACCAAACCAAACCCCTTCTTTCCTGTATGCCTTATGGACTGAATCACAGTTGGAATGGATCTAAGCAGTCATTGAGCTGCACTTCTGAATTTGAAGTGGGAAGTAGAGGGACTGGCCTTTATGAAAAATCTGAATATTTGCTTATGTTCACGTTTGAAGAGAAAGCAGTGGACACAGATAAGCTTTCTGCTCTACTTTTTTCAGTGTTGACCCTCAGCTACAAAGCATTATGAAAACAAAAAGCCCAAAACACCCCTCCTGCCTCTTTCTAGGATAATCAGAGATATGAAACCTACTTTACAATGTGTAAAACATGGCTGTAGAAGTGCCACTTTGTGAATCTTGTTATCATCAGAGCCAAAGAAGTGCGCAGTTGTGACTGTGAGAAGCTGAAGTGCCAGGAATTTAGGGACACAAATGGATAACTGCAAGTGCTTGCTTGGTTCCCATATTCAAGAAGTTGATGGCAAGTGTAGCTATCTTTAGGATTATGGCGTTGTCCAGTGTTTTTAAAGCCATGTGGAGCATAGAAGTATGAAAATAACATTTATTATGTTGTTCTATTTCAACTGCTTATTTTTTATATAGTATTTTTTTGATTTCTCATTTTATCCCCTTGTTGCTGGAAGATTCTTGTCAATAACTTCTCCAACAGTGAGTTATAGCAAAACTTTATCACTTTTCAAGACCAGAAATAGTCCCATTTTTGCTGCCATACTTTTTCTTGCATACACTCATACATGTCCTTTATTTAAAGCTTATGAATTGTGATTGAGATCAACGTATTCTGGTTTGCTGCGTCACTTGAAGTATACTGGTTTGTTTCTGTCAGGGTGTGTACTGCATTTTTAATTGGTGCCTTTTACGAAGGGATGGTTTGTATGGCTGCTGGAAAGCAGTAGCTAAATGTGTCCTGGGTAAGGCTGGCTAAGGGCAGCTACCATTGGGAGCTATTGGGAATAGGTGAACGGTTGGACTGGATGATCTTTTAGGTCTTTTCCAACCTTGGTGATTCTGTGATTCTATGATTTATTGCAGAATGAGCGAACTTAAACTGTTTGCAGCAGAAATTATTTGCCTGAAAAATCAGTGTGAAAACAAATCAAAATGATTTTTGTATTTGCGGAAAAAAAATGTGTAGAGAAGTAGCTCCTATAAATGTTGCACTTAATTTTTTTCTTGATGTTTTTACAAATACATTAAATTAATAATTTAAAATGTGTTCATTTTGAGATGATTAACATACTGTAATTTATTTTCAGCAAAAACACCTTGAAATTGAAAGGACCACAAAATGGCTTAAGATGCTGAAAAGCTGGGAAAAGTACAAGAATACTGAAAAGGTAAAGTTAAGCATCCTGTCTTGTTATCACTTTTGAATGAATGTGTAACCTTAAATTAGGTTGTCTTATTTTTGATCAGAAAAAATACACCTGGAAAGAAAACTGTTTTTTTCTTTCAAAAAGCCATAATACATTAAACAAACTAATGAAGAAACATCCAACAAAATAAAACAATCCCTGTCCCAAAAAGAAACCGAAAAAAACCAACAGCAGTAGGCAAATGCAAGGAGTTTTCACTGAAGCAGGTTGCCCAAGGAGGCTGTGGATGCCCCATTCCTGCAGGCATTCAAGGCCGGGCTGGATGTGGCTCTGGGCAGCCTGGTCTGGTGGTTGGTGGCCCTGCACACAGCAGAGGGTTGGAACTGGATGATCATTGTGGTCCTTTTCAACCCAGGCCATTCTGTGATTCCATGATTCTATGAAGGACAGTACTCTTTGTTCATACTAATAATTGTGTGTTACATTGTGTTGCGTGCTGAGAGTTTGGGTCACTTAGCAAATTGTGTTCATGTGACTGCAGAATAATTTTAGGAGCAGATGAAGCATTTGACCTGCTGGCCTTCCCTTGCACCTAGCTGGTGTTACAGAAACTTGTTTTTGGGTACATTTTTAGAGTGAGAAGGAGGGAAGAAGGGAAAATCTTTGTAAGCTTGAAAATTGGGAGCATGTTGAAATGGGAGTAGTTGAGTTCTGCAGGAATCATAATTCCCTTTCAGAGATCATGATTTTTAACTTTGGGGTGATGTTTTTATTCATTTATTTGCTGGATATTGTTGTAATTAATATTTAAATTTAAAGTTATTCTTTTGAGGCACTTAACAAGATCTGAGGATTTTTTTATTACTGATCTTCTATGGTTTCTATTTTTTTTTTAATGTTTTTGCAACCCAAGTTTACTGATGAGCAGCCTAGGATGGCTTGCAGTCACTGTTCCGTGGAAACTGCCTGAATAACTCTCCAAGGAAACTGATTAGTCATAACACGAGGCATACAGTTTGATGTTTAAATTATCATGCTTGCCAGCAAAGATATCTTTAGTGTATCACAAAATGCATGGTTTCTTTGCTAAAAGAAGAGTTTCTTGGAGTAAGTTTTCAAGTAAAAAGTATAGGAAGCTGTTCTATGCCTTGGGATAAGGTGGGTTTTTTTGTTGTTTTCTTTTTTCCCTCCATGTATAATATGTAACTCCCTTCATAGTCTTTAAGAGAAGCCATTTTTTGATGGTATGAATGGGATCTGCTTTTGCTTGGAGATCAATATGGAAGAGCCATTCAGGGATAAATCCCTGAAATATGCTTGCAGCTTTATAACCAAACCCAACAGTGCTACAACATTTCTTGATTTAAAGAAATAAATAGTAAAATGATTTTCTATGTGCAGTTACAGGTGATTTTTTAAGTAAACAAATTACCTGTTAAAGCTCTTGGCACCGCTTTGCAGATTTTTAGTTACAGAATTAGTTTGAACCTGCTTGGACAACGAGTAATGGTCTGGGGTAACAGAAGCCGAGCAATGTTAGGCAGGCCATTAAGCACCAGATGTTTTTACTCACTTTGAAAGGTAAGTGGGGTTTGTGCATAGATTCCTTGCTGTAAATGTCCTCTTGGTCTTCTTAGATCTGTTAAAACTCACATCTTGTTGAGATGATTCTGTCGATGTATTCTGGTGATGCTGGTCTGCCTGTCTTTTGCTGAGGACAAAGGACAGCTGTTGCACATCCCAGATCATTGCTTGGATGAATGTCCTACAGAGTTTGCTTGCTCCTTTACCCTGTTGTTTCACTATTTTATTCTTTGCAAAATGGAAGAACTTCAATTGGAGAGACTGAGACAAGGATATTTGTTAGAATGATATGCAGAGAAATAGGAGATAATACAGCTGAAACAGGAAGGAGTTTACTTGTCCCCTACTCGTGATGTCTGCAATCCTGCCTTTGTTTTCAAGGCTGCTAAGTGCCTTTATTTGCTTTTCTTTAACATGTCAAAAGCACTTACAGCTGTCTTTCAGGGTATCACTTTTTAAATCTACAGTGAATGCATAAGAAGGTAACTTTTTTCCAAAGCTTTTCTTATTCTTTCTGTTCATAGCACATCTGGCTTTGTTTCTTTATTGAAGTGACTGATCTGGAGATATGTTCACAAATTGAAGAGATGCTCAAAAAAAGCTGTAGAATAGCAACCTAGTTTGCTGTATGTCAAATACCACCCTTCAGGGAACACAACAGCTCTGTGTTGCCTAAGCAGCAGTGGTCTTCCTCTTCAGCTGCCAGTGACATCAGTCCATTGTCCATTGATTTAACTGAATGATCCTCTTCACCAGGCATGTGGAAGGTAAAGCAGATCAGCTGAGCAGAAAGAGCTTCAGTTCATGTAACAAATTATAGACTGAACTATAAATAATGGCAGGGATAATTCAGAATGTTCATAAAGGATATAAGCTTTGCTTTAGGCTAGGAATTTTCACTGGTCGTTGGACCCTGATGGAGCACAAGGATGTTTTTGTTTTTTTCTTGCATCAGAACACAAACAATATAGAATCAAACCCCTCCTCCCAGCCAGCATGCAGTGGAAAATCAGACATTATTTGCTGCTCCTGTTTATGGACAGTGTTTTTCTTATGATTGTATAAAATTTGCAGATGAAGACAGTTTTTACTATAGTATGTTGGAAGAATACACCAATTTCCAACCCTGTTTTTTGAAGAGCAAAAGCAGTAAGTTGTAAGCTGCAAGAACAGTTCCTGACTCTTGCTTTGTCTTCACTTGATTGGATAAAGTGCAATAGAGGAGCAAATTACTGAAAAAAAAACACCCAGCAAACCAAACAGCCTGTCACTAAAGGATTCACTTCACCTGGCAATCCCTTGGTTTCTGTGCAGTCAGACTGCTCCTGAAATCACAGCTGTTTGGAAACAGCACTGAACGAAACATTGCTGCAGTGATGAAAACAACAGTAGTAATTTTTGTAGTTACAGATTATAATTGTAATGCTGGCTTGGTTTTGGAAAATGAGTGAGAGACAGAGAAAATAACGGTCTCAAGGATGGAGTGGGTATTGCAAAGTACTGGACTTCAGAAAGCCCTTTTGTAATGAGCCTACGATAGTTTGGGCTTGAAGCAAGCTGTTCATTCCGTAAATATACTATAAATGAATCCATGCTATTGATTACATTATCCAAAGCTGTCATACACCTAACTGCAAAGTATAGTTTTCTTTTAATTCTCTTTTGCAGAGCTGCCTGGAGGCTGCTTCCTTAGTTCTTTCCTTCTTAACTTTGCAAGGAGAATTAATGAGAAGATATTTGCACACTGATATGTTTGTGTGTGTGTGTGAGATGCTTCGATTTACATCTTCCCTTAGTCCTTATTGCAGAAGAAGATCTCAAGAGAAGTGGGAACTCTTGGGAGTTCATCTTGCTTCCCCATTAGAACTTCTGTGCTTTAAAGTTTCACAACAAAAAAGCAGGGGAAGGGCAGCCTGTGACCACGAGGAACTGGAGAAAGACTGAACCAGGAAAATGTCAGTCTCTTCCATCTTTGAGCAATGAATTATAGGTAATGAAAGAAGACGTAATGGAAATAAGCACACTCATCTTCGTAACTGTGTAACCTCCTTGCCTCCTATGTGATTATTTAGGTATCTTTTCTGTGGAGTGATCATAATTCTTACAGACACCAGTCTCTGAAATGCGGACCTGTCCTTGTGTCTTTGTTTTGACAAATATCAATCACACAAAGCTTTCATCTCCCTATCAGTCATTTCTTATGCAGGAAGTGTCAGTGAGTAGCAGAGTTTGTCTTTCATTGTGGTGTTTCTCTAGCTTATGCTTTTATTTTCTATTTGTATTCTACTGCTTAATAGCCCAGGGTACTATCAACCACCATGGATATTGAATCTTTCCTGCTTAGTATGATCATAACTTTCATGAAAGATTAAATAAAACTGTTACATTCCCATTTGAGTATTTCCACTAAAGTATTTCTGTCTTTTGCTGTCTACCTTCATCTAGCTATGACTGAAGTCACTTAAATTGAGAGAAAAAGGAAGAATTGAAACAATCAGGGTAGCTGGCAATTTCCAGCTGTTCTGGCATTCACACAGAATATAATAATCAAGTCGCCACTTAGTTTGGAATCTGAACACAGAGCCGTAATGAAGAACCCTCTTCTCATTCCTCAGATTTTTTTGAATGAGATTTAGCAGCTCTTGAATTTGCACTTTTTCTTTCCTTTATGCAATCCACGGAAGTTGAAGAACCTCTAAAGGCAGCAGCTTTTATAAATATATTTTCTTTTCACTATAAATATACTTTCTTGTGGGCTTTCAGATTTTAATTTTGATGCTTCTCATCGCTAATTCTTTTTGAGGTGGCAGAACCCCTCTGTGTCATATGCAGCTCTTCCTAGTGTAACTGAAGACGTCTTATTTTCAGACAAGCCAGTTTTCTATCTGGCAGAAGTTTGACTGCCAGGTCCTGCTCTTTAACCTGTACTGTATGGTGACAGCCTCGTTTCTTGGCCATGTACCAACTGGATTATCAGTTTTAAATCTGGGACTTAGGAATAAGGGGGCAGTTGCAGACTTGCTGGTATTTTTTATTGTTTTTTTTTTTTTTTTTTCTTCTTAGCATAGAGGCCATATTGAACATTGGATGCTAACATCTTCATTATTTGAGATGATGGCTAAGATTTATTTGGGTTATTGCAAGTCTAGTAGTCGGGTTTTTTTTATCATTTCTCTTTTCCTTATAAACTTTTTAAAAATTCATTCTGTATATTCTCTAGTTTCATAGAAGAAAGTGCAATTTGCAGCTCCAGTTTCTTTTTGCATGAGACGCTCCTTTGGAATCAGTGATGGATCCTCACCGTGCTGCACGTGTGTCCTATCTACCAGAATCAGCAACATTAGTGATAGTTCCAAGAGTTTGTAATGGATGTCCTTAGCTGAACATTAGCTTAGATGTGATAAAGAATTTGAACCTACATTTTTAAGTTGTGTTCACATAGTTCTGTCTACTATATCTGTGTTTTCCTCAGTGTCGTCTAATGATGGAAGCATTCCAGGCTGCACAGCAGCACTCTCTGAATGATGCTTGTTTTCACTGAATGCTTATCTGAATTACAATATGTTTGTGTTTTCTTTTGAGCTTCTATCTTAAGAAAGCCTTATTTTTAATGAATTTGTTGAAGACTATTTGCTTTTTGTTCTACTTCTAGGGAGATGAAATAAAATGTCTTGCTAAATTTTCTACTACTTATTTTAATTATTAATTTAGAGAGAGCAGAGACTTGATTAGGGGTCTGCAAGCATATTTACTTAGCCTGCAGTTCTCAATGTAAGATAAACTTACACAGAAATAAAAGACAGCAGAGGGCAGTAGTATGGTACTTATGGTACAGATGTTCAGCTGGCTAATAATCAGTTTGTTCACTTGTGTGTTCTTTAACTTTTTGATGACTGAATGATAATGAGAGATGAGTTTTGCTTTGATGCTTGTATTTCCTCCCCTCCGGCCCTGAGACGCAGTGCAGCCGTGTGATTTGCTGTTACATAAAAAACTTATTCCTGCTTGTTTGCAGGTTGTTTGTGTAATGGAGCCTGTGCTGTGAAAGAGACTCATCTCTCATATCTGACCTATGAAAGAGTCTCATATCTCATTTCTTATCTGATAGACAGTGAAAGTCCTTAGTGTTGTGCTCTGTTTAGTCTGTAGGCAGGTTCTTCTCATGTTCTGGAATAACTGGGAGCTTCAACAGTGGATTTGACTGGATACAGATGTGGAATGGTTTGCAAAAAACTCTGAACGTTCTTTAGATTTGTTCTGCCAGTGTGATAATTCTGATTCCAGCAGTTAAATATGTTTCCTTACTGTAGTGTGGGCCTGAGGAATGCAGCTAAATGTCACTGGGAGCTTGTAACACAGGTTAGCAGATAAGGTTGGCAAATTTAGCTCATTCTGGTTTCCAATAGACGGGCTAATCTGACACCACTGCATTTCTGATTCTTCTCAAACCACAGTGGGCTTACCAAGCTGCTGGTCTTAGTGCCTTCCACTCTTTTCAAAGTTAGTAAAAACAACTCATTTTTCAGTCTTCTCTTTTAAAAGCCCTTCCACCATTCTCTATCCCAGTTTTATCTTGCTGCTTTGAGAACTGTTTTAGTGTCTAGTTGGTTCAGCCTGAGAAATGCAGAAGATGGGAAAACTGGAAAGTCATCTGCAAAACTGATCATTGTTCTCTTTCAGCTTTGTTTCATGAAGTAATGCCCATAGCTTGGGTTGTCTGGATTTGTTTTAAGTATTTCAGGAAGCAACTGATGTCACAAAGGCCTATTTCTGGCCTTTAATGTCTACTCAGCCTTTCCCCAAAATATTCTTTTTAGAACAAAACTCTTCTTAAGGATTTCTTTTTCAGCCTATTCTGCTCACTAACCAATCTGACAGTTGTTGGAGACATTTGGTAATAAGTCACAAAATGATAGTGGTCTGGCAAAAAGCCTTGTTATCAAGATGCACTATTGTAGTGTGGGCCTGAGGAATACAGCTAAATGTCACTGGGGGCTTGTAACACTCCCTTCAGGTCAGCAGATAAGGTTGGCAAATTTCGCTCGTTCTGGTTTCCAATAGACAGGCTAATCTTTTTGCAGAATGACACCACTGCAATTGGTGCTGCTTGGCATCCAGAAGACTGAATTATCCTTTCTCTCAAGCATTTACTCTTGTGTTTGGGTTGGCGTACACTGAAATCCTCAGTGTGAGCTGAAGTCTGGATGTACATCGGTAGAAGAGTGCTTTGTAGCACTTTGGCTTAATCTTCATCCTTGCAGGAAAAAGCTGGAGTGATGTTGTTATGCTCCTGCTAGACTTGCTGCTACTTAAACAATTTTAATAGCATTAAAGCTCCAAAGTTTCCTTAACATCTCTGATGTTTTCTGTGTGTATGGCCTCCAGGATCTATCTTGTAATATCTTGTACAATTGTATAAGGAACAGAAAAAAAAAGAGTTGTAACCCTAGCAGGTTGTGTTTGCCTTAGATGACCATCAAAAAACTTGTGTAAGAGCGAGGCATTCTGAAGTCCAGACGTGGATTTTATCTGGCCTTAGAGATACCCTTGTTTTTTGAATTCTCTGATTTTCCTTTGCTCAGCCGTGTTTTTAGGAAGATAACCTTTTCTTTGTGTGTGGCTAAAAAAGAGAGTGAGTGAGTAAGGTTTCATTGTCTGAGGGTTGGCTTACCTTGGGTCTCTCCTGGCTGCATAAAGCCAAGATTGAAGACAGCAAGTCTGTACTTCTCTGTTTAGAAATCTTCGTGCTCCTAAATGCTGCAGCAAAAAGAAATGCAAATTGGAATAGAAGCTAGGAATACAGTTGTCAGTGCTCCTGATTTTTCAAATAAACCCAGTGAGAACCAACCCACTAAATCAAAATGGAAGAACAGTGGCGTGTCAGAGGCAAGACTGACATGAGATAGTTAGTATAACTACTCTAGCTTTGCACAGGTACCGATTTGTCCCCTTGTGACCCATTTCGAATACAAGCTGTGTGTCAGTATAGACTGTGTCAGGAACAAGGAATTTGATGTTCAGTTTCACAGCCAAGAATTCTATGTGGTGTTGTAAAGTCATTCTGTAGTCTTAGAAACTCTAGCTGGAATATCTGCTGTGTGTTGTTTTTGTGCAAATACTTTTTCCTAAATGCATATTAAAACACTTGCTTATTAATTTAGAAATATGGTCTGAAGTCTTTAGTTTGTGGCGTTTCCTGTGTTTGCAGTGAGCTCATGCTTGTGATACACATACATACACTGCAGTTTTACAAGAATGCAAAAACCAGCAATGCATTTTTGTACTGCTAGTTTTTAGAGCTTTGCAGTACTGCCTGATGCCTTTCACCATTGCCATTTATACATTATAATTATAGTGAGTTATTTGTGGCTTGTCCTGAAACCTTGTGTAGCTAAGAATCTGTTTTTCCATGTGTGTTATCAAATCTAGAGTTCTCTTTGCAGTACTTTAAGAATAAATGCTCCGTAGCAAAGGCAATCCAATTTTGACTTCCTGCATACTGAAATCTTGATTGCCTGCGTGTCCATTTTGTTCTCTGTTCCTTTGCTGATTCCATCAACGCAGGCATCACTGGACTCTTACTCAAGATTGAGATGGTTTGTCCCCAGCCAGTTGTCCCTTTGCCAGGATAATTGACAAAATTGCCTTTTTGTCTTTAGCACTTTTCATATCACCATTTCTTTTATTCAGAACTTTGTGAATTGGGATGCATTTATGCTTTCTTTTCTTTTTACAGTTTCACAGGAGAATTTATAAAGGAATCCCATTGCAGTTCAGAGGGCAAGTTTGGTCTTTACTACTTGATGTCCCTAAAATGAAAGAAGAAATGAAAGACTTGTACAGCGTGAGTTGTTAGAATTTCCACTTCATCTTTTTTTTTTTTTTTTTTAATCTCAATATTACAAATTACCTTGAATTTCACTGTTTTTTTTTTTTCATTCTTTTTTTTTTTTTTTTTTCCCATATATTGGAAAGCACTTTACCAGCTTATCTGTTGGTTCTGGTATTGATATAATTAATTTGATTTTTCCTCTTCCCATTCCCAAATCTTTGTTAAAGCCCCCTTAAAAGCAAAGTGAAACAATATAAGACAAAACTCTTCTCCTCTGAAACAACAACTCTTCCTTGAGAAATTTCTATTAAGGAAGTGCCACATCAGCTGAATATCAGTAAGAGGAGTCTAGTGTTCTCAAGGGGGTGAGGAGTTGTTGCCTTCTCCATCTTGTTAAAGCCAACAGGGCCTCTGGGAGAGCAAGTTGGCAAACTTTATGCCATGTTACCTCTGAGTTGAAGCATAGATATCTGTTACAAAGTACTGTCATTTAGTTTGTTGTATTCTCAGAGGTGTAACTAATACTGAGGTGTTACCTACCAAAAGCTACAGGCAAAAATTGACCACTTAAGCGTAACCCTACTTAGAGTGTAAGGGAAAAGGTATGCGTTGCACCCAGTCCCACCTGCATGCTGAGTAGCAGTTAAAGCCACCTTTCAGAGGTATGTGACCAGAATAATTCAACTTTTCTTCTCTAACTCTGCTTTTTCTGTGGATTTTTCTGTTTGCCATCTGAGCTTAACTTGAGATCCCGAACTGTAGACTGAGGTTTGTATGCAGGCCAGAAATTTAGGCAGAAGGGGAACTGAATCTTGTCACATTAGTCTTTTCCTCTCAATCTTTCTGCACTAGGAGATTGTAGGAAGATAGTATAACTAACAGAAAAGTAAGATAACATTGTATTTATTTTTTTCTCTACTGGAACTGAAATGTTCACTGCCTTTTAAGAAAAAAACGTCCAGAATTTCAAGGAAGTACATTGCTAGGTTTGATTTTTTTGGCACTCTTCAGGAGCCGCCGCTTTGGCTCTGAGCAGACATGGAATCTTGTAAGGTCATGAAAGAAGATCGATGTTGGCATTGATGTTATCTAAATTTTGGTCTCTGTGATCTTCTTCTTGAATTATTTATCACTCCTTAGTCTGACAGGCTGCTCTTTCTGACTATTAGATTTTGTTTAACTTCATAAGGGAGACTAGAGGCAGATCCAGAAAGAATAGGATGGAATTCACACTGAGTAATGTAGTTGTGGGAAAGAATACTGAGTATAACTAAAAGCATTTTAAAATGTTAATTCATATTAAGAGATTATTGATGCCATTTAGTGCAAAACAAAAAAGTGTCTTTGTAGTTCAAATATGGTAGTAGTAAGAGTTCCTTCTGTCATAATCCTCACTTGTTTATTTGCAATAAGCTCATTTAACTGCTCTCCACTTTTCCCATTTCCTGAAGTGTTATTAAGATTCATAATAATTCTCATTTACAAATTGCAGACATAAAGGTACAAGGAAGATGCATGGTTGGAGGTGAAACTGCTTCTTACAGTCCTTGGTGCAGGGAACTTACCAGTTCTTAATCTTTTAATATTTCTGATTCCAGAACTCTAGGTGCCCATTCTAGGGGCTCTCATCATGACCAGGACTCAGGGTACTTCTTTTCCCGTAGTTCCAGTAAATCATGGGCTCTGGGTCCTTAACCTAGGCTCTGGGTCCTCATACCGTCTTAAAACTTTCTGATCCCTTCTTTTCTGACTGGAGGACAAGTCACTCTGGATGCTTGTACTTTAAACCTTTGTTTTCTTGCAACCAGAAGCTGTAGAATTCTACCTTATGAATGGCCATGATATTCCATAAAAATGCCTTTTCCAATTGAATACAGATAGAAGTCTCTCACATACTTGACTTTCATGGACAGAAGCAAGAATGAATGAGAGAATGTCAAGAAAAAAATTACTTTAGGGTGAAAACTAAGAAGGCAGTCCAACCTTTGCAGGCTTCCTGAAGTTTTCATTTGCAAAATTGGACTTAATCATAAAACATCAAAGCAAGTAGAGTTATTCTACCATTAAATTGGTTAAAACAGAAGGTCAGAGGAAATGACTAGGGAAATGTCCAGAAACGTCCATTATCTATATTTAAATAGTAACTGGCAGTGATGTAACTTTTTCTTCTGCCTAGAGAAAAAGACAACAAAAGCATGAAAACCAGCCTCGGTCATTTCTGGGAAGTCCAGACTGGTGCTGTTGTTCCTGAGCAGTGAAATTCACTTGTCTTTCTCACTGCACTTTACATGAGAAATAGCAATTAGAAATTTGAAATGCTAAAACATAGTGAATGTTGTCACAAAAGTGTATGTTCTGGGGTTGGTCTTTTTACATTTATACTATGTTAATGTGCATTTGACTATATAGAATTTGTGTGTGTGTGTATACATGTATATTTTTGAATGAGTTTCTGAGTTGCCATTTTACATTGAAGATTTTAAATCATGAGTTTAAGTGTACAATTAAGTAGGTTTCTCCTTTTTACAAGCTTACAATAAGGAACGGAGGGTTAAAACTGTAACTTATGTCTTTTATTCTTTTCCTAGAAATTGAAGTGTCAAGCACGAGGGTCTTCACCAGATATTAGGCAAATTGATCTTGATGTAAATCGAACATACAGAGATCATATTATGTTTCGAGACAGATATGGTGTTAAGTAAGTAAATTAGGAGTTTTGTTTTATAATTGGTTCCTGATCTGCCTCAGACCTCTTTGATTTGCAAAAGGATGTTGAATGTGAGTTCCAGACTTTCAAAGCAGAGCTGTCTGTGTGCTATGAGGTAATTACCATTACTGTTACAAAGCCAAATAGTTACTTTTAGCCAACCAGTGTGCCCAGTGCAACCAACCCACAGCAGGGGGCTGAAACTGGATGATCTTTAAGGTCCCTTTCAACCTCAGCCATTCTGTGATTGTTTCTAGCATGCCACATTAGCACCCTGCTGAGATGAAAAGGATAGGGTGAGTTTTCTGACTCTTTTTCTTTCCAAGACATCATCTACAGTAGTGTACTATTTTCAAAAAGCAGTACTCAAAGAATTATGAGCTTTAATGTGATTTATTAAAGAAGCATTTTCCTATATTATTCCTCTAGGTATTTTGCAGACAAATTCTAAGTAGGCATGGGAAATTTCTGTGATGGTTGCAACGCAGGATGGAGTACAAACCAGAAATTCCCAAAGCTGAGAGCACTGTTCTGTGCAGACTGTAGTTTAGATGTGTTTGTGCTGTGGTATCTACACTGGAGCTGATGTGCCTTGCCTGTCAGTACTGCTGACATGGTGCTATGCAAAAATGGCTGTATCGCATCTGAGCCTCAGCTAGTTTTAACACACACGGTTTAAGTGGAAGCAGAAGCTCACTACCCGGTCAGTTTGGGGCTAACTCTGGCACAGCCTGCTCCGTTCCTTGTGGCTGTGTTGTGAGCACGTCCTCAGAGTGTATTGGAAAAGCCTTTGGCTGTTTCAATTTCACACTTGGAATAGAACTTGGAATTACTGTACATGCATTATACATTTCCAGTGATGTGGATGAAAATTGAGAAATCATTCCGTATAGCAATGAAATAAAGTCTTCCAGGTAAATCAATAGCTTGTTTGACTTCCCAATGGACTTTACATTTTTGAGGGGTCGTTCTTTTACAACTCTTCAGTGGTACCATCCAGTGTAAATAGTACTAAGATTACCATTATTTTTATATCTTACTGTGAAGGAGATTTGCTCTTACATTGGCCTTCATATCGTTCAAATTCCCATAACTGATAACAGAAGGTTCTCATGGATGGTACCTGGAACCTAACTTTTTTATTTCATTTTGTCCTTGTAAAATAAGACTGAAGATTAATAACTAGTACTTCACATTACATTTTTTTTTTATTATTACCTAAGAATAGGTAAGCTCCAGTTTCTGAAGAGACTGAAAAAAATGCCATAATCTCTAGATATTTGGGGAAAATTCTCTAAATGTGCATCCTCCTTCCCAACAGAAAATGAGCAGCTTTTTGCTCAAGATTTCTTTTTATAATCTTCAAATATTTGTCTGTATGTTTAATCAGTGACAAGCAGAGGGAATTTCACTGGACACAATAGGGTACAAGACTCAGGAGTTAAACTCTAGCAGTTGTAGTTGAAAGGAGGCATTCACATTTCCAAATTCCCTTCCCAACAAATGACAGGAAGTAGATGTGAGTTTAAAATCATATTATGAGAATTCTCCATTGTTTTGATGTCCCAATTTGAGAAGTGTGGAGTTTATATATTTTTGTCCTACTACATTCACAGCTTAACGCAAGACGACTCAAGCTGTTTTTATGGAAAGCAAGGGGCAAAGCTCTGTGTGTACTACACTGTTAGAATTGCAGGGTCTGATATACTAAGCATAGGATGGAGAGTTGGAATTGTGACTGACAGTAGCAGTCACTAAAGCTGCTTTTAATTTGGGTGCCAAGATTAAGACACCTCTGTACCTGCTTTGTGTTTTATCTCTGTGTAACTCTTTGCAATCAGTAACAGCTGTTAGTGTTCTGCAAACAAATTTGGTGTGGTGTGTTTAAAGTCTGTCGTTTTGAATAAATCATTGTTTGACATGTATGCCATGTATGCCTCAAATCCCTTATTTGTAATAATAATGGTCTGACACCATTGGCATCTCAAATTGTTATAGATGCATTTTGTAATCTTTAAACAAGCAAAATATCAGGAAAGTGCTAAATATAATGTTGGTTTAAAATCGGAAGCACTTATTACTGCTCTTTAGAACCAAACAGATGAAATTGGAGAAACAAGTTTCCAAAATACAGTTAACTAATTTTGTGGTTTTTGTTTTTACGAAACCACTATTACAGCACTTTCTTTCTCTACTCTTGTTTCTCCAGGCAACAATCTTTATTCCACGTTTTAGCTGCATATTCCATATATAACACGGTAAGTTGCGTACTTTCATGTTCTGCTACTCTGAACGTGCTCTAAGTTTATTTGCAATTCTGTATCCTCTTCCTCTCTCCCCCAAAAACCACAACACATTTCAGAGACCTTTGGAAATGCAGAGAAATGAATCATTTGCCTGCTGACACGTTTTCAGCTACTGAAGTTGAAACAAAGCGTCTTGATTAGGAATGTCTTACTGGGCAGACTGAACAGTACATAGAGATTAACTGAGATCAAGTATAGTGTTCAGTAAGAATAATGAATTTGTGCTATGCTGGAGTTTCATACTACTGCTATTTCTTCTTGTTATATTATTTGCCAATTAAGATCATTTGCATGATGGGAGGAAAAACTACAGAAAGGTGCATACAGGGAGTAAGTATGCATTTCATAGCCTGGAATGTTCTAACAAACAAGGTTTTGAAGGCTGCATCTTCCTCACTTAAGCTCTGTTTTAGATATGCTCCAGTGTATATATTAAAGTACATTCTGGTACTAAATTTGGTCTTCACTGTAGTCCTGAATGAGGATTTTTTGAAGTAGAGTTGAGTAAGGGTAGAAGCCTGCTTATTTTGTAATGTCCTTTGACTGCATGTTAAAAATAGAGAAAAGTTACTATGTCCAAATTTAATTTTGCTTTATGCACTATTCCCTTGTTCACTGTGCCTGTTCTGATCACTTTTGAACAACTTTCATTTTACATCCATCAGCAAGTCCTTACAATTCAATGTGAAATTATCCAAAGTTGTGAGTAAGAGTGAAATTGAGCAGTTATTCTACTGAAGTATCACTTCATTTCAATTTTCGGAGTTCTAAGAAATGTGGCTTTTATTTCCAGTTTCAATCTGCTCATATTTATTCGGCCCATAAATGAAGTTACATTGCTAGCATTTGTCACCTTTCATTTCCTGTGTTGTCTTAAGCTTTTTGTTGGTAGTGTAAGTGCTGAGAAAACTCTGGAAGGAAGAATTTCCTTAATGTATTTTTTGTGCAGCGTTAAACTAATGTCTGCCAGTTGTATGCAAAGTATTGTTTAAGGTCAGCTGTTACAATACAGGTGAAGGGAATGCTGCAGTGAGTTTTTAATTTGCTTTAGCATTATTGTATTTTTCTTCTTAATGTGTCACAGTTCTTATGCTTTGTTTTTATCTCCAGAGCAAAGTTCTTAAAAAGAACTTTTAAAGCTGGAAAAGATTATTCAACTATTAATTCATTTTCCTAAATATTTTATCAACGGAGTTATCTGAGCAGTGAAATGATAGCGACAGTTGGTTCCTGCCATAAAAGTCAAAATTAATAGCAGAGAAGTTGCTCAAATTTAGTATTGGAACAGGACTTTTTTTTCCCTTTGTGTTTAATTATTGTGTGCTGCTAAACTTGAGCAGGTTTGTAGTTTCAGGTCACTCCTGAAAATTGTGGTGTTTATCAGAGGGTGCCTTGGTTGGAAAACAAGACAAAAGAATATCTTCCCCCCTCCACAGGCAAAGGCATCTAAGTGGAAAAAGTGTCCCTTCTGGAATAAGATGTTCTAATTACTTGAAATTATTTGTATTAAGCCTGATTTAGAGCATTGTTAGAGAGTTCCAATGAGAGTTCCTGGTTATTTTTCAGATGAATTGTTGAGCATCATCCCTTCCATCTATCAGTATTTTAGATACTCAGAAATCAGATGCTTGTGGTGGAGCCATAATTAGGAAATGCCGCATGCTATCAAGACAGACAGACTCTTTGCCATGCCAGCGCAAAAAAAGCTAAAAGCTCGTGGGTGTGAGGCTTTTGCTTTTGGGATTTTAATATTTTTCACTGTGTAATTTTCAGGAAGTTGGATACTGTCAGGGAATGAGCCAGATCACAGCTTTACTCCTAATGTACATGAATGAAGAAGATGCCTTCTGGGCCTTGGTGAAACTTCTCTCGGGTCCAAAGCATGCTATGCACGGTATGGTGTGTCACGTTACTTAGTATATATTAGCTTTCAACCTGATTATTTAAGTTGTGAATTATTTGAAAATGGAACCGTGCTGCTATGTGTTTATGTTCAATATAAAACACAACTGGAGCTTTATACTGGGATGCCATTGGATGTTACCAAAGTTCACAGTACTTTTTAATAATGGTTTTTCTGTGTCGGTTTCAAATAGTTCCTAATGAAAATCAGATGTTGCCCTTCCCCTTACACTCTAAAGGAATGTAACTAGTTGAAAGCTGATTATGTGGATGTCTATATAGCAATAAAAGACTAGTGGAAAATTAATACAGAATGTGTTAAATAACACTGCAGTTATTCTATCACATGGCAGGACAGGAATCCATAGTAAAAGAAATAAAAATAAAAAATCACGCTGTAAGCATTAATGTTGAGTTCCTTGGTTTTCCTTTTGCCTCACACAGCATTTCCTGCACTCTTAGTCTTGTTACACTTATGTTATTGATTATTCTCTCTTTCCATGTCATATTTAGTATGAACTGTGCATACTGCATGCCCACGGGGATAGAACTACTCTGGGAATTCCATTATCTTTTGTTAATGACATAGTGGTTCACAAAGCTTTAGTTCTTGGACACCTGAACAAGAAAATAGTGTCTGGAAACTGGTTGTGGGTTGTGTTTATTTTATTTTTTTATTTTTTTAAATCCTCAGCAGGCTCTAGCTCCTTTTCCATTAAGACATTCTCATACCATGATAGCTTCCTATCCTATCCCTATCCTATTCCTAGCTTCCTAGTTCAGTGTTCTTTAACCTAGTGTGCTGGTTGGCTTTTTTCTGTTTGTACTTCAACAAAGCCATTGCCTTTTTGACCAAAAAAAAAAAAAAAATAGAATTTATAAAGAATCAAAGACTTGCTTGGAGCTTTACACAATAGTAACACGGAGTAAGAAAATCTTATGTAAACCTGTATCTTTAGATCTAGTAGTAATCAAAAGCCATAAAAACAAAGCTGTGTTGAACATTGAGCTCCTCAGTGACCACAGAAAATTTTAGATGTCTTGGGGAATGAGTTTAAATCAGTTCATTATATATTGAATCAGTGGATCTGATTTTGCTTCCTGGGAGAGAGCTCTACATAAGCAACATTTTTAAGATGCCATGGTCAATTAAACAGCATCTTTTTTTATTTTATTTAAGATTTGAAGACTTACAGTGAGATAAGCATAGAATTGATTCAAACTGATGTTATCTACCATTACTAACCTAATAATAGTCACTAGGGGAAGGTAGTGATGTTTTACTATGGTCCCTTAAGCAGAAATGTGTGCATATCTGTACACGGACATGAGAATATTGCTATGAATATCTGTTCAGATCCAGTGGTCTATAGAAGAGCAATATTCTTAGAGCTCTCAATTCCTTCCCCCCCTTTTTTTTTTCATGTTACTGTCTTTATAGTAAATAAACACATTTCATGGTTGACTTCTTTTCTTAGGTTTTTTTATTCCTGGTTTTCCGAAACTGTTGAGGTTTCAAGAACATCATGACAAAATACTGAATAAGTTTTTGTCCAAACTTAAGCAGCACTTGGTAAGTACTGACAAGAATAATATTTCTTAAGGATGGAAATTGATGGAAAGAAAACCTGTAAGGATGGAAATCATGTTTGTTTGATTAAAACGAAGTATTTCACGTAGCCAAAAAATACTGATTTTATTGGCCACAAGGCCATTGAATAAAAAGTTTTTTTGATGGACGTTATAAAGTGTTACTTGATTTTTATGAATATTTTTTAAAACACTGTGGTTTTTACAGGACTCTCAGGAGATGTCCACTAGCTTTTACACCACAAAATGGTTTTTCCAGTGTTTCCTTGATCGCGTGAGTATGTTTTCCATTTGCTTCTGCTGTCTTTAATTGTGAGTTTGAACAGACTGTTTTCACTCTTGATTCTTTCATCGCAGACTCCCTTTACGTTAAGCCTCAGGATATGGGATATCTACATACTTGAAGGAGAGCGGGTTCTCACTGCTATGTCGTACACAATTCTGAAGATACACAGAAGTAAGAAATCTCTTGAGCGCTCGAATGCTAAATAGGCTTTCTGCTGGTTTTGTTCTTATTTTATGTGAAAAATCTTAGTTTCTTCTTTGCCTTGTGCAATTCATGACAAGTGTTTTTCTCTCCTTATGAACAAGCGGAGCAAAATCTTTCCTTTATTAATGTGATTTCTTTTGTCAAAGAAAAATTGTACCATCTTTGCAGTGGGCTTCTAGATGCTAATACCAAAATCACACTTGATTTACTTAATCATAAATAGACAAATACAGTCACACCATACAAATTTAAAAACTTATATTCTGCTGTATTTGTGTTTTAATGTAAGTTCTCAGAAAAATAAGAAAGTTATTTAAACGTCAGCCTGGGTAGAGCTTTGTTGCTGATTATAAAATAGGCAAAAAATGTTCTACTTGTATGCTTTGCAGATGCCTTTCTAGCCACTGTAAGTTTTTAAAAAGTGTTAAAAGAATCCAGAGAGAAAAAGGCTGGTATCTTGTACCTGTAAATACCTGAAACTCTTATCAGCAAGCAATTCAGCAACAATGAACCACCAGTGTTACATCTCATTTTATAGTGCTGTTTGTTCAAGAATATCATTAAAATTCAGAATTTCAGTAGTCTGACCAAATGATCTTTTCTTCCATCTTTTTCTGACAGGAAAAATAAGATTTGGAGTTTTGAACAAAAGCTCTGTCCAAAGCATTTATACCTGCCCATAGTGCCTGCCCATCTATGCCTGCCCCCATAGCACATGAAGTTCCAATTCTGAGAATGAATGTTAGCTTCTTAATATCCTTAGACGTTTCTCCAGATGATAGATACCTTGTAGCTCAAGTTTGATACCATTTACCTGTGGTACTTTTGCATTTTCTTAGTGAAATAAATTGACTCTTTGTAAATTTAGACGTCTATGTGAAACTTTGCAGAATTGATGCCATCCCTTGCTCACTAGCTTATCCTTATGAAACTGTATAAGCATGCAGTTACAGCCCTGAAAGCAAACGTTTGTGTAGGAAACGTGGCCTTATAGCTGTGTAAAATGGGAAAGAAAAAGAATCTGGTAACTATAAAACGGCTTTCAGAATATGACCTGAATTAATTGAAGTGGCAAATAATGCCTGCAGCAATGGTTCTGAACTGCCATAACCATTTCATTGGAAGTTAATTCAGTTGTGAATGAGAATACCTTAAATGTCAAATCTTAAACTGTTTTACTGCTTTTGAAAGCTTTTAAATAAATGATGTGTATTTTAGAGATCTATACCAGTGTTTTGTAAGTTGGGGCTTCAGGCTGAAAATTGAAGATCCAAAACTGTTGCATGTAACATAAGCATACCAAAGGCAGGTGACTTGTATTTAGCTTTTAGAAGATGCCCCTTTTTGGAAAACATTGTTCTAAATAGAAAACATTTCTGTATTAATTTGCAAGTGAATTTCTGATGCATTTTGTAGATTTTTAGTGCGGAGTTCTATTTTGTGCTTAACAAATTGGCCTTTTTTTTGTTCTGTTTTAACAACAAAAGCATCTGATATTGTGCATACATTTTTGAAATGTTATGTTGTTAATCAAGATATTTTTATTTATAATAATATTTTCTTCTTGTGTAGAACATCTGATGAAATTGCAAATGGAAGAGCTTGTAGAATTTCTGCAGGAGACTCTAGCTAAGGATTTCTTCTATGAAGATGACTATGTAATAGAACAGCTCCAAAATTCTATATCAGAATTGAAACGAGCAAAGTTGGATTTACCAGTAGCTGGTAAGATACTTGTACAGATGCAGATTTAGTTACTTGGAGCTTTTTACACCTTGTCCATTTTTAAAGTGTTAATTCATTCTGGTAAAGACTGTGGAAATGGTTGTCTCTTCATCACTGCATACTTATTTCTTCCAAAATATTTTACAGTTGAGAAGCAACACCCTTCATTTCATGAGTTCTGTTTTTTTTGCTCATTGTTCTGTTTACTGATTACAATCTAATGGCACAGCACTTTAAGACATCCCTGATCTGATCTGATAATTCTGATGTATAAAATATCACAGTTTCCAATTATTTGAAGCAACACTGTTGTCTGAGAATACAAATAATTTCATAGCATGGACAGCTAAGAAACAAACATCAGGTCAGACAGCTGGTCCAATCCAGTTTTTTAATTCTTTGTAAGTGATACAGCCTCTGGGTATTTAAGTGAATTATTTTCTTCATTTTTGTTCACCCTTTGTGTTCATGCTTTGTGTTCAGTTGCAGAGCAGTAAGTGTTGTTTCTCAGGACATGACTTCAGAAATGTCTATAGGTTCTCTTCTTCCCGTACTGAGATTCTGTCATCTTTTTGATCACTTTTCTATCCTCTGCAAGTGAACTGAATTTTGTTGTGATTATGCTTAGTTCTTTTTTTTATCCTCATCAATTTGTAAAACAGTACATGAGAAAGAAACCTGTTTTAAAATAAAATAAAATAATGGCAGAAACAGCCTTAACTTTTAAGTTGTTATGGTTAGATTACAGAAGTTAAGAAATGTCAGAATAAAGGTTGCCTATGTAGTCTGGTGACAGCTTCCTCTTGAAGCTCTTTCAGTATGGAATTTCATTTTTGTGTTTCAGTACACCTTACTTACTGCATTCAGTGCTGGAGTTTCAGGGCTCTTCATCAGGAGGAGATATGTATGTTTCTCCTGGTTCTTAGTGGATCTGTCTCTCGGACACGCAGTCAGACACTCTGTGTGTTTATTTCCCATCACCTTGGCTTCTTGTCCCAGTTTCTCTTGCTCCACATTCTTATGCTTTTCCCTCATTCTGACATTTTACAACGTATCCCCCATTATGCCTTCTCCTACCCAAAATAGAGATCTGAGTCTTGCTCCTAATTGCCTCCTCGTCATTCTTGTTTCTTCTAGTCATATGCTTATTTTTTTTAGTGAGTCTGCAGCTCTTCTTCGTGTTACTGCTCATGCTGCTTCTTCCCCTTTCTAATCACAGCTTTCCCTGCTTCTCTCCATTTTCCTAAGCTAGGTTGCAATGTTTTCTTATTCTTCAGAACAAGTTGCACTTTTCAGCACTGTCCTTCAGTTGTCAGCTTTTGTTAGACATCTTGTCTCAGCTGATGCTTGATCACAGTGACTGGATGTGAGTAAATATGTTAATGAACTACTTTGTCTTTTAACTTCAATTCCAATCCATTTTGGTAGAGGAAGATAGGTGCATTGGAGTGCTTTCTGTTAAACTGTAAATACAGAGTTATCAGTGATTGCATGTGAACAGAGATTTTTTGGTGCCTTTCAGAAACTCAAGTTATTTTTAGTTCATGGATGTGGTCAAGTAAATTTCACCAGTGTGGATTGTCTGTTTTCTACTTGAAAATGTGGTAGCTGAAGAGTTATGGGACGTTTTGTAGTTTACTATGTGATGTAATTCCTGTTTTTTCCACCTTGGAAAATAACATAGACACAACTTATGGTGAGAGCTTTTGTGGGAAATACAGTAAGTAAAACACTGTAAGTTTTCTTGAATGAAATACAAATAAATAAATGCAGGCATTTCCTATCTGATTTATGTTTTAGGGTTTTTCTTTTGGGAAAATGTAAAAAGCCTTCAAGTGAAATTTTGATTCAGAATATTGAGTCTTAGCAAAACAATTAAAGGAAGCTGTCTGTGATGTCAAAGGCCATAAAGTGGATACCTTGTTTGAGACACAGGGAGTCATCTTATAGAAGCCAAAAGCAAAAGTTAGTGAACAGTGAATACATCTTCTTGAAGCTGAATGTGAGTTGTATGGTTTCATATTTTGTATGTGTGAGTCTTGATATGACTACCTGGCAGGAAGCTCACTGTTTTAATCCAGGTTGTTTCTTTCTTTTGGAAAGCTAAAGGAACATCAGTTGCTTTAAAAATGTCGTCTTTTTTCCAACATGAGTGAGGAATCACAGAATCACAGAATTGCAGGGGTTGGAAGGGACCTCCAGAGATCATTGAGTCCAACCCCCTGCCAAAGCAGGTTCCCTGCACTAGGAAGATTGAGCAGTAAAATAAAAATAGGAAAAACAGTGTTCAAGTGAATTGTATTTTGTTGCTAGATGAGGAAATGAGCTTTTGTTTCCATTTGAAAGTAGCCTGGGAAAGCCTCACAGAGTAACTATGAAATACTTTATCCTAATCCTTGGAAATCTGGTTGATTTTTCTGCTGTTATCTGTAGTTAGGTGAAGCTGCCTCATTGTTCTTCGTATGAATTTTGCAAGTCTTTTTTTTTCTTCTTTTTTTCTTTCTGTTTTGGTGTTACTAATCACTGTCATCAGGCAGTAATGTTTTTGCACAAGTTCTCCAGATTTTGTAGACATTCAGCTTTGCTCACTTCTGTCTCATTCTACCATCTTTTCTACCTTCGGTCTCTTTTTACTATTTTCCATTTAATTTCATATAAAATTTATGAAATCATTTTATGTCATGCAGTAATATGCACAAAAATACCAAACTGTTCATTTAAGTATTCACTGTAGCCTGAAAAAGGATGTTTATTTTTATTTTTCAGCTGAAATCAAGTTACTACTTCCTGTCTTACACTTTTTTTTTTTTTTTTTTTTTGCATTGAGCAACAATTACATCTCTAAGAACTAAAGTAAAAATGAATGATTGAAAAATATCTCCATCTTACAGTTGCTTCAGTATCAGTCATCCTGGAATAGCAGAGAGCTACTTGAGCTCTGTAGAATTTTCCATCTGGCATCATTTGTTAGCTGTATGGATTTTCCTGCCCTAATAAACAGTAGTAGAGTATTTAAAGAGGTAATTTTTGTGTTATTTTAAAGTAGATGGCTGCTAGTGTCTAATGTAGCTTTGCCTGGCTTGCTTCTTCCATGACTTCTCCCACTGTATTAAGGAGTTCCTTTTTACCTTCAGAGCACAGAGGAGAGAAGGGACTTTATTAAACACTTTGGCGCTGATGAAGCCCTTAAGGTGCTCTGCCAGAACACTAGATGTTCCAGGAGCACAGCTGTATTGATCAGCCTGATTTTGGATGTCAGCTAAATGCCTTTGCCAGCACTGGGACTGTTTTACATAAAGCAGACCACAGATTTGTATGCCTTTCTCTGCTAATTTCTACTTCTAAGTACTGATCTACGTAGGATGGTCTTAGCAACTGCAGCCTTCAGAGTATGGCTCATTACTTGCTCTTCTCAAAACCCAAGGTAGGCGTCTATGTTCCAGTGACTGTATGGAGACAGAAGTCTGAATGGATAAGCAAGCTGCTTATTGTCAGGCCTTCAGAGGAGCAGGCAGTGACATTTATGGAGTAGACAGTCCTATAAAGTAATTCTCTTCTGACATATCTTCAAGCAGATTTAGTAGAGAAGACAATTAGTATTTTCTAGGTTGACTGGAACACTATGAAGGGTGTCCACTTCACAGCACAGTCGCTTAAATTCATGAGACTCCTGTTTGTATCTTCTCAAGGAGCCAGATCTGAGGCAGAGTAGACAAATCTCTTCTTTCATCAAGAGATGGTGGGAAGAATTTCACACAGAATCACAGAATCACCCGGGTTGGAAGGGACCCCAAGGATCATGTAGTTCCAACCCCCCTGCCTAGCAGGGCCACCAAACATACACATTCAGATCAGGTTGCCCAGGACCCCGTCCAACCTGGCCTTGAACACGTCCAAGGACGGGGCATCCACAACCTCCCTGGGCAGCCCGTTCCAGGGCCTAACCACTCTCCTAGTAAAGAACTTCCCCCTAACATCCAACCTAAATCTTCCCTCCTTCAACTTAAAACCATTTCCCCTAGTCCTGCTGTTGTCAGCCCTTTTGAAGAGTTTACTCCCCTCCTGGGTGTAGGTTCCCTTCAGGTACTGATAGGCTGCAATGAGGTCACCCCGCAGCCTTCTCTTCTCCAGGCTGAACAAGCCCAACTCCCTCAGCCTGTCCTCATAGGGGAGGTGCTCCAGCCCCCTGATCATCTTAGTCGCCCTCCTATGGACCCTTTCCAAAATCTCAATGTCTTTCTTGTACTGAGGGCTCCACACCTGGACACAGTACTCCAGATGGGGCCTCACAAGAGCCGAGTAGAGAGGGACAATCACCTCCCTGTCCCTGCTGGCCACCCCTCTCCTGATGGAGCCCAGGATCCCATTTGCCTTTCGAGCTGCCAGAGCGCACTGCTGGCTCATATTCAGTCTCTCGTCCATCAGGACCCCCAGGTCCTTCTCTGCCGAGCTGCTCTCCAGGCCCGCTCCTCCCAGCCTGTACAGGTGCCTGGGGTTCCTCCGGCCCAAATGCAAAACCTTGCACTTTGCCGTGTTGAACCTCATTAGGTTCACCTGAGCCCAGCCCTCCAGCCTGTCGAGGTCCCTCTGAATGGCATCCCTTGATGCAGATCCTTTTCTTATCTTTCATTTAAAGGAACAGCAAAATTCTTAAAATGCCCAACATTTTGATACAAGGTGTCCTGGAAAGAGAAGACAGAGATCCTGGGATGGACTTCTTTTGTGAAAGTATAATAGACCTTACAGCAATGGAGAAGGCCTTAAGTCAGAGATGAAGTCTTACATCTTAATTTTAAGAAAATATTGCCTAATTTGGAATCTGCCATTGTTCTTTTGATCATCTGAACTATTTTAGTGCCTGGAAACACCTGCATTAAGCTGATTACATTCTTCTAGTTCTCCCAGTCTTTTCCATATTTGGAGACAATTAGCAAAATTTGGATTTTACATCTTCCTTTTGTAAATGTATACCTGCTACTTATCTTTAGAGCTATGTTTCAGTAAATTTGTTATGAGTGCTTTTTATGCAGATATTTATCTAACTTAAATACTCACCTACAACAGTGCAGAAATATGTAATTGATCTATTAAATAATGTTGGTTTTCTGCTCTTAATTCATCTTTTGACAGCCAAAATATTGCAAATATGTGAGTCAACTTGACTTGTGTTTCTGATGGCATATTTCTTTTCGTTGTGTTTTGTTTCAGAAGAATTTTGGATTTTTCACTTGTTGTTGAAGAACACACAAGTAGCAGTTTATATGATGCACTTCATATTTTAATCAAGTAATTTTTCTGCCTTGATTCTTCTGTGATATGGCCTTACAGTGTTATTAAAGAAAACAGCACTTACAGAATTATACTAATATAATTAGTATATTATTTTCAGCAATTTGGACCTAGGCTTTGCATCATTTAAAAAATGCTTACTGTTAAAAACTTGCATGCTTTTGTTGAGTCTGACTCAGTTCTGTTGGTTATTGTTCATAGCACAGGGAAGTGTATTTTCTGGAAGAAATACGGAGCTGGGGATAAAAGAAAGAATAGATTCCTTTTTTTAAAAATTATTTTTATATTTTTTTAGAGAAACCACTTACACACTTGTGTCACCTCAGTGACCGAGTTTGTTGACATTTCTGTTATTTCTCTAAATGTAGATGTTTATGACATATTTTTTTTTGTTATTGTCAGTATTACAGAAGTGACCCAGTATTGGGAAGGCAAGGAGTGTGTTTTGTTCTACTGTTATCAAGCTGTCAAGCAAGATTTCATTTGAGCATCTCCTCCAAAAGAGGAGGAAGAGAGAGTGACTTTCGGGCAGCAGTTTGAGCTTTTGGTTCAGGCACTTGAATTTCTTTAAAATGTACCTGGACTTGTAAACTGAACAAGTAAGATGGGAAGTCACTGATGGAAAATAAATGCAAAATATCAAGATGTCTTTTTAAGAGTTGTTTTTATGACCATTACCATCCTTGAAAACTGTGTTAGAACAGTCAGAGTGCATGTATTCTGGTCCTGAAATTAAGGACTAGACTGCTATTCACCAGAGAGAGCACTTAAAGTACTTTACTCCAATTATATGTCTGCTATTCAATGCATGAGGCTGCTAATGCCTCCTGAAGCAATTATCTGTAAAAGTCTTGTAGTTGAGATTGACTTCCACTGGGTGGTGACCAAGACTTGCTAGAGTAGGAGTAAGCAGACCAAAATTTTCTTAAATATGACTTGAATTTTTTTTATCTTTTGGGGAGCAGTCAGATCTGTTTATATTTGCTTTGCTCCTTTTCATGTTAGGCAATATATTTATCTGCAGCAAACAAGCACCTGATTGTTCTTTTTCCATTTAAATTACCTCCACTTCCATTCTTCTCCTTTCTCCCACACTTTTGCCCTATTTTCTTTGTCATTTGCTTGTTTTATACTATACTATATACAAACCAGCTCAATCACTACCTTTCTTTTGAATGAAAAATAGAAAATCCTGTCGTGCCAGCTCTGTAAATTCTAATATAAACTATTATGTTTGTCTTTGGGGAAAGCCAGTAACCAAACTGCATCTAGAAAGCTGTTTTATTGAAGGAATATGGGGACAGAAGACAGAATTCTGCATCTTGTGCTAATATTGTCAGCCTGGGAAAAAATGTGGTTGCCCAGTTAGCTTCAACAGATAAAGGCAAGTCTGATTGTGGAGGCTGCTGCCAAAACATCTACCAGCTGAGCGGGACAGCTTTGTCTTATGTTCTAGTTTAAAGTGCCTTTAAGCATTGTATGTAAACATCATACATTGGACAGAAGATGACTTGTCCCAGAAGTACTATTAGTAGGATTCAGAAGGCCCTCTGTTCGTATAGCTTCAGATAGGAATGTACGCCTCTAATGTGAATTAGCTCAGACTTAGGGTTAACAGCACAAACAGATTCAACTTAATGCCCTTGAAAACATCCAGATAAAATTTCTGCATGTTCAGATCTCAGAAATGTGAACAATGAGTTTAGCTGTCGTAGAAAAGATGATGGCTGAGAGCTGCATGAGAGGCATTAGGCATATTTGGAGTGGAAAATGGGGAGATAAGAGATGCACAGCTTGTCAGAAGAACTGGTGCTTTTGCATGCTTCTCTGGCAAGGTATGTGTACCTCTTAACAGTGGAGATGTTTGTTGTGATTTAATTTCTTACATTTGCTTCTGCACTGTGGTTTCTTTTCCTCTGCTTTTTGCTTCTCTTCCTTCTCTTTCTTTCTTTCTTTTTTGCCTGCATGCAGCATCATGTGTTTTTCTTCTCATTGTTGGTGATGGCGGACTGCTCAGAGCATTCATAGACATAGACTGCATGCTGTTTTGTGCATTTGAGGAATGTCTCCTTGTAATAATGAGCATGCTGTAGGTGTGGTTATCCTCCACCTGTTTATTTGTGTGGACTTTTCTAAACTTCTGGAAATTTAAAGAATAAAGTACTTTGGTAGTTCCACTGGAAGTGGCAGCTGCATGCATGCTTCTATGTATGTATGTATCTGTATATTTAAATCAGAATTAAATATCTTTCTTTTTTTTTTCTTCAGTTTATTAAAACAAATTTTCCTTTAGGAATTGACCAGTTTGGGGGATGTCTTTGTGCTGCAGAACCATGGATCCTTATACCACTTCTCTCCTTCCAATGTTTGTTATGGCAGCAGGTGCTGAGAGCTGAAGCCTTTCTTGAAACAGACTTGAGCATGTGCTTTGTAGCTTTGGCTAGTCAACTGAGCATCCCTAGCAGCGTGGCCTTTCCTAATGTTGCAGATGCAAATGTAGTTGATTAAGCAAGCTTTCTCAGTTGCTTCAGTGTGAGGTCAAGTTAAAACAAATTCTGTGGAAGCTTTGTCGCTAAGATTTAGAGCTGTATTTCTTTTTCTCATTGACCCCTCCCTCCGCACATAAACATTATGCCATAATTTTGCTTTCTGTGAGAACTCGAGGCTCCAGTATTACCAGCCTATTAAAAGGCAGAGGCCTTGATATAGTGCTGTTAGAGTGCAAAGGTTTTCTTCTAAATGAACTACTGTTGTCTTGGAACACTTTGCTTATTGCTCAGTACATGAATTAGTTCCAAGCTGTAAAAGTTTCACAGCAGAAATGCTAAGACTTCTGATAATCACTTCACACCTGTAATTCATGTTATAACATACGTTGTCTAAACAGGGTGCACTACATGTACCTAACTGTAGCGTGTCCTTTTACCCTCAGATGTAAAGGAAAGACAACCGGAAGCAATCTTCAAAGCAGCCTAGGTGGAATGCAGTAAGAATATTTGCTGTATTCTCACTTGGGTTTTATTAGAGCTTAATGGTAATTAAGAAACCTTAAGTGCATGAAATTAAAAAAAAAAAAAAAAACAAAACCCCCAAAAAAACAAAACACAAAACCCACCTTAAATGTGTATTTCAAAGGATCTCATATTGCTCTGTGTGCATTTCTAGAGTAGAAGATGGAAAAAAGGAAATTTGTTCATGCCTTTAATATCTTTGTACAAACGAAGGAAGCATTGCAGGAACTACAGCAACTGATCTTGTGGTCACGTTTTTTGTTTTTCATGTAGTCTGAATAGCTGAATTACAAGCATGGTATTAAAAATCATTTTACTAAAATAGTTATGCTACACTGGGAGAAACTAAATAAAGTGCAGATGCTGAGGAGCCATTTTCTAATTGCATACTATAACTGACATGGAGGTTATACGCATAGCAGCATATGAAGTCTGTATTCTGTGTAATTTATATGACAAATATGTGGTATGTACCTTGAGTATTGTTTCTTAATTCAGGCTTCATGCTATTTTAACAACTAAGATTAATAAAATTGAAAGCATTGTAACAGGCAGTTTCAATATTGGGAATATTTATTATGGGCAAAATTCAGTTTTATTTAGAAGATAGGTTCTTTAGTTTTGCTTTCCACTGTGTTAGTGAGTGCAAATGGAACCTAAATGGTGTAAATGCCTTTTGCCAAACTGACAGTAATAGACAATTTTGAAGAGATTGGTGCAGAAGAGAGTATGTTGCAGAGCTGTTAAATCATTCATTTGCAGCATCCATGCGACTCATTCATCTTCTGTTGTGCTAGCGATGCACTGTTGGGGAGTGCAAATCTACAGATCCCTGCTTCAGATTTTAGCCTGATTTGAAAACCATGGGCCCCCACAGAGATGCAGAACAAACTGATGCTTTGTTTCCAAGACCCACTCATTGGTGCCTGATGCTAAGGTCCTACCATGTAACTTTTAGTACTCTTGCATGTCTTGTGCATCACAGAGGATAGTATGCCAGGTGTGTAATTATGTAAGAGTATTTAATATCTAGAATCTTACATTTGGAGTGGTGGGAGCTTTTCATGAGTAATTTTGTTTGCCAAGGCATAGCAATGTGTACCATGAGTACTTTCAATGCAAGAGATTAGATTTGTGTATGTTAATACTCATATGGTTGTAACTGAGCTACGGGTTGCTTGGGGAAACAAGACTGGAAAGATTTTTCTATAGAAAACCTGGGTAGACAGGATTTATTATATATAAAATGAAGTTTCTGAAGTTGTGTTTTTCTAAAGGAAAGGATGTTTCCATATAAACTTTGTCCTCCTGTGAAAACTCTGAATACCAAGAGAAGGGAAGTTTAATTGTTTGGCAAAATGAGGCTGTATTTTTTAAGTACTCTTTATTTAGCTATCTTGTCATGATTCATACCATCATTGTATTTCTCTCTGCTGTCTTCTTGCTACATCCTAGCTGGCACAAACTGTAAGTTTTCATTTAGTTTATATAGCAACTGATCCATGATGATAATTTGTTATGCTGTTACAATAAATAACACTGACCTTGGCTGCTGGCTTTCCTCTGTGTACTTCTAGCATGAACCAGTTACCAGTAATTGAACTCATACTACTGACTGTAAAAATTAATATGGCTCTCTCTCTTAGTGCAGCCATCACATCAGGGATAGAGATGTTTATGTGTCTTCACTCACATGAACTCTTATAGACAATTAAAGGGAATTTTAATTACAAATAACTAGAAAGAGTGTTAGAGTGTTAACTTTAAAATCTTCCAAGATCTTAAGTAACTTCGAGGTCTTTGATGATGGAGGAAGATTTGACGGTTCTTATACAAGGAAGGAGAAGGAATTAAACTTATTTATAGCTGTTCTACATGTTTTACTTTGCATAACATTTCAGGGTAGCTGTATTTTTTTCCTCTCTACAGTAGTGCTTTTATTAATAGGTGCACAGTAGGATTCGTTCGGCTGGCTTTAAGAAGCTGTTTGTTTTTGGAAATGCTGAACATTGAGTAAGATTCAGACTCATAAATGTAATGAGAAGTATGTGACCTTTTCTACTTGTAATGGGAAAAGTAATTCGTTATACAATTAAAGAAGTTATGTGCAAGTAGATGTGATAAAAGACTTTGGCTAAGATCATGAAGGGTGTTGCCTTCTAAGGAGAGTCTGGTGTGGAAAATTCGATGTAAATTGTTCTACAAACAAAAATCATCAATGAATGAAGCACCTCTTTATTCTTTCTGTAGTGGCAGTGCGGGTTATTCTGAATCCCCACATAGCTGATGTTTACTAATGGTTGTTGTGATGTATTGGACTCAGCCATGGAAAGACTTACCAGAAGTGTCAGAGTTCTGTAAATGATGCTGTAGAGTTTGGTGAGATTTGCCCATTGAACATTCGTTTGAGGAATCAGTGTAGAATTTTTCTGATAGAAAACTGAATAAAATGGTGATTCTGTATAGTGTCTTCTAGTTATGATGTAGACTTCTAATACTGAGGCATTTCATAAACAAGGACTGAGGGAGAATGAAGACAATTGTGCAGATGTTAATAAATGTTAACTACCCAGAAAAGTAGTGAGAGAAAGTACCAAAATGTCTGCTGGAGAGGTTGTACGTGTAAGTGCAGAGCTGAGTGCATGGTTTACCAGAGGCAAACAGTAAAAGATGAGTGCATTGAAGATAGTGGATTAGAAGAGGGATATCAGAAAGGATCTTTAAAGTGAAGAAATTGGTTTATTTAATTAGGTGGGGACAGTGCTGGTTGGGGTACATACAGAATAGGTAATGCAGCCAAAATATTATGGAGAGAAATTTTTTAAATTTACTTATTTTTGCTATAGAGTTGTCAATGAGCAAAAGCTTGCCCATAATGCATTAGCTTCAGGGGGAGGGATTAGAATGCCTGGTTAAGATGGGAGCCTAAACAAAATCTTTGTTCAGTCTCAATAAAATACTTTTGAGGTTTGACAGAATGGTGACCCAGAGAGAGGCCTAGATAATTGAATTTGTTATTTTTAGTTGCATGACCAACAGAACAAAGAAGACTTCTGTTCAAATGTGAATTTATGTTATTACTGTTCTTATTTTAGGTAAAGAAGATGAATTTCCAAAGAAGCCGTTGGGGCAAATTCCATCAGGACCTCAGCCTGCTATGCTTAATTCCACTCCAATGCTTAATGGACAAAATAGCACTGGTACACAAACAATAAGAAGGACAGAGAGGAGACCATCTCCTGTAGAAGAACCAGAAAATTCACCAAATAACCGAAAAAGAATTAATTCTCTGGAAAAACAACCTTCCTTAAAACAGCAGAAGTCTCGCCCGATAGACACTCAGAGTAGTCAATCTAAAAATGAGGTTGATGCCAGAAGAAAACCTCAGCCAACTGGGCAAGACAACTCAAAACAATATGATAATGCAGCTGCTAACCAAAATTCTAATGCTACTTCACATACAAGAAGGGAATTTGTACCTAAGTGGAATAAACCGTCTGATATCAAAATAATTGAAAAGACTATGAAACTTACGGCGGAGGTGAAAGGAAGGCCAATAAATAATTCTGTTTCAAGCTCACCACCAAGTCCTACAGAAACACAGCCTTTGAATGTAAAACAAAAGATGAGGGTTTTGGATGCTGATGAGGGTAAGCGTGGGTCTAATGCATCACAGTATGACAACGTTCCAGAAGCTGATAATGAGAATGAGAATCTTGTTGAAGAGATGCTTGAGAGAGTTCATCCACAGAGTCCTAGGCATGTAGCATATACTAATAGTCCAAGAAAACAAACTGAAAAAATACCTGTTCCATTAAAAACGTCCAACAATTATGCCTTTACTTCACAACCCAGATCTCCAAAATATTCATTGCAATCTGATGGATCACCTCATGGACTAAACACAAAGCAGCTGCTGCCCTCTTATAGCAATCCTCCGACTTACCATGGAAATTCTCCAAAGCATATCTCCAGCGTAAGCAATACAAGTTCTATACCTCTTCATTATCATGGGAATCGAACCAGCCCTTCTGGTAGGCCATATGGCTCTTTTATTTCAGCAGATTATTCTCCTGATAAATTACAAGTGAATTCCTATCCTGCGGGTCGCCAAAATCCTCTTTCATCAGCCCCTACTCGGATAGATGTAGCCCCTGTCGATGCTTACACCAGCAACTTGAGGTCCCCTACAGGTGTCAAATTCATAATGCCTCCAGTGGATTATTTACCAGAAGACAGAAAGTGGCCAGATGCTGCTTACGTGTATAGACATGAACCGTACAGGCAGCCCTGGAGCCAAGATGTTAACAGGGGCCACTTGGATAATTTCCAGAAATACCAGCATTTTCAGTCAACACCTTTTCAAGACCATAGTCTTCCTGCTGTTTCTGTGGATAGCTCAGTAAGATACAGGACTTCACCAGCCTTTGAAGAGCAAGGTTCACCACAATACCAATATTCAAATCCATCAGCCCAAGTCCAACACTACCGAAATAGAAATGATGGATTATCTATGCATGAATCTGTGCTTCTCTGAAAATGTCTGTTCTTATTAAAATGGCAAGATCCAAACCCAGTTATACATTACTGTGTTAGTAGTAGTCCACCTCATTTCTTCTATGAAATGTGGACAGTTCATGTGACTCTGCACAAGTAACAACGCTATTTCAGAGCTGTTTCAGACTTTTCACTGAAGGCTAGGTGAGTTCTTAGACTTGCATTGAAGCTATTGAAAGTGATCTGATGCACATAGACATAGCAATAAGATCATATACACAATATGGCTAACACTGTCATTTTCCCTCAATTGAAATAACTTGTGTTATGATCTTTCTGCCTAAAACCTAACGCATTTGCGAGTTTTATTTTGACTGACATTGTTAATGCACTGTATTAAGTATGTGTGCATGAGTGTGTGCTTACATACACAAATGCATCTGAAAAAGAACTAAAGAGCTTAAATGTAAATGCATTTAACTTTGGACAGAGGTTGTGAAGTACTTTTATTTCGTATTAATTTTTCTTTGTAATTTATTTGAGAAGCCATTCATTTTGAATGGGAATTTCTGTCATTTTTATACAGCTGCCTCAGTATCCCAGTATCTGTTCTGGGCAGGAGAGATACTTTGGGATTATTAATTTAAATTTATGTGAGAGTTAATTTCCTCTCCTTTGACTACTGTTTGTCATTTTCCTCAGCAAGAAGGAGCAGACAGGCAAGAGCAGAAAGCCAAAAGCATCTCTATAATCTGGCTAAGGAATGGTGCTTAAAATTCAGGGCAGTCTCTAGTTTCTTAGGTGAATTGAAAGTGGATAATTTTTACCTTTGCACCTAAATCTACCTTCAGAATGTCATATATGCAAAATATTGGAGCGCAGTAAGAGTAATGCCACATCCAGAAATGGTGCTGCACCCTTCACTTTTTGCCATGCTGTGCTTTCGAACTAAACAAATTGGTTGCAAGGCCAAATCTCATAGGTATCAGAGGATTACTGGCTCCTTGATGCTCTCAAGAAGCACACGCAGGAGATTGAGACTTGGTTGTGACTTGATATCCCCTGAGCTGTGTGCATGTGCAGTGTCCTTTCTCTTAAGCTTTGTCATGTCAGTTCTACTTTGTTTCCCCCATCCCCCCCCAAAGAGCCCGAAGACTCGTGTCTGTCATTGGGCATGGGCTGCTGAGAGAATGTGTTTGTTTTTTTTTAAACTCTAAAATCAACCTGACTGTTAATAGGAAGCTTAGACTCCTGGTAAGGTGTTTTTAACGAGTGTTTGCAGCTTCTTCTGCTTTGTGTTTTCCTTTCATTGACTGTGAAACGGGGGTGACAAAAGTGCAGGTTAAAGTGGCCCGTGTAGGATGAGCGCCGGGTAGGAAGTGCTGGATGCACCAACCTCTCATTGAAGCCAATGGGAGTTGAGGCAGATAAGGATCTTGCCAGAAGAGGTCCTTGGAGTGCTTAGCAGAGAGATTTTCTGATGCTTAAGGACCAAGCATTTGGTATCACCATCAGTTTTGGATGGTTTAGAAGGTTGTCCTATTATCTTTTGTTTTGTAAGATTTGTTAATTAAAGACATAGAAGTGGACTATTTTTTTTCCTTTAAAGAATGAGCTTTAGTGCCTATTATTGCTGCAGGTTGGCTCTGTAAGTTTTAAGGTACAGAAGTAAAACAATTTTTACAAATGGAAGTAACATTTACTTAGTATATTTCAAAACCTTGTTGTGTATATGATGTGTCTGATGTAATTTTTAATGAACTGGGCAATTTTATATTTTAAGGATTGCAAACTGCAGCGAAGTAATGGTAGCAAAGCACTACACTGAAACTCTAAAATTGTGAAGATAAATATGACTTGGGATTACCTTAGTTCTGATTGCTTATAGCAGCTTAGAAATGTATGTATATAATACTGTGGCTAAGTGTAATAATCTCAGTGTTTAACGATGGTTCTGTAACTCAAAGCTGTACAATTTATTTGTGCAAGCAACACAAAGCTCCAAAATATGTATCAGCAGTAGTAAATACTGTAGATTTTTATATATAAAATATATACACACTATTTTCTTATGTCATCTGCAACAGTTTTATAACTGTGTATCCTATTTTGATGTGACTGTATTTTTAACATGTTAAAATAATAATAATTAAGCTTCTATTGTTTTGTCTTTATTTTTTCATTGTCTGATTAGCTCAAAACTGCAGTTTTGCTCTTCTCAGCACAAATGATTGCTTTTCACAAATGAGTCGTGTGTATATATATATTGGGTGCATTTTATTTGTTTGCACATGTTTATTTTTAGGCTAAGCAATATGGATGCAATCTATACAGTGCTTTCGCGTTATTGCAGAAGTAATAAGGTTATTGATTATAGTTTACTGCACTGCTAAACCTTAACCTATCATTTGTGAAAGCTAGGAGTATAAACTGTGATCATAATTTTCTGGCTGTGTTCTAATAATCTCACCCAATATCAATTCAAAAGAAGAGAATTACTGGGATGAGAGACTTGCGACGTTGCATTGATCAGAGTGCCAAATAATAGCCTGACTATGGCTGTGGCGTTTGTTGCATGTTCAGAGACCTGCATTCAGCTTACAAAAGCCTGGTGTCACATGTTTGCAGTGCAAAGTCCGCTTTTGTTTCGTTTTTCTGGACGAACTGAACTGAAGGTACTGATGCCAGTAACAAACACCCTTGGTGCAGAGTGAAGCAAGGCAGTGCTGTGCCAGCATCTTGCTGTGTCTTGCTGGTGGAGGGAATCATTCCCTCATAATGGATTAGATATCCTCCTAAGAGCTTTTCTGTCACTGTTTGCTTTGATCTGAAAACAGTCAAGCAGTAAGTATCAGCATAAAATACTTGAGACCTTTCTTTCCCATGGTTTCTTCGTAACAATTTTCTAAAATTTGCCTGCCTTGTGCCATGTAAACCACAGGTTTCTTGTCTGGCTCTCTTTGTGGTTAGTGAGGCAGTTTCAAGGCAGGGTTTTGGAGAACAAGTAATCTCTCTCCACTAACACACAGGGACACAGAAGACTAAATAAGGCTGGAATGCCTAACTTCTGCAAGGCCAAAAGTAAGCAAAATTAAGCTAATTAGAATATAAGAGCAAAAGGAAATGAGTTGTATGCTGTGAACCTCTGTGTTTGCTTTTCCTTTGACTGAGACCACACTAGAATAAAAATACAAATTGTTCAGTACAGAACTGTACAGCAGAAGACTGAAATCCTTCGAGTTACTGGGGCCTTGGGAAGAAGTCAGGAAAGACTGCAGTCTCATTGACACTCCTAAGCTTTTCCATGAATGGGATTTGATTATGTGATCAAACTGCTTCTCTCTCTAATCAAACCATGTACATTGTATAAGTGAAGACAGAAGCCTTCCTTCTCCTGCTGTGACCCCAGGGAAGATTCTTTCCTGACATCAGTTTGGGTGATGAATTTGAATCATCGTCGCTTGGGCATCTCAGGAAGAAAATATGACTTCAGGAAAATGATCTTAATCTTTTCCTCTGCCCAGATCCAGCTGTGGCCTGCCTGTAATGCTTCAGGGAAGGTGACACAGAGGAAACAAAAAACCCCTTTCACCAGAAGTCTATTAAAGAGAGTATTTCCTCCTAATCCCTGCTGATGACTACCGAAAGCCTCAAAGCATGATATTCTTTGCAATTATTTGAGAATGATCAGATCAATGCAGGCAATTCTTTTTTTTTTTTTACCCAGGGCCATAAAGGAAGGTCTTTCACAGATGTAAATATCAGTTACCTCCATAACACCTGACAGCAGGATTAATCCCTAACTGTAAAGCAACTGCTATATCCTCACTACAAATAGAAGTTTTAATAGTAAGGGATTTTAGAAACCTTAGAGGTTGCAGTAGAGAACTGTTTTATTGTTAGGGAAAGATACACCTTTGTAATAAACCAGTTTCTAGTTCCAAAATTAGATGCATAGTGTAAACAACACTGAAATGTCAAAAGACAGAGCAGCCTTCCAGTGTGAAGAAGCAAATCCAAAGATTCCCTGAGGTACATACACATTTTCCTAGGAGATTTCTCTCAAGAATCCTATCCTGAATTTCACATCATACTCGATATGACTTTGAAATGGACTTGCAAATTACAGACTTCTTTTTAATCTCCCCCTTGGGTGGCATTACATCGCATTCACAAAGAGGAATACTATTTAAAATATGCCATCAAACGCCCACCGTTCCATCTCCAGTGGAGCACATTCTGCTTTCAGTATTTCAGTGAGAGAAAAATGTGAATTTTTTTTTGTAGCCCTTGAAAAACTGCATTTTTGCAAAGCTCTGTAAATGCAGCATAGTTACAGTTCAGCAGTTACTTGACTAAGTAGAGTTAGGCTCTGTTTAGATGATATGAAATTACTGCATATTTAGTTTGCTGAAGGTTTTTTTTCTTTTGTGGGGATATTAAGACACTCCAAATGCTTTGAATGGCCCAGTTGCAATCAGAAGAGGACTAGGCCAGCAAATGAAATTGGGAATATAATTGTGATTGTTTGTGTAGTCTTTAAATGGTTTCCAAATCTGGTGAGGTAGGGAAAAATGCCATTTTTGGGCTGCTTTGTGCCAAGAGGACTTTCTGCCATGGCAGGGAACACAGTGATCCCTCTCCTGAGTGATTTCATTCCCTCAACCTACGCCGACTGCCTTTGTGCTTACGGAGTTGATAGAAAATCAGTGGTGCTTTTAGAAATGTGCATTTTGAATAGCCTGAGAGTGAACATAACCTGTTCTAGATTTTTTTCCTTTTTAATTTTTTTTTAAATTGTTTTTTGAGGGAGTGGAGTATGTTTATTTCAGTGTAGATTTTATTGTCAATCTTGTCAAGGTGATTCTTCTGTCTGCTTCCTTCCTCTGATAATGTGCCAACTCTTGTTTTTCAGAGGTGTTGCGATAACTTTTTGCTGCCATTCGTTGGGAACATGATGAAGCAGAGATTGCTGTTCTCTCACCTCTCTCTAGACAGCGTGCAAATCAAAACAAACAAACAAACAAAAACCCCCACATTATTTGCATTCTCAATATTATACCTGGCCAGAAATTCTTCAGGAAGGCTTTTCTTACAGAAAGGAATTTAATTTAGCAGTATGTGAAGGACACGGCAGTGTAGAGGTGCTTGTACAGTCTCTGCAGTCTGAAGTCATAGTTTGCTTTTGCTCAGCACTGAGCACCAAAAGCTGTATTACTGTCAGGACCAATCAAGTGTTCTTGCAAAATGCTGTATGGTGCCACAGAAATGTGCCAGCTCAGAGTGGCAGTAGGTCAGATGTAGCTACAACAGGCTTGATTTCCTGGTGATACGTTGCTTTATCAGATTTTTCTGTTTGAAATGAGTCTGAGAATTGAAGCTGGTACTTTATGCCAGGATATCTGAGTTCCCTTTCTTGCTTAGGAAGGCTGGAAGTAAAACTTTCTCATTCACACCATCCAGACTCAAAGCTCTGCATTTTTCAGTTCAGCAGTATCTTCTGGAATCATCTGCAGTATCGTCCCTTAGGAAAAAACAGATCTCTATAATTTTTGATAACAGAAAAAAGCTCTGCTAGATGATTTAGTCCAACCCGTGCCTTTTTTTTTAATTTAATTTTATTTTTTTTAGCCTTTCTGTTTCCCATACATTTTCTGCAGTGATAACTCTGACAGCATGGGCTGTGTGTCCCTGAGTGTGATGCTGAAGTAAATAAGTGATGTGCAGTAGCAGCATGAGACAGGTCATGTAGCATTTCTAGGCAAGTTGGCACCCAACTGTGAAAACTGAGGTTTTGCAGTATGGTTAAGTGGAAGCTTTAGTTGCTGAAGAGTGTACTTGAATTCATCAGCAATGTGTGGGTTTTATGTTAAAGAACACAAAGCTTTCAAGCAAAAGGGTTGGATTCCTGAAGGTGGTGGTACTTAGCTGCCTTTATGTTTGAGACTGGAGGTGGGAGTTTTGTGTAAGGCGTTCCTTCCTCTGAAAGTTAAGGAACACTGGTGAGTCCAGTGAGAATCTCAGTCCTCCTGAGTTAAGTCAGTTATGCACATTACTCATTTTCAAACTGCTGGACACATGCTTGGTGTGAGTTACCCAGAACAAACTGGCTATCTTTCTTAAAAGTGATTTTAAAACAATGCATTGACTTCAGTCTTCCTTAGAGGCAACACAGTAGTCAACTTCCAAAGAACATGGCTGTGTTGAGAATCTTCATTTGTCATCAGTTAATATTCTGGCCATCAGGCATCCTTCATTTATTCATTCTGTGTCTGTAACTCTTGAAATTTCACTTCCAGTAGAGGCATCCACCTGTTTGCTTACTTCAGTGAATGACTTTTCTTTCTGATGCCATTTTTTCATGGACTACCTGCTCTGTATCAACTCGTAGCATTCTCAAATCCATCTCAAAAGTCTGCTCTTTGTACTGCTGTCACTTTCCTTCAAATGAATCACAAAAGGAAAGAATAGGGTAAGTGTTGAGACAATAAAACAGATAATTAGTAATATGAGTATCATAAGCCAATTATAAATGCTTTCAGAAGGCCTATCTGGTGGTTGTGTTGTGCTTTCTGTCTCCACAGTAACTACATCATGAAAAGTGACATCTGCTTTATCTGAAGGACTGGGATGTTAAGTGGCTTGCTGCATTTTTCCTTAGGCAATACCACGTGCGAGTGGGAAGTTATGCCCCTGATTTGAGAGCTCTCTGCTGGCCAGCACATAGGAACCAGTCAACCTTTGTTGGCTGGCTGGACTCGGTGCTCTCCATAAATATTTAATCATATGTAGCTACTAAAAAAAGGGGAAACAGTCTCTCAATCACAAAATTAGTACGCTCACAGCTATAGAAAGTCATTTGTAGCTGCTGGAGTTCATCCATTGTTCAAAGCTATACTTCAACCTTTTTGATGCTGTAAATCATAATTTTGCTCTGTAACGTGTAAAAATGTAGCATTAACCTCAGGTGTTCTCTTTCCAGTGCAGTTATGCAGCACGGCTGGCAGCATACATTCTGCCTCTGGCAGTAGTTTTACTGATGTGCTCAATTTCTGTTGAGCACGCCTGGTCTTACAGTGAATGAAACGATTCCCTTGTCTCCTGGAAGGATTTTCACAAATGCCTCCCCTCCCAGCTCCCTGTGCTCTGTCTAAATGACACCAAGCACTAATGAAAAGGGGAAGAGTGTAAATTCTTTCTGGCTTAAACATCTGCAGAATTGGGCTGCTGGAAGTTGTGCACTCAGGCCGCTGTCCCTGGAGAAAAGTTCTGGGAGTATAACCTTGGGCAGGGAAAAAAATAATGTTGCTCCTTAAATACCATATTTAGAAAAAAGCACAAGACTTCAGTGGATGGGTGGGGTGTCACCCTGTGCACACATTTATCGTTGTAAATGTTACGTCTGAAATGCTTTGAAACGCTTTCAAATCCTGTGGTTTTGGGCACATAAGCAGATCACTTTGGTAACCCTCTTGTTATGCTCCATAGGAATGGTCAGGTGGTATTTTTCCCTCTTCATTTAAGTGGTTTCATACAGAGACCTTCAAGTTCCAAAACAACATTTCATGCCACCTTGATTATTACTTTATTGTTAACTCTAAATTTAGACTTCCTCGTCTACCTCCCCTTTTGAAGTGAATCATGTTCTGTTATTTAGAATGACCCTAAACAGAGACTTCAGATTTCCAGCTGGACTAATGGGGCTTGTAGGAGGGAAGCCAAACTTCCATGACTTCTAATTGCCGTCAGATTGGATTAATGAAAGAAAATTACTTAACTACCCATCCACAAATGGAAATTTAGCTATAACTTCAAAAAGACTTGCATGTCAGCTGCTAGCAACATAACTGAACTTAGTGTTTTTTAAATTTGTCCTGTACTGTATGGTCCTCAGAGAACCTTATGCAGAAGGATGTCCTTGCGTCGTTTGCTGGAGGGAGTTCAGAAATCTTAGCTGGTAAGTTGGCCACGTCAGGAGATGTCTCCAGAGGTAAGCTTGAGTCTGTATTTCCATCTACAAGCCTAAGCCACAAGCTGCAGAGGTCACTGGGTGACAATATGTAATTTGTTATGGGCTTTATATTTAGAGTAAGGAAGGTGAACTGCCTGAACTCTCATCTTGCAATTCTTTTCTCTTTGTCTTTAAGTAAGGCAGCGGCAGTCAGTTGTCGCGGGGTTGGAATTGTTTCCAGCCATAAGGCAAGTACTCAGCGATGATGCGGTGCTGAAGGAGAGCTCTCCGTGACAGCGCTCCTGAAAGGAAGTTGGGTCTAATTATTTCAAATGACTGAAGCGGGTGAAAGGGCTTCTGTCCAACTTTTCAAGTGCTTTAGCACCTGCTATTCTTCATGGAATTTGAGGAGCCAAGGTCCAAACTACTTACAAAGGCAAGAAAGAAATCCTCTCTGTTTATCCTTGGCATTTAACAGATGCTCAGTTTTACCATTAGCCTATAGATGACTTGCTTCACAAAACCTTCCCAGTTGCATCGTCTGTCCGTTGCTTATTTTTTGGTGGTGTTAATACCAAAACCCCGCTGTCTTTTTATTTAAAGCTCTGTGTGTGAATCTGGATATCTCTTAGGAAGAAGTTCTGTCTTTGCATTTTACCTTTGCTAGGAAAAAATAATAAGCACTTCTCACCTTAACAGGACTCTTGAAGGATGTCTGCCATGGTTTTGCAACTTTTAATTCCAAAGGAATCTTTGCAGCTGCACTTCATTCTGCTGAACAGAATGTCTCAAATATTTTTATCTGATCCTTTTGTGCTAGGTCTAGTCTGACCTTTTGGGCTTGTTTTTGACTTGGGGCATTGTGTTTTGGTCTCTAGCTGCTTTGTTGTTCCTCTGCCAACTAGGAACTGAATAAGACTCACAGGATGCTTTGAGGTGGGTGTACCTCAATTTCTCACTATGGTGAGCTTGCACAAGATGAGAATGGCTTTTTGAATTCAAAAAGCTTCACTAGAATGTCAGCTAGAATACTTAGTTATTTTAATTAGAATTCAAGGTAACTAAGAGAATTGCTAACATTTGTGCTTTCCCTGCCCTTGCTTGTGATGCCTCCTCCTGTTCAGAGCTTTTCCATCAGGATTTCAGGCAGCCTTGTGGTTTCTCAGCACCGCTGCCTTGTCTTTTCTTGCTGAGATTTCACTCTCAGCCCCTTCTGCTGCCTGCCCTGATCACACCCATCTTAAGCGTACAAGCTGAGAAACCATCAATGCACAGCCATGGTTGGTGCAGCTTTGAAAGGCTCTTCTAGCTTGATCTCTGTCCAGGTTTTCCTGCTTTTTAGCTCATGCTTGGTCCATTCTGGGGGAAAAGAAGCCTTTCTGGAGGATCTGCAATCCTCCAGGAGTATATATGGAGTGCTTGAACCCACTGAGGTCAGCAGAACAGGAACAGCTATCAGTAAGAGTCAAGCCAAAACTTTGTTGTGCATGAGAGAATTTTTCATCAGCAAGGTGAAAAATACATCAGTTTTTGCCTGTTTGGGCTTGAGATAAGATACTTTGGATAGGGCTTCATACCTGTTAGGAATGCATTTTGTGCTGCGCTGGCACTGTACAGCAACCTCTTCTCACGTTTGATTTCCACTTTTTCTTTGAAATTCCCTCTCCTTTAATCTTTAACTTCATTCAGGTTTGTGTTTGGGGGGTTTTTGTTTGCTTGCTTGTTTTTAGGGCTTTTTTTTTTTTTTTTTTTTTTTTTTTTTGAGGGAAGATGTTTACTTTCTGCATGCAGAGATCTGGGATGATGCTTTTGTCTGTTCAGAACCACTGAGCCAAGTGTTGGTTCTCTGTGAGTTTCTGTGCTTGATACCAAATATTTCCATCTCTTCAAGTTAGATGAACCTGCCACTCTGTGATTCATTAATTCACTCCGAAGAACATTTTTTAGGAGTTTTCTTTTGTGAAGTTGTTGTCTAAAAGCACATATTTGAAATGAGATTGCTATTGTAACTGCTCCAAGAGGCTCAGAAACCTCGTAGCCTTGACATCTGAAGTTTTCCAGAAGAAGCTAAGTGGGCTCCGTTTGAAGTGGCGGAACAATACAAAGATGCAGCAGAAGGGAAATGAATTCTATTAATTCTGACAAACTTCAAGAATCTTATTATATCTCTGAAAATTCTTTACAGCTTTGGTTCAGAGGTCTCAGGTATAAAGGAGCATTGAAATCAAGGACGATGATGCCAACAAAGACTTAAGGAAGATAGAAGGCCCAGACCTCCTGTGAAAGTGAGACTTCTTCATTCAAGCTTCTTTCAAAGAAATAACGGTAATAATGAGAAAAGCTCTCAGCAACATCTCTAATCACAAAGGCTGAGCAACTCTCTGGCCTCCAAGGCTGAAAGGATTTCTTCACTGACAGTTAAATATAGTCATGGGCAGTTGTCATACGAGTAGAGCATATGACTTCACTAGTCTGCAGATTCTACAGCATTACTTGATGCTGTACAGGCAGGATCCAGCTGTGCATATGCACATACACAGGAATTACTGGCCTGCCATGAATATCAGTTGTTTCTCAGCAGTATATGGTATTACTTTTATGGATAATGAAAACCTTGGAGAAAAGATCTGTTGTTCAGCTGTAAAAAATGGAAACAAGTCAAGGACACTTAGACATCTTCCAGTTCTGCTTTTAATTGCTGCATTTTAAAACTCATTGCAAGAGATCTTAAACATTGTCTTAGATAATATATTTCCAGTGTAGAGAGTGGATGTACAAAGGAACTGACTAGCAAAGAGCCACTCCTCGCATCCAGATAAGAATACAGTGGTCTACTCCTTTAAAACAGAGCAGTATAAAAGAGGTGTTTCTTAGCAGTGAGATTTGGTGATGAGTTCATTGTTCCTATGGTTTGCAAAGTTGAGGATGTGTGTGTGCTTTTCATGTGGGTATGTGGATGTTTGAGAAGAGAGTAATTGATCTTGTGTATCTTCAGTGCCCACACAGAGCTCCTTGGGAACAGCTCTGTAGGGGCTCACCTGGCCATGCTCCAAGGCAGCTTCCCAACCCTCCTTCTTCTAGACCTTGCTGAAGATACAGGCTGTTTTCTGTCCTATATCTACAAGCTGTTCTTTTCAGATATGTAATTAAAACTGATTTTTATTTTTCATTTTTTCCTCCCTCAGCATTTTATTTTTAATCCCCAATACAACTCCTTTGGCTCAGTGAGTGTGTTAATACCATAGAATCGTAGAACAGTTTGGGCTGGGAGGAACCCACCCCTACCATAGCAGAGACATTTTGTGCAGACGTTGCTCAAAGCCTCAACAATCTGATTTCAAACCCTTCTAACGATGGAGCACCCACCCGGATAACCTGCTGCAGTGTTTTACCACCCTCAGAGTGAAGAATTTTTTTATATCCATCGTGTATGTAGCCTCCTCCCTCTTACAATTCAAAACCTCTGCCCCTTTTCCTGTTCTTATAAAATATTTGTTTACTTTTTAATGCTAAGTAATCAGGAAACTAAACACTCATTTCTCAAGGAAAAAAAGCCAAACTGGATGCAGGCCCCTGTGACAGAAGAGAATCCGTAATTATTTGGCTTCTGATTCTTGGTTGATAATATCTTGAAATCACCTCTCCTCCTCCCAGAAGGATTTCCTTATGTCTGGTTATGTTCAAATGTATTTGATTGTTTCGTGATCCTTTGGAAAAAAAAAAAGCAGTGTATTTTGTAAAAGCAAGTTCTGATTATTCTTGGAGTTTAGATTGTTTGAATTCCATAGTCTCTGTTATTATTTGTCTATATTTTAAACCTGGTTGCACCTCTCTGCCACTTCTCTTTGCTGTCTATCATTTTCTGCTTATTGAAAAATTAGTTCTTTATAAGTGGATGATTTTTTGCAGAACGTGTATTCCTAGGTATTTCTGGGATCTTTTGGTTGGTTTTGTTTATTTTTGCTGTCTGATGGAAGACTTGGAACAATTTACTGGTTTTGTCAACATCTCCTGGTCTAAAAGTTATGTTCCCAGTTAGGTATGCCAACAATTCCCGCATGCTTTGAAAAATGCATCCTTTAAAAATTCCCAGTGCACATGTCAGCAGCGTGCCTAGCCACACAAAGTGAGCAGCACTAAGTTACAGTCCCAAGTACCGTGGCCAATTCTAATTCCTCGATAGAAGATTTACTCCTGGGAATGTAATCCAATCAAACTGTCCCTCAATTTCACATCACGAAACCTTTTTTTCCTCTTTCTCCAGAAACTCTAACTGTTGTTAGTTGGTCACAGGCTATGTCCAGCAGTGCCTCCTTGTGATAGATTAGCTTTTCTTTCTCTATGTTACAGACCAATTTCTAAAGAATAATTCAGCTGATTTCCTTATGATACATGGTTGTGTTACAGGTGCCAACATTTTACTGCTTATAGCATTTAGCATTCAAACACCTGGGAGTCTGAGAGCTATAGGGTGGACACCTGCCTGTGAAGAGCTAAATGAAAATTGATAATGAATTTGAGAGGCAAATAGCATAAAATTTTTTCTAACTGACCCAAGATTATGAACCTAAGTAGAAAATGAACTCTTGCTGTTAGTGTAGTGCTAGGAGGCCTTAAATTTGATATTAGAAAAGATAATTATCAACTATGATTTTAAAACTAATCATATGCATGTGGAAGTGTGGCTCAACTAACATTTATCTGAAATGTTTTGCATAACAATTGCTGGGTGAACTTTAACCCTAATCAATGTTTCAATGCAAACTAAGCTATTGGTGTATTGTCCCTGGAGCCCTTACAGCATTCAGCCATTCAGGTGAGTGCTGCTGAAAGCACCCATCCACCACTGCTCACTGCTGTGGTCACTCAACCAATGCTGATCTCATGTCTAGATGTAGGTAGGCTCTTGTTCTTTCTTCTTTGGCTGCTTCTGGGATCACAATCTCCTGCACATTTCCACTGAGTGTGTTGTGTTTCACCTTTCCTCCTTGTCACAAATAGCCATGATTATATTTTGGCATTTTCCCTTTCTATAAACCCCTTTCTGTAAAAGGTTTCACTGTGTTTGCTAACTAGAGCTAGCTTAGGTTGCCATTCTAATGCACTGAGTTAATAATATTTGTACCAGGGAGCTTTTTCCTATCTCCACATTGCTGAAGGATTTATTGTCTCTTACAGTCATATTACGAATGTTTATAGTTTAGAATTTGTCACCAAGAAAAGGCTAATTCCAGATGTGGCACTGTAGATTTGTGGTGTTGTGCAAAGCAGAAGTTATTTTTCATATTTATTAATATTGCTACAGCCCAAAGGCAAGCTGTGTCTGTGCATCACAAAATAACCTTGAGAAGATGAGCGAGATTTGTAATGGCTTTGGTCAGTGTCTTCTTAACCACTTGGAGTCATTTTGTAGATGAGCCAAGGGATTTTCATTTCCATACACAGACACCACCTTCAGAAAGCATCTGATCATGAGGGATTGGAAGAACTGGATGTCCCACCGGTGTGTCCGCAGTTCAGAAGTCAGTACAGAGAGGCTGGGAACAGGGCAAACACCCCATGTGGTGGCACACAATGAGGACACAAAGCAGGCGTCCTTTCAGTTCATCTCTCATTCATTCCTGCTGGCTCTGGGGGGTATTTTTGTGCTTTTAAATGCAACAACAACAACAAAATGTTTTGGTCAGAGGTTTTTCTGAAATTATTCTGTTGGATGCATTTGGGCGGATGAATTACAAGAATTCCAGGGTCACAAGGGAAAGCACCAAAACATTTATCTTATTTTAAATATATATATGCATATATATATATATTTATTTCCATACTTTTGGTTAGTGTTGCTAGGAGTCTTCATGGTGTGGAAAGAGGGAAGAAAACTCTGAGGATTTTTGGTTTTAACCCTGACCTTAATTATTGAACAACATCTTGAATGAAGATTTCTATATGGGGATTGCAGTGTTGGAATAAGCTTTTACACCAGTAGCTGAGCCTTCACCTTTGTTTATGTGAACAACTGTGGTTTGCACTTTTTACCTGTAGCAGTTCATTTAGGGGTATTTCCACAGGGCAGCCCATCTAAAGGTTTGTTTGGAGAAAACTAGTCTTTTAGGGAGCTAGTGATAATGGAGCTACTGGAAAACTGAGCTGCTGAGAATCAATTGCAAGTTCTGATCACCTTTGGAAAACCAACTGCGTTGCACTGACTTGACCTCCTTATGTGTTCACTTGTTCCCTGAAGTGTTGCTTTGAAGTATCTAGTAAACAGCCCAGATCCAAAGAAGGGAGCAGATGGAAGATGAAGGACATTTGTGGTGCAGCAGGAAAAGCAGTGTTGTTGCTGATTCTACGGGGGGAAACATACCTGGAAGAACATTTTCTGAGTGTCCCGGGGGCTCCAGATGTCTACAATCAGACTGGCCAATTGCTTTGGGGCTCAACCATAGGAACAAGGCAGGTGGCTTAGTTAGTTGCTGCAGAATGATGAAGGTCTCAGGAGTCTGAGGCTGGTCCTGGCTTTCCTGCTGGGAGAAGTATTCATAGTGTCTGTATGCTTATGCATGCAGCAAAGTGGCTCAGTGGAGCTTTGTTATGTAGCACAAGCTGCTCTTGCTGCACATTGCTCAGGGATAGTCCCACGTTTAAATCTTGCCACTGCGACCCTGTGAATTATGCAAGGGGCTGGATACCAGAAACTGAGCTCTAATCCCCAACTCTCACGTTGGCTCTTGCTGCATATTGTTATAGGTGAGTTATTTCAACATATTCTCTCTGTCTCCATTTCTTGCCTATACACTGCTCATGCTATCGTTGGGTGATGCAGCAACATCGCAGATGTAGTGGGATATTTGGGTAGAAAAGCAAAGAACGACAGCAGCATCCCACTTTAACAATGTGCACTGGGATCTTTCAATATGATGTTTATTTAAAAATGCATCTGTAGCAAAACATTTACCAAGCTCACAGTATATTTCAGGCTTTATCTCATTTTAATAAAAGATAGAAGGTGTAGGGAAAATATTTCAAATTATCATATGAAAGACAGTTTAAGATGAAGAGGAGGTTACAAAAAGAGTAAAATAAGCTATAATTTTCTGTCCAGAAATGCTAGTGCAAAATTATCACTCAAATGCAGTCCGGCATGGTGGCAGTTCAGAGCTCCAGGGGTCCTTATCTCCCATTTCTCATGCAGAAACTGCTGCATATGTTGTCATCAAGAGCAAACCAAATACAGCCTGAGCTGCTGCACTCATGGGCGTCAGTAAGAAGGGTGCTACCAGGTGTGGCTTTCAGCACATCTTCAAGATGGTATGGAACCTGGTGTTATTGTACTGCAAAAGAGAAGGTGTCTTCTTCTCTGGCCACATGGTGGTAGCTCAAGCCTTCAGCTTAGCCAGCATCATAATGTAGTGGTCAGAGTTGAAGGTTTGTCCATGTCCAGAAAATCCAGGATCATCCCTTTCCTATCCCAAAAGACAGTGTACATCACTTTTCCCACTGAGGGCTGCATTGAACTTTTCCTTCAATGGGGAATTCACGCATGTCATTACTTCATGGACTGCCTGCCACTGTGTTCAAGAAACATTTAGATGTTGTACTGAGGGACATGTTCCAGTGGGAAACACTGGTGACAGGTGGATGCTTGGACTGGATGATCTTGGAGGTCTTTTCCAACCTTGGTGATTCTATGGTTTTGACTTTGGATCACAGTGATGACACCATGTTTCATTACTGGTAATGATGCAAACCAAGAAACTGTCACCTTCAGCCTTGTATTGGTCCAGTAGGTCCTACTAACTTGCATATGTTCTTTCAGTTCCCGTGTGGGCATTCGTGGGACCCGCCTGGCATGAACTTTGTGATTTTCTAATGTTGCCACCATTGTTTCCAGTGCATTAAAGCTTATATTCAGCTCCGCACACAGTTCCCTGGTCATAATCCATGAATACATGTGGCTGAGCTGACAGACATTCTTCTTTTCGTAGTGTCACAGCTCTGCATGGCTGTCCAGAGTGTGACTCATCTTTCTTATCACCGTTGTCACTGCTGAAGTGCACATCCACTGCCTCACTGTGCTCACATCCACTATGTGGTCTCCATAAACAAATGTCAATGGTGTCATTTTTTTCCCTGTGGAGGATTCAGTTCCACACCTTTGCTTCATGTGCGCTTCCATATCAGACGCCATCATGTCAGACTGGCCCTCTGCTGCCATCTGTCATGCAGCAACAAAATGCAACAGGATATTGCTGGAAAGGCTCAACCCCCACTGCCATACCACCAGTAGCTGCTTCTGACATCGTGGGCCGACAGAATAAAACAGGATGTGTTACTTTCAGAGCAGTCCTCATATTTTGTGACAGAAACCTAGATTCTACTCTATATATTCTGAATTTAAAAGAATACTGGAAAAAAATCTAATTGGATTCACAGTTTCCTGAATGGTTTAAAATGTCGTCTAAGACCAGGTTCTGTTCAGCTGTTCTCATGTGATATTTTCATGGTGTAATATTTGTAAGTGTAGCAGAGCCAACTGTCACAAAAGACAAAGTCTTTAAGCTGCTAAAGTGGCTACATAGAGCATACTGGAAGAAGTATAGGGAAAAGAGAGAAGAATAAATTAGATGGTTTGAATACCCTTAATTTAAATTGAGGCTAGTAGCACTGATATTTGAAAGGCATTCAGCCTAGTAGCTTCCCTAATGAAGCATCTTTGTTGTGGGTTCTGAGGATCTGAATTCATTTTCTGCACTACGGAAAGCTGTGTCACGTGGGGCCTGGCATAAATTGCTTTATGAGCTGGACTGATGGATGCAGGGCCCAGATTTGGGGGAACACTATAAGCATGTGCCAGGTTTCCATTAGCAAAGTGGAAATCAGGTATACTCCAGACTTATCAAATTGCAGGCCTTCTCTGAATTAGGTTTATGTGAGCTGTGGAGGTGCAGGCAAAATCCACAGAGGAGATGAGCAATGCTCTGTCCCAAGCCTGCTGTATTCTCTCGCAGCTGGATGATGGGGCCCCTTAAAGCTGCCTTGGCTAAGTCACGCTGTTTGTGCATCTTTTCCCTCTGTCCTGTAGTGGAAATGTCACTTTGGCGTTTATGTGAACATAAACTTATGCACTGCAAGGTGATTCATGGGGTAGGATATGCAATGCTCCCTTTGGTCTCTGAATGTTTCAGCCAACTGATAAATAATCAAGAACCTTGAATGTTCCTCTCTGCCCATCTGTCTCATCAGAACACTTTGTTTGAATAGTGGTAATTTATTGGTGAGTGCATTAAAAGCCAATCACTGTAATGTCACGGGCATGAATTACCACAGTATGTTCTGTCATTTGGTGGCTTTTTCAATGCCAAACATCAGACTAATCCCTTTGTGTGTGTGTGTTTTGTTGCTGTTGTCTTTTTGATCCCCTGCATTTTTAAGCAGGCTAATTAAATATTAAAACTGAAAAATAACAGTTGTTGTTTTTTTTTGTCTTTTTTCTTTTTCCCCTTCTTCCAAAATCCACATGCCATTTCTGACGAGAGCTTTTTGGTTAGGAGAAATGGTGGTGGGGGATATCCCTCTTTTCTTTCCTCAACCTCACGAGCTTAAGTCCAAACTTCTCAACCTTAATACCTTTGTTATCGTTATTTTCAGATTGCCTCGGTGAAGGCTAATGCAACGAATGCCTGTGGAGCCAGGTCCTTGAAGGATAGCTCTGCAAATTGGGGTTTTCTTTTGGAAGGTCAGAGTTGCAGAGTCTGCCTAGGTTGGCCTCCCCTCCTGGCAATGACTGCGCGTCAAATGATTGCACTCTTGAACCGTGAACTCCAAGGCCTGCACTCCCACTGCTGCTTAGCAGGAAGAAGAAATGATTTCTGTATGGAATTAAGTAGTCTTCCCTCTTTCTCTGATTTTAAGAATAATTTTTAAAAATTTTTTTCCACCTCACATCTTCTGAAGTTAGTTCTACTCCCCGCGAGGCTGGCAGTCTCCAGAAACAGTTAGAAAGAGACCCTTGAGGGCAGGAGCTTGATGGTCTTGCAAAAGATATAATTTTAATCTCATAGGCTGTCTTGGCACACTGGATGAAAACAGGCTTTGTCCCTGGGATGAAAAGGGAGGGCTATAAAGCCAAATTCTATCTTACAGTGATTATGAAACAGGCTAAAATGCCACAAAAGGCATGACTAAATGGGCTTTTTTAATCCATGGTCTTATCAACTTTTAAATGCAGGAGAGAGGAGAAATTCTTTGTATGCACGTTGTCTGTATGCATATCTTGTCCTGCATTACACGAAGCTGAGGCCAAAGGTTTCAATGGCTTCTCCTTCCTCCTACTTGGCCTTTGCCTTCTGCCTTTGCTGGCCTCTGTGGGCATCTCAGAGGAGCAGTGCTGAGCTCTGCTCACTGTGACAGCAGCAGGACCCAAGGGAAGGGCATGGAGCTGCATAAAGGGGGGGTCAGAGGTGTTAGGGAAAGGATCTTCACCAGAGCGTGGTGGGCAGCACCCTTCTCCCACACTTCTCTCTCACTGGACATATTGTCAGTCCTTTTTCCACCCTGACAACGGGGCTGCTTCAGCTGCCAGCTCCAGGTTTGGCCTGCCCTGTCCTCCCTGACCTGCAAACATCCTCCACAAACCCATGACAGCCCTCCTCAGGCACAAACAATTCAGAGCTTTGCTGTTCTACCTGGGCCTGCTTATCGTGCTGTGGGACCTTGATTTAGGAGCTGTTGTGCTGAGGAGCAGCTTGGCAAACAGTGGGTTAGCTTCCCCTGTCAGTGTTGCATACACACAGCTGTGCCAAAGATGGGTATGGGGAGGGAGCGATATTGCACTGCGATAAGGAGAAGCTTTTAATTCGTTTTGTCTGTGACCTGACTTCAGGCCCTGTGGCTGTCATGTCAATCTCGTGGTCTCGTCTATTAGCTCACTGATGTAAGCTGCAGTGACACGTGTGTGCATCAGATTGCCCTTCTCTGTGGCTTCAGGAAGGACATTGTGGAGAAGGGGAATTACTTGGGGATTTAATGATGCTCATCAGTTATTTCTGTTTTCCATTGACATGAACTCTGGTTTATTCCAGCATTCAGAGGGCATGTGACTGTGCACGTCACAAAATGTGATGACTTTATCCTAAGAGGGCAGATAATTTTGTAGGAAATCACGCCTCTTCTCTACTGCTGAGGCAGCAAATGTGCAGAATCAGTACATGGCTTGCTGAATCATCCCTCTGTCCTCAGTTCTGGTGAGGCAGCACCTCAGCACCAGGTTCAGTTTTGGGCCCCTCACTACCAAAAACGCATTGACCTGAATGTGTTGAGAGAAGGGGAATAAAGCTGTAAAGTTCTGGAGCACAAGTCTTATGGGGAGCAGCTGATGGAATGGAGATTGTTCCTTTTGGAGACAAGGATGCTCAGGGGAAAACTTGCCCTTCTTTACAACTGCCTGGAAGGAGGTTCTGACGAGATGGAGGTTGCCCTCTGCTCCCAGGAAACCACGATAAGATGAGAGGGAATGGCCTGAAGCTGTGCCAGGGGAGGGTCAGGTTGAGTATTAGGAAGAATTTCTTCTCAGAAGGAGTTGGTGATGCACTGGCACAGGCTGCCCAGGGAGGTGGCGGAGTCACTGTCCCTGGAGGTATTCAAGAGACATGTAGATGTGGCACTGAGGGACATGGTTAGTGGTCAGAGTGGGGATGGGTTGGTGGTTGGACTAGATGATCTTAGACATCTTTTCCAACCTTAATTGTTCTATGATTCTAGGAAGTAATGCAAAATGCAGATGTGTTCCTAATGAAAGAAACTGGACAAGGCACATCCTCTATGCTGACTCAGAGCATTTATCATTGGCTCTACTTTCTCACTCTCTCTTAAGCCCTGGAGCCCCTCTGATGCTGAGGCAGTTTGTGGAGGGGCTGTGGGATCCTATCTTCTTTTCCAAAAGAGGTGTCTGAGCTTCTGGGTCACAAGAGGAAATCTAGGTAATGTGTCTATGTCCTAACTGAGAAACAAACAAGGCTGGTCAGGGAACTCATGCACAGAAAGCCCTAATTTGTAGATCCCAACAGGCATGTACATGACATAGATGCTATCCACACAGTCCTGCTGAGACGACAACATTACTGAGAGCAGTTGCAAAACTCCAGACAGCTGGGTAATTACAGTGGCAAAAATTATGTGTTTATGTCCCTTCAGGAGCCACAGGTGATAAATGTTTTGTGGATTGCACTCCTATACTCAAAAACCCAAACTCGATTTGCATTTCCTGCAGTTCATCGTGCCTTCAGTGGGCACAGACTTGGGACATGGTCTGGGTAGGCTGCTGAAGTTTTGAATTAACTCTTCCGAAGTAATCCAGGTTCTCCTGTATCCGTTTCACAGGCTGGCCCAGCTCAGTGTGAGGGGAGCTCAGTGTGTGGTGACTCAGCTGCACAGCTGCCCTCGAGCACAACGGGGCTGAACAGTTCATGCTGTGCGCTTCGTCTCCAGGCATGTTGCTTCCTGAAGTTAAAAGAAAATAAAAGTAATGCTTCATGGAAAATAAACCTTTATAATTTAGGTCTCCAGCACCATCTGGTCTTCCATCTTCTTCCTTACCTCTTGCAGGATAACAATTCCTATACTGATGGGATTGGTGTAGTGTGGAGTGAAGTACAGTCAAAAGCTAATCTGTTTGTGACTGAATAGTAGAGTCCTTATTTCAAGAGGTTCTTACAGACAGCTTTCTGTCAGACTGATGGAAGATGGTGGGAATGGAAGAGATCTTGAGGGGAAATTATGCAGCTCTTCCTAGAAGATCCATTCTCCTTTTTTGTGGTGCTTTTGCGTAATGACATCTGGCATAGATTTGGATTGTAATTTTAAGAAAAATGTTCACGACTGAGCAGCCAGTTTGACAAAAAGTTCCTCAGGATGCCATTGACTTAGGACTGACAAGACACCTGAGATGGATCATAAGCTGCTCAAAATTAGCTGCAGAATCTAAAATGGAGAAAACCTGCAGATGAGTAATAGTGATCCTGGACTGCTTGTCTTTGAAAGTATGTAAAGCTACACATTAAAAGCTATTTATTGCTATTTGTTGCAGGACAGAGATGTAGGGCAAACACTGCTCCTCAGCTAAAGACAATTCTTCATTCTTCCTGCAGAAAAAAGATATATTTTTTATTACTTTTTGTAGGGATCGTTCCTACACTATTGTGTGAATACTCCATTTCAGGACCAAGTATTTCCCATTCTTATCTCAAAATAACCTTATACTGTTTGTTCTTTTGGCCAATTTTAAAATAATTTTTTATGAATTTTCCTGCACAAAGAGCAAAACTAATTAAGCCAGATGCTAGCCATGTTCACATGCAAGGCAGCAAGGAGCATGTCCAGAAGGGAATGAATGGTAAAGTAAAACATAAGTGACAATGAAACTAATAAAAAACAATAGGACAATATATCATACCAATCTCCAACTACGACCACTTGATTCTGGAAGTTCTGACTTTGATTATGTGTCTCTTAGAATCATAGAATCACCAAGGTTGGAAAAGACCTTCAAGATCACCCAGTCCAACCATCCACTGATCACCAATAGTTCTCACTAAACCATGTCTCTCAACACAACATCCAAATGTTCCTTGAACACCTCCAGGGTCAGTGACTCCACCACCTGCCTCGGCAGCCCATTCCTGTGCCTGACCACTCTTTTCAGAGAAGTACTATTTCCTAATGTCCAACCTGAACTTCCTGGTGTAACGTGAGGCCATTCCCTCTCATCCTATCACTAGTTACATGATAAAAGAGGCGGACTCCCAGCTCACAACAACCTCCCTTCAGATAGTTTTAGTCTCTCTTAAGAGAGTCCTCTTTTTGCTACGACTTTGATGCTGTTCAGTGTCCCCTCTTAGACATTTTTTATGTTGAGTGAAAGCATGAAAATTTAGGACCTGAAGTCCTGAGTTACTTCGTTTATCATCTACTGGGCCTAAAGTGACTTTCTGTGGTGTGTGTGGGTCTGGGAAGAATATTTTCCATTCCCTTTCTGTGAAGAGCTCTGATCTCCCTGAGCCTGTTGGAGGTGAGGCAGATTCTGGATTCAGTCCCTGCGGTGTAAAAGCCTCAAAACAAAACTTGATGTCAGCTAATTGTGAGAGCTGAACTTATTTATGGTCCTGGCCTTCAGAGTCAGAGCCTTAAAAGTCTTTTAGTGCCTTCGGGGATCTGTGCACAGGATACCATGGTGATGATAATAATATTTGGAATTCAAGTCTTGTCTACTATGATTTAGCAGCTGGAATGGGCAAGCAGCTGATTATGACCATAATGGAAATCATGCCAAAAACCTGCACACGCACAGTTTGGAGTGTTGGCTTTTTAATCAGGCATATAAAACTCTTGTTATCTTTCTTAAGCCTTGCTGGAAACAAAATTTGGAAAGAAAGCTCCTGTTCAATATTCAATGTCACTGTGCAATCTGAATTTTCACCTATACAGCTGCCTTTCAGAGAAAGTCCTCACCAAAGGAGGAAAGACTAAAATGTAAATTATTTTCTCGACACTTCTATCTGAGACGTCCATATACATCCACCACGAAACCAAAGCTAAAATGCAGATGATTCCTACTACAGATCTGTATTGACATTGCTGGAATTAGGCTGAATCTGCCGCTGTTTTCTCCAGGCTCTGGGAGCAACCTAAAAATTTATGGTGATTTTTTTCTCAAGTGAAAACAACTATACTCATTAGCAGACCATGGTAAATGCCAACATAGCACTATTGTTGCAGCACTGACAATGTCTGGGGACAGTCACTGCTTTTTAAAGGATCATAGAATCATAGAATTTGTACATAGGATGTATGAAGGCACAGCCACACGTTCACTGCAAGCTGTGGATGAGGGATGCGATTGTTCCAAGAGGACCAAGAGGCCCATAGGCTCCTTATGGCATCTCATAGCTGATCTGCCCTTAAAGCTGAAGAGCTGCATTTCTCAAGAGACATGAAGAATTTCCTAAGGTAGCGAACGCATTTAAAAAGCAATCCAACTTCTTGCTAACGAATAAGAAACTCATCAAGAAGGGGCTTGGAGGAGTAGATTCTAGTGCTGAAATCTTTCTGTTCAAGCACAGGCTTTGGGCAAGATGCTTTAGCTTCCCATGGTGCTTCCTATTAGGATGACAACACCAAAGGAGTGATCATCTCCTCACTGCAGTGAATAGGTAGGTACATGCAGAGCTGATTTTCACCACCTAACTTTTTAGCTGGCCAGATGCCAGGCAGCTCTAGTTCATAATGGAATTAGTGTGTGACTCTCTGAGCTAATATATCCAACTCACAGGATTCTCTGCAGGATGATATCAGACTTGGGACCAAAGGCAGCTCATGTTCAGCCAGATCATAACACAAGTCTATCAGCCCCAGCCACGTGGGATTCATCTGAGCAAATAAACTGGTTGTCTAGTCTTGCTTTGGCACCGCAGGGAAATTGGCACATTCAAGGCATGATTCATCTTGCCCCGAAGACAATATCTAAAATAGGTCAGATGAGTATGCTGTAAAAGTGCCTGCTCCTCTTCACAGTTACAAAGGATCAGAGGCTCAGTAAGATGCAGATATCTCTGGTGTGAATGTTTTAAATTAGGCAAGACAAATCCTGTCTATGCTGTATTTTTTTTTTAAATGCTGTGTGTGATGGATATACAGGTCTCAGATTGGAAGTACTTGTCCAATTTAGAAGTATGGTGTCCTTAAGGCCCCTGAAGAAATGCATATTTGTGCTGAGATGAAGCCTAACCCAAAGTTCCGATGTACCTTTTCCTACTATTTAGTGGTTATAAATTGCCAACGTTTCTGTGTTTGGTCCTCTCCATCACTTTTGTTCAGTGATTGAATTCAGTGCCCAGAGAGGTGGTGCATGCCCATCCATACAGACACTCAAGGTCAGGCTGGACAGGGCTCTGAACAACCTGATCTAGCTGTAAGTGTCCCTGGTCATTGCAGGGGAGTTGGACTAGGTGACTTTTGAGGGCCCATTCCAACTCAAACAATTCTGATTCTGGGATTCTATTCTATTGATTCAAAGATTTAACAGATATTCCTGCAGATTTCTCCCATTACTTTGTTATCATTGCGATCAGGTAGCGCACACATTTCCCTCTTCCTCTATAGGACATGTAACAAGGACTTTGCTTCAAATTCATATTTTTCTTCCTTCCTTTCTGTTTTTCTCTTCTTTGTTTGATATCAGTCTGTAAAGCTTGGATCATACCACAGCTAGAAAGAGATCTTTTGAGTAGTTTGGTGCGTCATAAATGTAGATTTTTAATCAATTTGCACTAATAGCTATGGAAAGAAATATAACAAGCCAGGCCTTTTCTGTCTCTTTCTCTTTCTTACATTAGAAAAAATAAATCTGAGCAGCGACATAAGCGAGCCTTGTATAATTACTCTTCCATTTATATTTCTAGACTTGTCAATCTGGCAAGCGTCGCAGAGCAGGATTAAAAGCTTTCTCCTTCTCTTTCAATCAGAGATTTCATTTGCTTCCGTGTTGTACAGTAAATATAATCAGCTTGGCAGGAGATGGTTTTGTTTTCAGAAATGTTGGCTTCCTAGTCAGGGGAGTTCTTATTAACAGCCCGGATAGAAGTCAGTTGCAAAGAGCCCCAGCATGCAGCCCGAGGCAGAATGTATGGGGATGTGGTTGAAATGGGGTGCCTGGAATGTGTCCCCCCAGAAAGAAACCCAAAGGTCTCTGCTTCCCGTTAGCTGTGCGGGGATTTAGGAACTGCAGAGGGCCATTCAAATGCATTGGCCCACTGGCCACTGGTCAGTGCTGTTCAACAATGGCCCACTGGCAAGGCTATGGGAAGTCTATCACTTTTTGCTTTGGACTTGTCCCAGTTTGTCAAGAAAGGGAGGTGCTGTGGGATGGTGAGTGCTGTGCTTGGTGGGGGTTTGGACCAAGTGTCCATCTGTGAGAACTGTTCATGCTTTGGAGTGTTGTATAGGAGAGGAGTAAGGGAATGCTCAATGAAGAGTTCTGCTTTGGATGCTTAGATATCTCTGAGCCTAGACAGCAGCAGTACAGGGAGTTTTAATTGTTGTTTTCTGAATGGTTAAGCACCTAAATTCTGCTTGCAGCTTATTTCAGTCGTCTTTGTCTTTTTTTTTTTTTTTCTTCTTTTTTTTTTTTTCACATAGACTTGCAGGCTCAATTTCCAATGCAAAGTACAATAAAAGGGAATTGGAAATACTTTGGTTGGTCCTTGACGACAGCTGGTATGCAAATGTAGACTTATACTGTCTCTCATTACAAAGAAACCTTAAGTGCTTAACTTTCTAACTTCTACATGGTCAGACCCACAGATGCACCCATACTTCCATGCTTTCACAGATTGTTGTTTCCTAATTCTGCCTGCAGATCAGAAAGATGTCAGGTTCCTTGCAGTGTAACTTCTTTGCCAATCCTTCATTAAACAGAAAACCAACCTGCCCTTAAGCCCAACTAAAGTTTTTTCCTTATCTTTCCCAACTTGTTTAATTGCTTTACAAAAACAAAGTGTCAATTTTTTTAACCCCCTGACTGCAAAACTCAGCCTAAGCATCAGTGTTTCTGTTTAATAGATATTCTGTGATGGGTCCCAGATAGCTGTGAAGATTGCATTGAAAATATGTGGTCGTCAGTGGTTGTGCTGACAGCTGGGGGGCCCTGGTGGAGATGTGGCCCCAGTGGAGATCTGGTTTATGGTCCTGAATCCACACAGGGAATCCATCTGCAAAGGGAGAAGCCATTTTATAACCTGCATGTAGTCAGTTTGATGGGTTCTCAGGGCTGACACCAGAGCTCTGCTGCATCCTGCAGTGCATTGAAGAAATTCATAATTAAGAACAGCCCTGCAGCATAAAGCTCATGGTTAAAGTGGAAAACAGAAACTGGATGGGAGAGGATGCCATGCATAGAAAAGCAAACTGGTTTTCAGTGCAGGTGAGGTTTTTAGTGTTTTGCTGCTGGTATTGGAAGGGGAGAAAACAGTGCTTGAAGTGGGGTCCTCTGGAGAATTCAACTCCTGAAAAGCAAGCATTAAAGAGCTGAGGGGGCGAGCAGGGAGGCGAGGCTGCAGTGACAGCAGCAGGCATCCCATCCTGCATCCCACCCAGTGAGGCGTGCAAGCTGCTGCACAGCCCTGCGACCAGCCAAGAGTGAAAGGAGCCAAGGAGCCAGCCCGGGAGCCAAGCACAGATCCAGCTGCCACTTTTGGGGAAGGAGGAGGAGGGATGGACTCGGAGACTTTGCCATGCTTGGCACACGAGCCTGACAGCCTGGCCAAGCGTGCCCCTCGAGTGCCCTTAGTTGTAGGCAGTGCTTCTGAAGCAGATAGATAAAGAGGTTGTATGGGGACCACTTCCCACACAGCAATTAACAGGAAGAGACGACACCGAACGAATATTTCAATTGCACGTACAGGAGGTGCCAATATGTTTTGCTATTCTGCAATTGTGTTCTGCGGGTGCCAGCAGGGCCATTACAGTGAAGGGTCTGTTCAGTTGGCATTTCCACTGGAAACCTAATTTTTGAAAGGGGTTATAATTCGGCCATTTTTAATTAACGAGGGGATTAAACTTGGCACATGGGTACTCAAGGGCTGTTTGTTGCTGTTTTAATTTATTTTTTTAATCCAATCTGTTAGGCTCATCTCAAATAACATTCTTTGTTTCCACTTAGTGGGGATGACTTCAAATATCTTTATTTGTATATGCAGGCCTGTATCTATATGTAAAGGAAATAAGATTTACCAAAGTGAAGAATTACACTTGGGGAGGGTGGGCAGGTTGCTGAAAGATCCCTTATTCCCAAGGTGCTGTAATTCACATACTATGCCCTCAAACAGCGTTTGCATAAGAAGTTGCCAATGGTTTTTTTGGTTTTTTTTTTGTTTGTTTGTTTGTTTTTTTCCTGAATCTCAGACCCGACTGAATTGTCTCCACTTGGAACACACAGATTTATTTTTATTTTTTCAGACTTAGGTGTTAATCGTGTACACAGTATTTTGATAAATAAGCATTAGTAGCTCACAGCTACTCACTAAGCCAGGCAGCTTGTTCATAACTCATTATTACAATATGTAAAACCTTGAAAATACTATGACATTGTAGTTACATGCCATAGGCTGGATCATTCTAAACCCTAAGTAGTGCCACAAGTCAGGTCTTGCAGTATTCCTCTTACAGTCTTCCCTTATACAAGCTTCTGATTTTTTGCCTCTACACCATGTTTGAGTCTTTCAGAAGAACATTTACAATATGTAACAGATACTGACATGACTTGCATAAGTCGGTTGCTCAATCTTTGCATCAAAGGCATTTTTTGGCCTCACCAGAAGTCACACATTGGATCAGTAAGTCAGCAGCTTTGTCTCAGCTTTGGCCACAGGCTCTGGGCAGCTTCAGGACTTGCTGAGTTTGTCTGGGAACCACCACGAACAATTTTTGTCTATCTGTTATGTCTTTCAGGTTGCTGGACTGTGACCATCCAAATGAGATCTGTCAGCTGGTTTCCTATCTTTGGCAATAGGCAAAATGGAAACCTGTAGCATGAAGCAGGTAAGTTACAAATAATGGGTTGCTTTTTGATTTCTAGCACTCAAGGTGGGATTCAGCCTGAAAGGATACCTACTTTTGGTGTCTTTGTTTATACTTCAGCCTTTAATCGTCCATTATTTTCAATGGAGAGGAAAACGATCGAGAAAACAGCAGACCAGACACTGAAGACTTTATTTTTTTGACCAAATGCAGTGGTCAGTTCAGAACAGCTTAGGTGCTTAGGATCTGTATCATATCTGCCAGCCCTGCACCTAATCTTGGCTTTCAGTGGAGCTGAACTTGCTTCATTTTCTCCACTGGCTCTGATGGGAACCTAAACACCAAAATCATAACGTCACTTCAATCAGGTGACTCGGAGGTGAGATGCATCCCAGGCATCGTATCACCACCTTCTTCATTTTTCATATAGTACACCCCAAATGTGTGGCTCTTGGAGGACGCTTTGATTATAAACACAATGACAGCTTTTTATGTGCAATATGTATTTCACATATGTTTCTAGTGATGTTAGTAGACCTGCTGCAGCTCTTCTACCAGTCATGCTTCCAGACACAGTTTCTGGCCGACCATTGGACTGCAATACAGGGCAGGGTATAGGGGTAGGTGAATAAATCTGTGTATTTTTCTCAAGTTCTTGCACCTTCCCTGGCCATGCTATGGGCAGCACTGAGGGCTCATTTTAGCTGGTGGTCTCCAAACTGAGGAAAGAGTGTTTGGTGTGTGTGTGACAGTGAGCATAGAGTTACCATGATGATTATGATTAGTGTTGGCAATACAAATACCCTCTGGACCCATTTCATTCCATTCAGAGGTGACATAACACCCAGAAGTTCAAAACACTGTTCAATAAATGGTACTAGCTGTCTCTTATATTCTCCGGATGGAAAAATGCCATGGTGGTTTTGTTCATTTCTCTGGATGGCAGTTGAGAGGGAGATGGAGAGTAAGAGCTTGTTGTTCCCCTTCTGGTAGGGGGAGGACTATTGCTTACTTTGGGATTTAGGAAGGGTATTTTTGCAGGGTGCGTGGCAATTTGCATGGTCTGAGGGTTGTTTTTCTCCTACAGATTGCTTTGTTGTGGAGCAGTGAGGACATTGTTTGAAGGGGTACAGCAATTACTGTTCCCTGTGTGATGGGTTTGTCATTTGTGGTAGTGCAGCTCCCAGGGTATGCACGTTTGTCAGTTGAAATTTTTCTGCAATTTCTTTGACAGGAGCTGTGAGCGACACATGTTCCCTGGGGAGTTTTTCCACTTTTTTTACTATTCTTTAGGCCTCAGTGACATTTTCCAAGTCTAGTTGTTGGAGCCTCAGGTTCAAGTGTCTACACTGCCCTGGACCACATCCCGGCAGGGATAATTTGGCCCTTAGACCTTCAGCAGTGAATACATTGACTTCTGCAGCTCATGGCATGCATCATGTGGGATAGAGCTTCTTGTGTTAAACCTCATGGCCCATAGTGGAAACCTCAGTCATTAGGTGCTCAGCGCCAGCGTCCTTTCTCACCCTTGTAAATCCCAACAATAGCTTAAAAATGAAATTTAAAATGAAAATCAAAACCACTTTTCCTTTCAGGTAGAGATAAATATAGGCTTAAATGTTTTAAGCTTTGTTGATACAAAAAGTAGATGCATATAACTCCAGCAATGTTGGTTATTAATGAAAACCTTTACTGTAATTTTCTTGGTAAAGTCATGGTAGTTGACAGCATTGAGCTGCAAACACAAACTACATTAAAACAGTTGATTTTCTGAGCGTATTAACATTGTTTACAGTTCCCTGGCCTGAATAATGACATGTAATTGCAAAATCTCTGTTCAACTGTGAAAATGTAGATGAGGTAACTCTCTGCTGACCCTTACTAAGAGTGAGGGTTACTCCTGCTAAGCGGGGTCTCAATGGACAGACTATGAAATTTTCTCCATTTTTTTATGGTGAAATAGAAGAAGAAGCCCCTTTTTTTTTCAGCCTGCATGAACGCAAAGGGTTTGATTTTTTGGTTGCCCCTGGGCCACCTGTACTTTGTGCATGAGTGTAAGTTAATTCCTGGGCTTTCAACCAGCTCATCCTCCCCAGCATGCAGCCCTGAAGGTTTCTCCAAGAATTCCTTCTCAAGTCATCTCTCATCTCCACAAAGTCTGGCCTTCTCCACCCTACTCAGTCCTTTCTTTCCAGCAACTTTCATATCCCCATGATCCATCCCAAACTGGAATGGGTTTACTTAAAGCCTTTTGTATTCCTGGCTAAAGCCTTTGTATTTCTAGCCAAAGGAAGAGGAACTGATCTTGCTTACCTGAAATCTGTCACTGACCATGGACAGCACTGGATGGGTCGTTTTGTGGCCTAAGCTGTAGTTTCTGTGGCTGGGAACCATGTTGCTAATTGCTTTTTTTTTTTAAATGCCCTGAGTGAGAACAAGTGAGAGGCACTGTGTATGAACAATGTGAGATCTTCATCTATTTTGCTGCCTTCCTCTGCAGGGATGCCACAGGAGCAAGGCAATAAGAAGGCAAATTTTAAATCACCTAGGTTCCTCTTGCATTTGACTCCTAGTGCTAATGGTGCTGAACTGGCCTGATTTAGCTGGTTTGTAAGGGAACAGGATCAGGAGGAAAATTATGGCTTATATGTCAACCACTATATAAAAAGGGAGACCTATCTTATCTCTCTATTATTATTGTTATTATTGTTGCTATTATTATCATTATAATTTGACCAAAAGCCAACTGATGTCCCTTCATTATGTTATTAAAATCAACTCTTTCCCTGTACACAGCAAACTACAATCCAGAGAAGATAATGAATTTTTGATAAAGATGTGCTGATAAAGTTGTTAATTAGTTACTCATCTTTAAAAATAGAGCTGCAGGCGTCTGTAGAGATCTCTTTGTTGGAGTAGATGGCTGAAATACGTAGATGCTGATTTCCTCTGCAGGGATCTCACAGCATTCTGATTTTTCTTTGGAGCAGGGTTCATTTTTTCAGGTCTGTTTTACAAATCTATTATATCAAAATATGATGTTATATGTGCACAAGATGCAGGCCTCCACCAACATCGTATAAATATGATATTTGTTGCACCAAATGACGTAGTCTAGAGAGATCACAGGCATGGGCTGGTGGTTGGATTAGATGACTTTATTGATTGTATTGAGTTGGATTCAATGATTTTATGATTTTATTGATTTTAATGATTCTATTATTCTATTATATGTGAGTGTCTGTGATTATTTACTTATATATATAAGCAACTGAATTCACAGATATATGTGTATATATGCATTTAGATATGCACAGATTTATATATACACATATATATTATAATAAAACAAAGCTGCGTTACTTTCTGAAATTAAATGTTACTTTTAAAAATAGTTATCTCTAATTTGTTCTAGGAACTCAGCATGTGTATGGCAAACTGATCTTTCACTCTCACTTCACTTAAAATCCATTATTAATGGTCTATGGAATGGCCTATGGAATGGTCTATGCAGTTTGCAAGCTTAAGTTGTGTGCTTTCCTATGCATCAGGTTGGGTATTAGGAAACACGTCTTCTCAGAAGCAGTGATGATGCACTGAAACAGGCTGCCCAGGGAGGTGGTGGAGTCACTGTCCCTGTGGGTGATCAAGGTAAGAGTGGATGTGGCACTGAAGGATGTGGTTACTGGGCATGATGGGGATGGGTTGATGCTTGGACTAGACAGTCTTAGTGGTCTTTCCGACCTTATTGATCCTGTTATCCTCTGATTCTGCCTGAACTCTCAGTGAAATTTACTTTCAATAGCTATCACTTGCCATTTTAAAAAGTTGCATAATCACGTCATCAGTTCATATACAAAACATTTCCTCTAAATTTGATTATGGCTGTTAATATTTTCATTGGCTTCACACCCACAAACTGCAAGAAGAACAGGTGGCAAGTTTAAAAAATAAACTTCCCTTTCAACTACTTCACCCAAGTGAATGACAAAAACAATAATTCAAAATTACTTTCTTCCTAGGCCTGTCCTGAGCAACAACAGACTACCTTCCTTCACTACAACACTTCGCTCTTTGCTCAAAGATAGTTAGAGATCACACAGATTTCTTATCAACACAAAAGTATTGTGTCAGTCTGAGGTCTTAACATTTCATTTCACAACAGAAAACTGAAAGGTTTTATTCAGAAAACCTCAGAAAAGGAAAGAATAAATTATTGCAAGCTTTGGGAGATATTTCTCTGCTTTCTTTTCTTTTAAAACTTTCCTTTCTGATTCCAACCTGTTTGTTGAATTCAACTCAAATCTGAATAATGCCATTGGTTCACCTGTTACTGCACTTTCTGGGAACAACTTGTCCCCCTTGAGCTCACGGGCTGACAGAGGGAACATTGGGTGGTGAAGTGCAGGCAGGCATTTGGGGCCGGGGGTGTCATTTTCACAGGGCCAGCATGAGTTCAGCAAAGGTTGGCTGTGACCTAGAGCAGTTGCCAGCTCATCTGTCATGGATGTACAAAATGTTGGTGGTGACATTTTTCATCTGTCAGGAAATGTGCTATCCCAAATGTCACAGGTCATTTTTTTTGTGTTTTTTTTTTTTGTTTGTTTTGTTTTTGTTTTGTTTTTTTTTTTTTTTTTTTTTTTTTTCTAACTATGTCTTGTTTGCAGTTGTAATGGCCAAGGACAGTGAAGTTCTTCTCACAATACTCACCTTCCTTTGACCCAAGATTAGCCCATATCTGGCCATTGGATTCTGCTTCTTGTCACCAGGAAGTGTAACAGCACTTTTCCAAAACAAGTGGGGAGGAATGAGCTGTGGGGCCACAAACACCATGCAGGTCCCATGCAGCTCCTATATACACCATTTTTTTCAAACTGCCTTGGGAAACAGCGTCCACGGGGAATCTGACTGCTCCAAATAAATGTACTCAGCTTAAAAAACCCATCCTTACAGGGAGATGCTCTTTCCCAGAGCCTGAGCCTTCCTGAAAACACGGGAGCTTTGGGAACATGTCTCTTGTTCAGTGACAAGTCCAAATGACAGCTCATTAGTGATGTGATGAGTGATGGTGCAGTTTCTACAGCATCACCGAGTTGCATGTGGGAAGATAGATGCTGGAGTGCATGGGGTCACAGAAGCACTGGGTTGAGTTTGGACAGGCATGGGACAAGATTATGTAGATGCAAGACAAATCAGGGGTGCTCTGAGGAACTGGAGATGAGAACAGAATCAATTCCCACCCAGCAGTCTTATTGTAGGCCCATTCATTAACTCAGTCCCCACTATCTGTCCCTCATTCTCTTCAGACATTTTGTCAGCCTTGGCTAGGCCTGGATTGCCAAATTCAGACTGTTCTCACAACGCTGTCACACAATGTTTTCTGTGACTAACTGAGCCCCATTCTTATACCCTTCATGGTCAAGGATGGTGCTGATGGGTGCTGAAGGCCACCCAGTGTCTCTGCAGGCAGGGGGAGACCTGCAGAACTGGAGGGACAGGAACATTCTGGCTTATTTTCATTATGTGTTATGTATGATTACCCTCTGCAGTGCACAGAGGTTCAAGGCTGGCAGGTGGGTAAGGACTGCCTCCTTGCAGACCCTGAGTTGGATGTTTGGAGATCCTAGAAATCCTGGCCAAAGGGCTCAAGCTGTGTTCAGTTATGTTAAGAGGGATCTTAGCATATTGAAAACTGATCCAACTGTGTGCACTGTTCACAGATAAGAGCTTTTTTCCCAGAGCCATGGCTCATGCAAGTCCATGGGGTAGATGGATATTGCCTGGGTCACTAAAGGTGATTTTGCACTATTGTCTTCAGGCAACGTGAGCTCTGCCATGCTGGCTGAAAGCTGTCTAGCAAAGGATGCCTTTAATCTGTACCTCATTATAATGGTCATATGACTGGTTTAGGGCATGAACAACATGATAACAAGGCATCCCAGGGTGTTGAGGACTCAGTGGAGCTGGTTTTATCTATGGGCTGAGGGAGAAATGAGTCTTCTGGCTTCAGATTTGCATAATGGCTTTTACACCTTTAAAGAAAACAGGTTGCATATGTCAGAAAGTTTACCTGAGCTACTTTTTCGATGAGATAACAAACACAAAATACACAAAATACAAATCATTTGCTTATTTGTTTTCAATCTAAGCCTGAGTTAATTATAATCATTAAAAAGATTGAAACATTAGATGAAGCCCTGCCTTCATGTCTGTCAATGCAAGGTAGTCTGGGAGGGAGCACCTCTCGACCTACTGAGAGCCCTTCCTGAGAAAAAGTATGGAAAAAACACCATGAGATGGTTAGGATTCAATAAAAGAGATGTTGGAGTGGGATCTGGGAAGAGTAGATTAGCCATCAGGCTCTTGCAAACTTGGAGAAAAATGAGGCCAGCTTCCACTGGTTCTTTCCCATTTGCCTGAATCCTCTCTTTGAATTCCAAGCTTTTTGGGATATGGAATATCCCTCCTTGTTCATTTGCACACTGCCTTGGAGCTATTACTGTAATAAGCAACATTTCCATTGCACTGAAAATGCTTCAAGTCTGGAAATATTTTCTGAAATGGATCAGCAACTGTTAAACCCAACTGCTATATTTTTCAATAAATGATCTTGTCAAATAATTAATTTCAGCTTGATCAGAACTTCACTTCGAACCATTCCCATCTGAAGGAGGTCAGTCCTTTTAAAATTATTTTTCACGTTTTTTATTTCACACAAAATTTATTTTCAAGTTAAGGAAATTGCCAGTTAGGGAATTTCAACAACATTCTGCTACCGTTTCTGTTTTATTTTGATGCAGGAACTGCTGATCTCTGTGGCTATGAGTGGCTGGGTGCCAGTTGCACTCACATATTGCAAGTGGCTGAATTTTAGTAGTGAAGTGAGAGATCCCAGTAGCCATTAAAGTCAACGTTCATCAGCAGTTACCTTATTATAGTGGTTTAGAGAGTGCAATTTTCATTTCTTGAAGAAGAAACTGCAGTAATACTGTGTCTCCTCTATCATATGAGAGTATACTGGAGCTTCCATTAATCACTATAAGCTGCTGAGAGATCATAGGCAGAACAGCACTTGAAAGAGCAAAATACTCTTAACGTTACAAACTTAAATGGGGAAAACTCAAAATTGCTGTAAAAAATCAACTTCAGAATTGGAAGGTATAATTACCGTATGCTGCTTGTGACTGGGATTTCTTGAAAGATTAACAGATAGAGGCTGTCTTGGCTCACTGTATTTACTTCATTTCTCACTCTTGGTCAAATCAATGTCATCTGAGACACAGCCTTATGAAGACATTGGAGGTTGCACTCTGGTGAAAAGTCACCAAATTCAAGCACAACCCCTCCTTTTGAATTTACATTTTCAGGTCTGGGCAGCCATACCACAAAATGCCAGCAGGAGAGGTGTCTGAATGTCCACAATGAAGCAGGAGAAAAATCAGCTTTCCTAAATTGCCTGACAATCCTCACTTGGGATTACTTTTCCTTTGGCATGTGCCACAGTAGGAATGGACAGTTGGGAAAAAGATCAGTGACAACATAGATTCATAGAGTGATTTAATCATTAAGGGTGGAAAAGACATCTAAGATCATCTAGTCCGACCACCAACCATGCCCACTAACCGTGTCCCTCAGTGTCACATCTACATGCTTCTTGAACACCTCCAGGGACAGTGACGCCACCACATCCCTGGGCAGCCTGTGCCAACGCCTCACCACTCTTTCTGAGAAGAAATATTTCCTACCACCCAGCCTGAACCTCCCCTGGCACAACTTAATGCCACTCCCTCTCATCCTATTACTGTTACTTGGGAGCAGAAGCCAAACCTCACCTCACCACAGCCTCCTTTCAAGGAGCTGTAGAGTGTGATGAGGTTCCCCCGACCTTCCTCTTCTCCAGACTGAACAATCCCAGTTCCCTCAGTCTCTCCTCATAAGACTTGTACTCCAGAGCCCTCACAGCTCCATTGCCCTTTTCTGGACACGCTCAGGGCCTCAATGACTTTTTTGTAGTGAGGGGCCCAAAACTGAACACAACACCAGAGCTGAGTACAGGGGGACCATCGCCTCCCTGCTCCTACTGGCTGTGCTATTTCTGATATAAGCCAAGATGGGAACCAGCAGTATAGAAACTATAACCTTTATAACTCAAATAAATAGATCCTTTATGCTGATGTGTCCATGGGGTGTGTGTGTGTGTCATGCCTCTTATTTTTTGGCCTCTTTAATGATTTTTGTATTGCACGGCATTTTCAGGTTGTCCAAAGAAGACTGGACACTGTAGGCACTATGGGAACTCCTAAGCTGAGTGGTCTAGTTCCCAGAGGAAGAGGAAGGACACTATCTGGAGGCTTAATGTCTCCTAATATCTTCAAATTCCCAGTGGGTGTCAGTGTGCCTTTTTTTTTTTTCTTTTTAATTACTTACCCCTTATTTATCAGCTAACCCTCATTTAAATGGGTTTGTCAGTCTGAAGAATCTGCTAACCATGTTTGTGCAAAAAACTTGGGATTCAGCTTCTGCAGTGCTGCTGAGTGCCAGGCACCAAGCAAAAAAGTACAAGGTTTGTGCTGTGTCATCGGCTCCCTCTGTCACCAGGTATTATTGTTTCTCCATGGCTGGATGCTTCTATCTTTTAAAGCAGAACAATCAGGAATAAAGAACGCCAAATGAGAAACGAACTATGAAGGACAAATATTTCCATTTCTGCACAAATAACCTGTCCTTGTTAGCCTTGGGTGATGGTCTCTGTGCTAAAAGAAAAGAAAAAAAAGCCTTATCCAAGTACCTGGATGAACATAACACCGACTGCATGTTTGCTAGTGAAAAATAATCAGTTCCTGGCCTACATGCCCAGAAATGATCATTGTCCTATGTGCTTTAGCATCCTCTGTAGGAAGCCCATTGTTTCCACCCTATTTCCTGTTTGAGGTTTTGTCAGGCTTTAGCTCCCCATCTGGTTCAGCCATGCACACAAATTCCCACAACTCACAATGACATTTCTCTTAATAAAGATTATTCTGGCAGGTCAGAAAAGCTGTGTGTGTGCCAGTGCTTAAACCCAGGAGCTGGTTTTGTATTGTCCTGAAAAGATCTGAGTCCTTTCAACCCACGTTAGTCACAACTGATCACTGAAGAAATGCAATGTCTTTGTCTCTGTACTTTGGAGTGCCTGATGACAGTTCAGTGCAGGAGATGAAAAGATCTGTCTGTAGCTCTGATTAATTAAGAATTTACTGCCGCATCTTAAGCACTAAGTGCCGAGGACAGTGAACATAATGTGTAGTTAGTTTATGACATTGATTTTCCTTGTCATCTATGAATAGCCAGAAATAAGCTTAAAAAAAATGGAACAATGTTGACAATAATTAAATAACAAGCAGAAGCCAGTAGCGATGTGAGTCTGCTTCTGCTGAACTGAGATTGGTCATTTATGGTTCATAAATGCAAGTGCTGCTGATTCTGAGAAAGCTTTGTGAAGCTTTTCCTTTTGTCATGGAAAGAATAATATGGACATATTTGGGGAAACTGGGCTAAAATATGATTTTACCTCACTCCCAGGCACAGGAGGATGCTTCTGAACACTGCACTACAGGCTCTTGTTTGAACAAAGCTATAGACTGGAAACAGGATCAACTAATTTCTGGTTTCTCTTTATTAGCTGAGTGTGTGGAACCATTTTTCACGTATTAATTCAGTCCACATTAATTGTGTGTTCATATTTGTGACCCTCGGGCTACATCCTACCTTAGTGATTTTAGCTCTTCAGAGAAAGAAATATGAGTAAAACATACTTCTACTCTAAAAGCTGCAGACATAAAAAAGGTGTGGTCTTACCTTTGTAAGCCTGGATATTTTGCATGTGTCAAGACATCTGCTTTCTGGTTGAGGAAAAACATGCCATTTTTACTAGTGCTAGTCCTGCTATACTAGAAGAACTCAGTCCTTTTCTATCTTCTGCATTATCCAAAAGAATTGATCATTAATTTCTAATTGTAGGACACACAGCATAATCCCACCACTGTCAGGCTGTACTTTTGCTTACTGATGTGTAACCTCCAGGAGACACTTTATTACTCTTGATGGATGAGCCTGGAAGAGCTCATCTTGACTTTCAGATCCTAAGCTGCATTTACTGCCCTGGAAGATGAGAATCTGGAGGAAAAACATTTTGCTAGTAAACAGAGCAAATGAACATACAATAAACCACTGAGACACTGTAATCCCAGAAACCCATGACACTATTAATAATGGGTCCTTTTGAAAGTGAAGCCACACTTCATGCCCCAAAGCCTCTGGAATTATGTTTGGTAAACTGCAGACATCACATTCCTTGGAGGGCAATAGCTTGTATCTTCTATTTCTCCGACGCCGTTTTTATTTTTACCTGTATCAGAGATGGATACACTTCCCTTAAGAATCCTCATTAAAGCAGCTTCAATCTTTCCAGGTTTATACTTATTGATTCTGGGCAGGACGAATTTTCTAGTAAGTGGAAAATTTTAGGTTTTTGCAGTAAGTTTTTATTCTCAGAAAGATGAAAATGGGATTTTTGACAAATTTCCAGATGACAGAGTGTGTGAGTGTCTTTACACAATCCATTTTCCACCTCTTCTAGCTCTATGTATGGTGGGTTACAGAGTCACTACTATATGTAGAATAAAATAAACCACAACATCCATGTTGGTTCCAGATTTGACACTGGGTGAAGTTGTGTTATTGCTCACATGAGTTCATCTTCTCTTTCACTGACCCTGGTCATCGTTGCCCACTTTGGGAGTACCTCCTGAAACAATTCTTTATCAGCTGTCGGAGCATTGCTATGTGTGGCTGTAGGAAATGACTCTCTGGTGTTGAACAGCCCATGCTCAGGTAGGGTCCTATTGTTGTTTTCCTCCAGAACTTGTTAAATTGATCGTGAAAGTGCTTCAGAACCTCAAAAATACTTTGATGCCCTCTGCCTCCTTGAACACCTGCCACAGGTATCAGTTAACAAAGAGACCTGAGAACTTAAATGTGTACCAGTGCTTGTGAGTAAAGTCTGTGGTACCCAAAACTTATTAGGAGAAGACCTACACATTCATCCTGGGATGTTCAGCATCTTCTCCTGCCCCCTACAGAAGGCTTTTCTTCTGTCACAGATGGAGCTCTGTCCCATCCTTGTGAATGGGGACCTGATGTATCATACTCAAGTTCCTGGCTTTAATGGCCAATGACAAATTTTGAACCTGGTGCGTTACCTTGTGACATGTTATCTAACCACCTCTGGGAGCTGCTTACCTGCAGTGAGTTTTCTCAAGCTCTGTCTGACCTGAGGAACCAAATCTCAGTCTCAAACATCGTGGTTTGGACAAAACACAGGATGCAAGGGCTTCAATCAAGGCTTTTATGGTTCTTCCCTGGAAGGAGGCACCTCACCCCCAGGAATTCACCCCCACACTCGGTACTGCAATGCACACATCCCATCTGAAGGTGGTGAGTTTACAGCTGAGATGTTGCTCTACTGCTATGCTCACCATCCTAGCAGTTTTCAGTGCTTTCATAGACTGCAGTTGTGAAAATTTGTTGTCCTGCTTTTCAAGTGTTATTGGTTATAATGTGAATGGTGTTGCAGCTGGAACTGTAATAGATTCATAAGAATTTTTTAGTTTTATTTTTTAACAGATTTGGGGGTTGAGTGGATACTACATTATGCCATTATTACAGCTTCAATATTATTGTTTTTCTTTAACTGGCATTGTTTATTATGCATGCATTGAAGCACAAATGTGGAACAAATGAATCTGATATCAAATTAATGCTGCGATCAGGTTTCCCTCCCTTCCCTCTTTAGTTGCCATAACAATCTGTGATCTTGAAGCAACGATAAAATTAGAATTGCATTATAGGTGTTTACACCATGTACACTCTGTCTCCTATTATTATTTTTCATTGTAATAAAAGCACTGAGTGTTTGCTTTGGAAGAGAACGCTGTCAGAGCTCTTGCACTGCCACATCCCACATTGCTTTTTGCAGCCATTCACTCTGTTTTAGGGAGAGGGAAGGGAGCAGGGAGAGCTGAAGCTTTTGGAGGAGGGGAGATTTTGTTTATAGTTTTGAAGATAATTTTTGTCTTTTACTTCAAGGGTGTATTTTTGAGCACATTACCTTTGGATTTCAAAGCTTCAGAGAAAAGCATCTCTGTTGGCTTAAACACGATGCAAATTTCCCCTCCTTCTGTGGTGGGAAGTATATCTCTTGGCTCTTCCTATTGCTGACAAAAAGAAATGTGGGTGAGGAAGAGATTTAATTGGCCCACGTGTGCACATGTTTACGGGTATGTGTGTATAAATGTACATATATGATGCAATCAGCTCCCTCTCCCCATGGCTGCACAGGCATCTGACCTTGGGGATGGCATGAAAGAAAAAAAACATGACAGATGTTAGTCATATTGCCTAGTGCATGACTTGAAAGTGCTCTGTAGTTCAGCAATGAGCATTATGGAAAAACATTTATGGAACAAAGAGGCCATTATCTCTGTATCTTGACTGTGCTGGGCATCACAGAGTCCCTTTACTGCTGCTCCTATCCAGACTGGCATATTATTCCTTGCTGTGACATCTTTCTGTGCAGCCTTTGTAGATAATCCTTGTGATAAAGCTCCTTTCAGGAAAACAGGACTATTTCATTTTTAAATAGAAAGTGATCACCTTATGCTGAGGCCAGACTGGAATAGAAATGCTGTGAGATTTCCTTCTCCATCCGCTAAGCCTGCTGTACTTGTACGCAAACCATTCTTTGATTTTTTTATTTTATTTTTTAAAAATTTTACCTGTCTTACAAGCATGGGATCTGTCCATTTATGAACATTGTATGTGGTTATTTTCCTGATTGATCTGAATATAAGTCATTCAGCCACAAGCTAGTTCTGGCTGGCATCAATATTTCCCTGAATTCTCTATTTCAGATTCTGCGCAATACAGAGAACTGTTACACTGGGCACAGGGATGTGGGAGGTATGATAAAAGAAAATAGAATGTCGTGTAGGCAGAGTGAGGAATGTAGTTAGCTGTCATAAACCTCCAGAGACAAGATCTTCCCAGAGCTGGACTCGTCCAGTCATCTCCTCACCAACTCCATCCTAAAGATCAAAGAGTGGGGATTAAGCAGTGCATATTCTGCAGTGGCATGCTGCTGGGGATTAGCTAGGTAGGAATCACCTAAGTAAAAGATCACAGCATCATAATACAGCTGTGGAAGGGACCTCAGGAGGTCTGATCTGCTTCTCAGGGCTGGGCCAACTTCAGTGCTAGGTCAGGTAGCTCAAAGCCATAGCCATAGCATTCTAAATAGTCAAATTTAGAATGTCTCCGAGGATAGGGATTCAACCTCCTCTTGGGACTCCTGTGTCCTGCTTTCAGCTGGGACAGTTCTTAGCTGCTTTCAGGGCAGCTTTTCCTTCCTTACACCTCATTGGTATTGCCTCTGCAGCAAATGTTATGCTTGTTCGTGTAGCTTTTTTTTCTTTTGTCCCTTGTCTTTTTTCCCCTTGATAATTGTCTTACTCCATCTTCTTTATATCACCAGTTAGCAGCTGAAGAGTCATAAAATCCTCCCTCCTCCTTCCTTGAACCAAACTCTTCTCTAGACTGAACAAAGCCACCCTCACCTCATGCATCATGTGCTGGCTTTCCCATCATCTTGGACTATCACCTGAATGGCCTCGCTGCAGTTTTCTGATCTTTTTTTTCATTGCTGGTTCACAGTACTCAAGGTGTGGCCTTGCAAGAAGCAAATGATGGTAGAACAAAGGAGGTGATCTGGGATATTTCTGCTACTGACACTGCTATGGTTGTGCTCCTCCATCCTGCCATCACACTGTCTGGCTGCAGGGGCTGCTTCTGGGATGACAATTAAGACACTTGGAGAAGACTTTTTGGGCCTAGCTGCCATGATAACTCAGTGCAGGTTCTGGAAAAAAGACCGGTTCTTGAGAGCACCCTCAGATAGTTCCTCATCCCCTGCTCCAGGGTACTCAACACACCCTCAGCACTGCGCTGTGAAGTTGTAACTACTTGGAAAATATGAACTGGGTGATCCCTTCCACTCAAAATTGGAAAAGGTCTGTAGGGTATCATGAGGAAAACCAAGGACAACTGCTGACCAGTGCAATCAGTTGGGATATAAGGCAGTCTACTTCAGCTTCACCTTCTGAGAGGAGGAAAATTGAGAGGCCTTTGCTGTGACCAACACAGTAGTATGGCCAAGAAAGCGATGTTCGAGTCTTGCTTAGTGCTAACATTGCTGCTGAAATTTCTTTCCATATGTTGTCTTTGTGACTGGTACTGATGACTGCAGAAGGGATTAGAAAGTGATTAAGAAAAGGAAGGAGGAGAAGAAAGGTTGTCTCTGTGTTTCTAAGAATGCCAGTGTACTCACGCTGAGTAACAAAAGGAAGGCACTCTTGTGTTAACTCCAAGATGACACATTCAGTAGCCGTGTCAGTGTAGCTCTATTCCCCCCCCAAACTGACCAGCTTTGGTCTGGAGATGGAGGTTCTTTTTTTCAAGACCTGAATTTGCACAGTGGATCCTGCTTCTTGGAGGTAATGTGGTGGGTCACTATGCTGTGTAACAGTGCTCGGCAGAGACGTGCATGGCCATCACAATCTTAAGCTTCTACATTTGAGAATAAATTCTTTCTTTACACTAAGAGCATCTGCTATTATTCAGAAATCAAATAAAAGTAGTTGAGAATTCAACTACTACCTTGTTCTTTAGATGACCCAAATCAGATGGTTTGCTTTCATGTACTGGTATTGTACTTGTGCTTTCCTTTGGGTGACTTAGTGCTACACAGAGCAGCACTGAGGGTACACCAGTGATTTATAGCACACTTTCTAGTTGAGGACATGTATTTATCATGTTACAACAAATTAATGATTAGTAGTTGCCATAGTGATAATGAGAACTTGAAGTCTCTGCACACTACAGAGTCAAAAGCAAGCCTTGGCCTATCTTTGCTGTGAAGCAGTCATGGTGGGGTCTTAAAAATAGAGGCTCAGGAACCAGCAGCACTTATTAACACTTTAGCATCCTATGGGGAAAACATTAAAAAATAATCATATGCTTATTTAGTGATGAAAAAAAACCCAAACCACCAGATGGGAAGGACTCAGTAGAGGTTTTTCACTATAAAAAAAGGAATGTTTTTTTTCAAAATCCACTCTTAGTTTTTCTTTTCTAATGCAATTGAAGGATGCCATTTTTTCACTGCTAGTCATCTCCCTCTTCTTTTTGCTGGCATGACTTTGCTCATTGAAATGTTATATGGACAAAATCTCAGTTCTCTGAAGTTCTGCCAACACATCTTTTTTAATCCAGGCAGTCATTTCTTCTTAAGTCTGCTACCAACAAGCAACAAGAAGTCTTTGCAGAGATGCACAAATTTGCCCACCATTATTTCTTGATGTTCTGTGAGGGAAAATACCACTCACGTTTTTGTGGGGACACCAGGGAATGCAGGCATCTTCTGAAGCTTATGGCTGTTTGCTCAAGTCCAGAGTGGCCACAAATCCCTCTGTATTCAACCTCACGATGCAATGGTCAATGAGGATCTTAACAGATGTGGGAGACACAGACCCAAAGACAAATAAAGTCAATTTGTGTTGTTGTCCTGATAAGCTCAAAATGTTCCTCAGAAATGGCACTATGCAGGAAAACCTTTGACTTATTTATCCTCCCCTGGTGTTGGCTTGCTGCAATGCCTAGCCTGGGAATGAATATTTGGCAAAAGCAGAAAATAAAATGGTGAGGTCCAGCATGGCAAAGCCCCTCCTCTTCTACCTGATGCCTCCCAAGATCATTTCTAAATGAGACTCTCATAACCTAAATGAGACTCTCATAACCTACAGAGAGCAGGCTTAGTGGCCTTTAACTACTACAAGAACTAATTAAGTGGGAGGGAAAGAATCTGAAACCACTGGGACATGAACAAGCTTAGTTTTGTTTATCGGTACACTGAGAAATTCCAGCTGAGTATGTAGAAGATGAGTCAAATGATTTATCCAGGAGATCAGATAAAGAGCAAGGCAGGAGCTATTGTGCCAAACTAAAGAACATGCACAATATTGTTTGGCACCAATGTGCAACTATTATCCTCCAGTGGAGGGGGAAGAAAAGCAGTGATGAAAACTTCCCCGCTTACTTCTACATTTTTCCACCCCTGGGGCCACGTCTGCAAACAGCTCTGAAGCATCAGGGTCTTGTACTGTAAAATTGCTGTAAAAATAATTTTTCTTCCTTCCTTAGCTTCTGTTGGTGGTAATCTGGAATCACTGTCAGCTCTTTGGAGTGCTGAATGTTTGAAAGCACACCTCAGCAGTGACAAATGAAGGAGAATGACATGCAGTGCCAGGAGTCCCTTGCAAGGTGACAGTCAAAGGAAAACAAGGAGAAACTATTTTGGTGTTACCAGAAAATCATAAAGCATTAATTATTAGATGCAACCAATGTAGATGACAATGTAGATTGGAACTTCAGTGGTAGCAGTTATCTCCCATCAACTCACACAACCAATAGGCACCCAAAAGCTTCAAAGGCTTGTGAGTGTCACCATATGCATGCCCCTACTTGGACAAATATCTGATGGCTGCATCAATGCTGGCAGAAGGCTTGGCCATGTTAAATCTGCAAGATCCATGTGTGCTCAAGCCCCCATCTGCAGGCTCTGTGTGCTCTGCAGAAGGTGCAACAGCAGGTCCAGATGTGTCAGCTTTACTGTGTGAGATGATCAAGCTCTCTGCCTTTCTAATTAGGTCAAGAAGAACATGATACTTTAGCAGCTTCCAGAATATTCCATTATATACCAGAAGGTATATAATTCAGTGCTAGTGTGGGAATTGTTCCAGAGACAATGTTGTGTCTCAGATGTAATTCTAAGCCTCGAACACAGTTAATGAAGCCATTAAGAGGAAGCCAAATTTTAGCCACTTTGCCAAAACAGCTAATCTGCAAGGCCCTCAGATAGGTGGATGTCTACAGCACTGGAATGTTCTGCTGCTGCATGTAACAAAATTGTCCTCTAATGATGGGCTTCACCCAAGTCAAGATTTGGCTACTGACAGCTTCTTTCAGTTGCCCATAGCCCACAGCCCAGCCAGGTTGAGACTACCACTTCATTTGCAGCTGGAATGGGCTCTGCAAGTTGCTAAAATCATCCTGAGCCTTAGAATAATTGAATTAAAATATCATTAAAGTTGGAAGTGACCTCTAAGATCATCTAGTCCAACCATCCTACCAACAATATCACTCACTAAACCATATCCCTAAATACCACATCTACACATTTCTTGAACAGTGACTCTACCATCTCCCTGGGCAGTCTATTCCAGTGCCTGACCACTCTTTTGGACAAGAAGTTTTTTCTAATACCCAGCTTGAACCTTCTCTGGTTCAGCTTGAAGCCTTTCTCTCTTATCCTACCGCAGGTTGCCTGGAAAAACAGGCCAACTCCTGTCTCACCTAAGATTTCATGTAAGCAACAACTTGGTTTGCTATTTCTGAGGTCTGAAATCTTCATAAAATGGCAAGATGATCACTTGAGTGAGAAGGATTTTGAAGAAATTTTTCTTCAATTACTGCGATTTACTGCGACATGATTTATTGCTAGGTGAGCCCTCAAACACTGCCTGTAATTACAGACCTGTGACTGCAAAGCAGGAAGATGATGAAGGTTAAACACATCAACAGTCTTTGCATGAGAAGGAAGTGACCAACTGAGAAACAGTAGAGGTAATAAGAGATAAAAGGATTCAAGAGTGTGGCAGATAGGTTTGTACCAAGACATTTTTTAATGAAAGAAGACAGCGCAACAAATGAAAGTAGAAACCTTGATATTGCTTGGGTTAATATTAGAGATCTTAGATGTAGTTTTCACAAATAATTCTCATTTTAAGGGCCAGTGCTCTTTCTTTGCAGTCTCAAATTTACCTGCTGTGCTAATGCAGCGTCTTCTCACATCCACTGTTGAAAATTAATTACTTGAGTAATAAGGATATATATATATATATAAAAATCTTCAAACAGGTTTATAAAAAGAGTTGTTTGCACTGAAGTTGTGCGCTGCATTCTAAGTTTCCAGTGTAAATAGATCTCTCTGTGTTCAGTGCATTCTCACACACTGTGTCCTACCGCTGTGCCTAGAAGGGAGAGACAACTACAGCCTCTGGGGATCCTTGTCCCAGAAGGGCTACTCTTAAACACCATTTTCTACTCTTTGCAGTCCTAAATCCTAGGGGAGGAGAAACTTCCCATGCAGCCCCAGCGGCAGGCTTGCCCTCTATTACATTTCACTGTAAGGAAATATTTTTCTGATCTTCAGCCTTCATGTGTCTCTTGTTTAATTCCTTACCACCGCACCCAGGTAGGCTCCCTTGTACAAGCCTAAAGAATTAATCGCCTCCTTCACTCATTTCAGATACTTGTTTATACAGAGCAGAGAACAAGAATTACTCCCAGGATGGAGAGGAAAAGGAGCTGGATGAGAAAAAGACCAGCGGAGAGGTGAGGAATGGGGAGAAAATGATGCTCCAAGCATACAATTCAGGCTGCTGGTAAGAGTAAAAGGGATGCAGGAGCACTGCAGTATCTGATTTGTGTTGCTTGCTTTTGCCTGTTAATTTAGGAAGGGAAAATTCACCTCCTCATGGGGTCCTGAAGTGTTCTGCTGAGAAGAAGGCATCTTTTCAGGTGCCTGTCAGTCCAAAACAGCAGCAGTGCATCATCAGATAATTCCCTAGGCGTAGCCAGGCAACAGAACATAAAAAAGTGGTGAATGCACCACAGACAGCAGCTCTGCAGCCATTGAAATGCCCTGCAAGTCCTTGGGAGCAGAAGAAAGCTGCTCATGGAAAGGCAATTCTGCCTAAACGCACAAGCAGGACTCCAGGAAGTTCTCCGGGACTCAAGAACTTCCAGCACTGACAGTAATACTTGTCACAGCCTTGCTTTGCTTTCCCAGAGGCGTGTCATAGGGCAAGGCTGGCTTTTTCTGCACAAAACCTATTCCGATGTTGTTCTTTTTTTCTTTTCCTCTACGTGTTTTCTTGCCTTAGAACTTGAAAGTGAACCCTGAAGTGCATTCCTGAACGCAGGGGCTCCTTCCCAGCAGATGGCAGATCCCAGCACACTGTGTCCAACCGCCATAAGCTCAATACCCAGCCAGGATCACAGAATGACAGAATGGCTTTGGTTGGAAGGGACCTTAAGGATCATCAAGTTTTAACCGCTTGCTGTAGGCTGGATGCCCCAACCAGCTCAGGCTGCCCAATGGCCCCATCCAACCTGGCCTTGAATGCCTTCAGGAATGGGGCATCCTCAGCTTCTCTGCGCTGCTGAAGTCATTGCTCAGCACCAGGATCTCTCTCTTTTTTTTTTTTATATGTAATAGTCTGACACATTACAGGTGATAGCTCATTACTGGCGATAGCTCTGCAGCTTTCCCAATAGGGAAAGTACAGGGATGTTCAGACAACAAAGTGTCACAGTTAGCTGAGCTAAGGATTGTCCACACAAAAGGTCTCATGTTATTGTAGACAATTTGGCACCAGTCCCCTGGGTTGAACTGCACAGAGGATGTCCCCTGGATTGCATTTTACTGAGGAAGAGAAAGTAGCCAGCAAGAAGAGCAGGGAGATGGCCAACTGCTAATAGGAAACAAGGAGGCGAAATGAGCTGAAGAAAATGAGGCTGGAGGAGAAGGGAGAACTGATAAAACTTCCTGACTGCCTTCCATGCAAGGATGCAATCCAGTTGCTTGGTGTTGTTTCTGTGATCTGTGGTTTTTTTTATTTATTTGCATCTGGGAACAGGACCTTTGACCCAGGAGCCCTGTACGTTTATGGATGGCATGTACTCCTGCACCAGGCACATGGAGGAGATTGTCACTGACCCAGTGACAAGCCATCTTGCTGAGATATTGAAAACTAAACAATCAGGTTGTGGCATAAGTGTTGATGCCATTTCAGTAGCTGTGAAAACCATTACACCTCCCAGCCACCCACAGCCCTGTTGCTGTTCTTCAGAAGCTGAATGCAGCTACAGCTCTTTTGTGGGGTGACAAAAACACTAAAAGGGAGTACATAGACCTGGATGAGACTGTGCTAGGGTTTTCTTTTTGTTGGGAAATACTTTGGTGTTGGTGCTCAGTTGAGTTAGAGAGCTCTCACTGTTTCTTGTAGCATCAGAATAGTTCTCAGAATAGTTCTTCTTTACTGCGTTCAACATACATCTTATATACCATTCACTTACAAGCAAGAAATTCCTGCCCCTCTAATCAGTTAATTGGGCCTAGCTTCCCCCCAACAACAGTGATAAAGGATGAAAGGTTTCTTCACTGTGATAAGATTAACAATGCATACAGAAAGAATCTCCTGTTTACCCTTAGATACTGTTTGCTCTCTGTCTTAAACTCCAGACTCCCAAGGTTTCACAGTTGGTGTTTGGGAAAAAAAAAGAGTAATAGAAAGCAGACCTGCCTATGTAATCTCATCTGCTGGACTTGTTTTTCCTTCTCCACCCATGTATGGCCATGACTTCAGACAGGAGCCTGTGACGTGAAGGGGGAGGAGAAAGGTCTGCTCATGACACTTTCCTTTTCCTACATAAATGATGACCAAAGTCTGTGAATTTTCTTAGCATTTTTTTCAGACTGTACAAAGCATGAATGTTAATTTTTCCCTTTTCCTACCCACAAGGCTGATGGAAATCTGAGGTTTGCTGAGGGTGTGGGGAAAAGGGCGAGCTGCAAAATAAGCTATGGTGAGGTCCTTGGATCACAGGGTGTACTCCTGCCTGTGGAAAGGAAGATAATGTATTTGGCTGCTGGCACCAGACTGACACCTGGCTAAGAAAAGGATGAGTGGGTGGTGAATTCCTGTCACCTGCAAGTGGAAGGATCTTGGCCATCCTGGAGCTGCTGCAGCCACTGCTTTGGCTTTGTCACTGTGGTGGATATGGATATACAGAAGCACTAGTAGCGCTTTGTACCAGTGGAAATGTTGTCCAAGCACGTGCTTCAGAGCATGATAGGAGCACAAGTAAGAGCCCTGGCCTCCAGGGTGTATCCTGAGACTGCTGTGTAACTAGAATTATGATGTGCATAAGCTAAATGGGCAAAAATTTGTATCTGCTGGAGAACATCTTTCTTAGCACCTTCTGGAAAGTTCCTGCCTCTTTCTTTATTCCTATTTGGCATGAAAATAAGATGATGAGTGGGATACCATAATGTACTATCTACCTCCTCAGACTGAAATTGTGTTGGGTTCAGCCACCTGCAGAAGGACAAATGCAAGCCAAGGTAAGTGAAACATCTACTGCACATCCCTATCTCTCTTGTCAGATTTGGTGAAGACACCAAACTGTGCAAGGAGACACCAATTGCAGTGACTGCCATTCAGAGGGACCTCAAGGGTGGAGGAAAGGGTCAGCAGAAACCCTGTGAAACTCAAGAAGGACAAATGTAGAGACCTGCAATCGGGAAGGGGGAACTCACTGCACTGAAACAGGCTGGAGATGGATGGGCTGGGGACCAACTCTGCTGAAAAGGACTCAGCAGTCCTGGTGTAAATGGAAGTGATCACAAGCAGCCCTGGCAGGAAGTGACTACCTCCTAACACAAGACACATATTACATCTGCTGGGTACCTTCAGTTCAGGAAAGCTGTGGTAAAACTGAAGAGAGGTCAGAGGCACATAACAGCAGCCACAGGATCTGTGAGGAGCTTGTCAAGGAGATCTAGTGCAACATTCTGTAATGGAGTATGGCAGGAGGAAGAGAAGCAAGAGACATAATTTGAAGCACGAGTCATTCAGTCTAGATAGCAGAAAAAGCATTGTCACCATAAGAACAGCCAAGCAGTGTAACAAATTGCCCGCAGAGGCTGTGAAGATTCCTGCTTTTTATTTTATTATTCCTTTTAGCAGGAAGCTCCAGTTTGTTTCTCCTCTGCTGTGAGATAAGAGGATGCTCCAGTGTTCGGCACAGTTGTACAGGGCTCAGAGACCAAGGCTGGAGTAGCAAAAGTGACATGGCAACAGTCTTCAGCCTCCTCTAGAGCGCAGGCTTAGATCACAATCTAACTCAGAACTATTCTTAATAAAAAACACATAGCTAATTAATTTTAGGCTTTTCACTGAGAAGATCAGACTCCTCTGCCCCTCCAGCCTCTTCATGTGTACAGAGGTACACCCAGGTGGCAAAACAACTCACCTTGGTTACCTCTGAGGCAAGCAAGAGTTTTCTGAAGATCAGCAGTACCTGAAGTCAAATAGGGATGATGCTAATTCCAGAGGTGCACTATAAATCATGTAAGTACAACTCTTTGGGGTCTAACTGTTCTGTCATAGGGATATTCTGCATACATCTATTCCTTGGAAAGCAGTCTTACTGCAGATGGTGGTTCTTTTCCCATTTAGGACCTGTGGGACATCACCTGGGACTCATTTGTTAACAGTAGAATTTCAGTTTCAGACACCTGCAAATGAGACCCCTAGAGCCCAATTCTATTTTCTAAACACAGGCAGCAGTGCCATTTGAGTTGCCCTGGAGTATCCAACATGGTTGGGGTTAAGCAACTGAATAAAGGAGTGAAAGTGGGATTCACTTCACAAATCCAACATTTTAACCTTGGGAATCCTTAGCCAATTATTTGGAATGTCCTATCCTACGTCACTTCAGAGCCCCTCATAGATGTTTCGGAGGCTCCAGAACACCTCAAACCACTCTAGATTCCTCCAATGTGACCAACAAATTGAGCCATACTTGCCTACTTTAGGGCTATCAGAATAACTCTAAAATTGCCCGACAAAGCAGCTAAGACTCTTGGCTGATTCTATGATTCTGTGATTGGTGCAATCATAAACACATTGGGAACACATCTGAATTGGTGTGTTGTCTTCAAAGCCTAGGTAGTCATGCAGGGCTTGACTGAATTGCCTAAACAGAAGTGTTCCTATCCACCTCTCACAGCCCATGGGCAACTAGCAACAATTCCATACATCTCCTCCCTCCTTGTCTTCGCCATGTCCCATAGGGTTGGATAAATTGTCTTCAAGACGAACATAGTTACCCCTAAGCAGCAGAGACAATTACAGAGTTAAGTGGAGATGCTGCACTGAGGTTAAGGTTCGTGAGCAGCTACACTGATTCCTCAGCACCTTCATGTCTACACCCAAGTGACATGATTGGGAACCCATGTGGTAGCACTGTGGGATGAAAGAATACCTTCTGCCTTTAAGCTTAAATCAGCACATTGCCTTCCTTCTCTTACTGCTGCAGATCCATTGTCATCATTATTACATCTGTAATAGGGCTAGAGTTGGGTCAATTGATAAGCTCAGGCTTTCTATGATTTCCACATCCAGGTATTCCCCAAGTGCTAGTGGCTATATGAGCTAGAATTTCTTTCAGTATGGTCTCCTTAGCAGTGAATTTAGGCTTATGCAGATAGGAAAACTGTTAATCTTGATGCAGGTAAAGAGAAAACATAAAGAATTGTCTTCTTTCACATACCTACATTTCAAGAGAAGGATAAAATGTCTTCTGGACCAGTTTTGTAACAGTCTACTTAGCTACTGCTGCTCTTAAAGGCACAATATCTTCAAGCACGTTGCCCTGGGTGTCTTGGACTGGGAATGGAACAAAAAGCTCTGATTCATTCATCGAAATCTTGAGGACCCTTTAAGCACAGCAGCAGCATCCCAGACAACAAGGGACGTGCTGTTCTGATGCTCACACTCATAAAAGACAAACAGGATAATCCAGCTCATAGTAGGCTGGTTTGACGTTGCTCTTTGGCAAAATAAAGGGAATACTAATGTGGGTATAAAGGAATAGAAGACATTAAAGAAGAGGTAAACAATTAATGCCAATCATCATCCTTTTTAGGGAGGAAAGGTTGTCAAACTTGATTTCATTCTCTGATGTGATCGTATGTTTTGGCTGATAAAAATAATTGCAAAGATGGAATATATTCTGACTTTGGTATGTTTGACGGCGCAGCAGATCCTGATTAAAATATTAACATTCTACCCAATCAATACGAAGCACATAAAATGGATTAAGGATTGTCTGACATGTCAACGAAGAAGCTGTCAGAGAGGAATCACCATAGGAGAGTATTTTTTTTAGAGGGGTTCTGCAGGGATCAGTAATAGGTCTGAATGCTATTGAGTGTTTTCACTAATGACCTGAAAGTAAATATTAAAACTGCTGATAACACTGGAAAATAATGAAGAGGACCAGGAGCTACACAAAAGTGCTCTTAGTATCGTTGTTAACAAGCTTTTATATCCAAAAACAAGCAAGCAAATCATGCATGCAGGGTCCTGCAGCATAGGGATTTAGGCATGCTAAAGAAGCAACCCAAAGTAATTCTTCCAAGATGATATTTTGTGGCTTTGAATGTTATTTCTTGCAAGGACTGATGCAATCTCTGAATGTAATTCAGAGGAATAGGGGTGAAGTCTTCACTTTCTGCATGTTGCATCACTACACTTCATGTTGAAATAATGCCTCCAGATCGGTTACCTGGAATCTAGAAAGAATGTCAGGACAAAAGGAAGAAAAGAATAAAACAAAAGTTGCAGAAATGTCTCAAAAATTATTCAGGGACCAAAAAGCCACTGTTATATGTGTAAACCTCAAGAACAGGATATATTTATTATTTTTCTGTAAAGGAGGATTGAAAAGAAACTCGAGACTTCTTTATGAGTGCCTTTGGGGGAAAATAGTAGATACAAAAGCACTTGCTAATGCAGCAGCAGTGGGCAGAGGCAGAACCAACAGAGAAAACATTTGCAGAAGCAAGAGGAAGGATCTGACAGATCACACATCTCTGGGAGGCAGTGGACTTTGACCCCAACTCTCAGTGGCTTCAGATAAAGATTGAAACCTTTTTATTATGCATTTGTTAACTTGATCAAGCATGAGGTGAGGGGGAAAATGTCCTAGATGTGAAAGGTGAGACTTGGTGAGACAAGATACGAGGAACAGCTGAAGGGAATTGGGATAGTTCAGTCTGGAGGAGAGGAGTCTGAGGGGAGACCTCACCACTCTCTACAGAGCCCTAAAGGAGACTGCATTGAGGTATATGTTGGTCTTTTTTTCTCAGCTGATGGATGACAGGACAAAAGGAAACACTGGGAGAGGTTTAGATTGGACGTCAGAAAGAATTTCTTCACTGAAACGATGGTGAAGCATTGGAATGGGCTGCCCAGGGAAGTGGTGCAGCCTCCATCCCTGGTGACATGTAGCTCTAAGGGACATGGATAGATTTGGTAGTGTTAGTTGGTGGTTGGACTTGGTGATTTTTAAGGGTCTATTCCCCACTTCAATGATTCTATGATTCTATTTATGGGTCCCACACTAAGTAAGTACTAAAAGCCATGGAGCTGTGAAACGTTAATTTAGGGAGCTGAGAAACCCATCACTGGCTCAATGGGGCTTCACCTCCAGTCTTCCTTCTGCCTCCTTCCCAAATCCCTCCCTCCCTGTGGCACCATGCAGTGTGGGCAAATCAGGAGTAAAATCTTAAATCCATCAGCTGGGGGGATATGAGATAATGCTGAAGATTTTATCTGGTGTGCCCACAGGCAGGTCTTCAGAAGGGAAACGGCCAGCTAAACCTTGTACCAGAAGTTAGCTTGCTCTCCAAACCAACAACTACTCCTTTTGCAATTGATGCACGTCCTGCTGGATGTCCCCAGAGCAGCCTGGGAGGCTGGGACATCACTCCCTCAAGGACTGTCTTCAGGAAACAACTTGCTGGAATTCAAATGCTTCTTTGTTTATGAAATAAAGTCCACCAGAACTATTGCCAATTGTTTATGCTAAAGAGCACACTCTCATTAATGTTAATGGTGCTTTAGAGCATAAATCCTTGCTAATTGATATAGGAATGCATCCCAGAAGAGTTTATATTACTGCTGATTTAGCTGATAGATATAAATGTGTGAGAAAGAAATATTAGCATTCATGTAAAACAATTAGGTTATAAACAGGGGCGAATGATTCCGAAAATGACTGCAACTTTCCACCTTCCTTTAATGGACGAAAAATAAAGTCTGCTAATGAGGAAAATTGGGGAGTATGAATAGAAACTAATCACTGCTATTAGTTAGTATCTGTAATATGTCAGCAGGGCTGCGTCCCCATCTGAGTTCAGTGCAGAGGTGAGATGGACAGGAGCATCCTGCTGCCCCATGCTGCTCTCCCCATGGCTTTTCTGGGAGCAGTATTTTAGGCTCACTCTTCTAGCAAGGCTGGCCACCCCATGTCAATACCATTGGCTCAAGATGTGTGAATAGAGAATGATACAAGCAGCGGGTAGATTTCCACAATTTAATATTCTTTTTTTTTTTTTTCTTTTTTTTTTTCCAGATAATATAATGGCATATGAAAAGTGAGGCAGTAATGCAGTTCAAAAGAAAAAAAAGAAAGCAACCCCCACCGCTCTCCTGGATCTTTCTGCCAAAGGCTGACATTACTGTAAGTTTGCTGAATACAAGCAGTCCAGGCATTTCCACAAAAATCTGACTGTTCAAAAAGTACAATTCTGTGGCAAATGTACAGCCATAAAGGAATAATTGTTTTCAGTGTACCCAATGATTTTCGCTATTAGGCTCCCACTTAATTCATGGGTTTTGATGTGGAAATGTTTTCCTAAAAGAAGGCTCAGATACAGGATACAGTAAGTCACTCGTCTTCTGCAAAAAGATGCTTTGACCTCGAGTGCTGAATCTCTGATTGAGTGTACCGAGTTTAGTTTTTACTCTAAACCTATCCAGAATCAAGAGGAAAAAAAGTCACATACCAAAAAGAAGTATATTATTGTTTGTGGAAGAAATATAGTAATATTTCGTTACATTTTCTGATTCACATATTTTAGCTATTTTATACCATTTTAGTGCAAAAGCAAGCACGTTTGGAAAAGGATAGAAAATTCTGCATTTTAGTATCTTTTGCTGAAAGTCACTGAAAGGTCAGACTTTTTCTCCCCGCACACTAATTTTCAAGGTCTCAGTTATTAATGAAATATATCAAGCGGATTATACAACATTTGCCTGGGTATGGTTAAAGACCACATACCCAGTAAGATTTCATATAACAAAAACGTGCCCAACCCTATAAACATTTTTTTTTTTCCATTTAATGCTCATAAAATTTTACAGACAACAGAATCCTTTCTTAAGCTTTATTTAAGAAATCGAATACTATTATAGTTCAATATATATAAGACACATCCAGTATTGTGTTCCTGATAGCAAGTGCATAGATTTTAAGATATCATTTTTATATTTTAATTTTTTTTTTTTGTTACTCAGTAGCATGTTTCATGATCACACGAAGGGATATTCCCAGTGATTTTGCTAAGAGCATGAGAGAAAAAACAGAACACAGCAAAGTAGTGAAACTACAACAGAGATGAGGAACAGAAACAATCAGGCAAACTCTCAGTACAGTCGATTCCTGATAAGTGAATAATCTGATTGCTTGGTCACAATGCTTTATTCACTTATCAGGAATGATTCACACTACATTTTGTTAAACTGTTTTCCTTAGCCTAATACCTAAGAGTCACACTGGGCAAAGACACACACACTCTGGCAGGCTATTCTTTAATCAGCAAGTCTTGTGACAGTTTGGTAATTTCCCATGGCGATACACATATAGCTAACAAAGAGACATTTTGCTAACGCTGCAAGGTGCCTTACATAATTGAAATTAAAAGCATGCATTTAAGCAGGACAAACTGTTCAGCTGCATTGCTTTAAGGAACTCATTTTTCCCCATTGTTGAAATTACAAAAAAAAAAAAAAAAGAAAGAAAAAAAAGAAAAAAAAGAAAACCTGTCTCTTCCAGCCCTGAGTATTTAAAAGAAACTCAACTATGGCAAAAGTTTTTTTTTTGGTTCTGTTTTTTGGGAGAAGAGCCCCTTGCAGATCTCTAATTTCTTCCCTAAAATCATTGAGTTTGGGGAAAAAAAAAACAAAAACATCCACAACAACAACAGCAACAAAAATCCCAGAGATCAACTCTGATTTATCATTCATGCAAGTCCAGACTTAACTTAATCAACTGGCATCAACATAATCAGAACCAGGATCACGAAATCTAGAGGTGTAAAAGACTCAGGACACAGCTTGACCATCAGGTTCTCTCTACAGGCCTCTGTGGTTTTGGATTAAACCTAGGGCTGCAGGGAAGGTGTTTACTTGGACCCCTGAGAACAGGACCTACAGGACAACACTGGAGCTTGTTTGGGATGCCCTAAGGGACATGGCTTGGTGATGGGACTCAGTAGGTCAGGCTGATGGTTGGGCTTGATGATCTCGGAGGTCTTTTCCAACCTAGAAGGTTCTATGCCAGACTCATCACCTCTATACCTTCTGCGGAAAAGTTTTCTTAAAAAAAAACAACTGCCAACCTTAAAAAGAAATAAAAAATAGTTCTAGCAATATCAACCAGGCCAACTCACGAGCCACCCAAAAATTCCAAAACTCTTCCAAACACAGCAGTCAAGGTCATGGCTGCAAACTGCAGAGCACCCAGCGCCATGCCCCGTGCCTGGGGCTGTGTGTGTGTGAGCCAGAGCCAGCGTGCCAGAGGGACCAGGGGACAGGAGACACGAGGAAGGAGTCCATTGGGTCTCATAAGAGCACTTTTAAGTGGTCTTCGATTCCTGAGCATCACAGAAAATGGGACAAAGGAAAGGGACGTGGGCATATGGCTTGAATTCCAGAGAGCACTAGCCAGTGCTTCTCTCTCCTCCTTGGGTTTGGTTTTTGTTATTGGTTTTTTTTTTTTATATATATATTTTTATTTTTATTTTTATTTTTTTTCCCCTCTCCAAATTATAAAGTTTGTGATCAGACAGAGGAGAGAAGAGAGACTTCGTAAACCAGAACAACAGAGAATTTTTCGTGTCTTTTATTTCATCATGACGGATGTGGGGAAGAGCAGAGAGATTCTTGTGAGGAAAAAAATTATAAGAAATGAAAAAGTAAAATAAAAAAAGCTGAAAGCCAACTTTACAAAAAAAAAAAAAAAAAAAAAAAAAAGAGCTATGGTATTTCTTTTGTTCCTTTTCGAGATTTGTGTAATACTATTAGCCAGTGCTGAGAATGAGCTGCTCTGTAAGCCCACAGCAAAAACATCACCCGTTTGAACAACAGGAGAATTTTTTTTCCCAGAGTTTTGTTTTGTTTATTTTTCTCCCACTGGCTTTAACAGAGTCTCTCTGTGCTCACTTGAATTTTATTTTTTAAATTATGATATGTGTAACTGCACGTAACAAGCTTGTTCACCTGGTAGGCTTCTGCAGGCTCTCACAGCCCTAGTTAAGATGTGATTAGTTGCTAAGGAGTTTGACTAACACCATATGCCATCAGATTACTGTGCAGTTCGGAAGAAATCCCAAGGCTACATTCTCCTTTTCTTGAATGTTTCATACGCTTCTGCGAAGCGGCGGCACAGTATTTTTTCTGAGCGACTAGGAAGAATTGATCTCCATAATCCGCATTTTGCAGACTGACTGGCACGTTGGCAAAAAGCTTTTCACATGGCTTCTGATTTCTCTGTGTGTTTGTGTGCATAAGCTTTTACAGTTAGAAGGCTCACAAAAGCTATCTTCCGTATGACTTTGCAGGAAACTCATTTAAGATGCTTCCTGCTCAGATTATCCAAGTGATAAGGCATGACTAGGGGGAGGGAGAGAGAGAAGAAAATCAAAGAAACCGTAACATGGCTAAAATGTACAAATCCTCTTTTGCCCCCCAATCAGATATTCACTTAGGTGGAATCGACTGTATCTTTTGTACACAACCAACAAATAGAGGAAAAAAAAAAATAAAAAAACAGGAACGTGAAACACGTGAGGTGTGTAGATGTATTACCAACACATAATGACCACCAACAATACGAGACACAAAGTAGAGAGACAAGTATTAGGAAAATGGTTTAATATTGGAGACAGAAGCAAAAAACTGCATCACACAATAACATACGTTACAAAAATAAGTCTGACTGTTTCAACTACACGGTTATGTTCACAATGAGGACAGAAGAATCAGAAAAAACTCTGATCTAAACAGCAAAAAAGCAAACCCCTAACGCTTTAACTAATACATTTATCCACGCAAAGTGACCGAGTACTCCTAATTCTAATTACCTTATTGTGTAACTGCACAATACAGAATAAAAAGTGAAACTTACCGCTTTTGTTAAGACAAAATTCTAAACACTAGATATAAGCAAAGGGAAAAAAAGAAACCAAGCCAAAGTTTTTAATTCTCTAAACAAAACCAACTCTCTTTCTACCGTCCAGAAATCAAACTTGAAAATCAGTCATGATCGAGGGGGCCCACGAGAGTAAGCCACAAAAATTTCCATTTGTTTTTTAATCTCCAGTATAAAAAGTTCCACTGGTACAAAATGCGTTAAGTACAATCAGGTTGTAGAAATAGGAAAGCTTGCTTTTTTTTTCTTTTTCTTTTTTTTCTTTTTTTTTTTTTTGGCTCAAATTCCATCAAACAACAAAATTCAAATGCATCAATAAAACAGAAACAATACTCAAATGGTCTTACAGTTTCCACTAGATTGCATTAACTTTGGCTTTTCTCAGACAATACTTAAAAACTAGTTTGTAATTCTAAACAAAATGATAGTATTATTAATCTACAAACAACAATTCTCACAGCACAAAAAAAACACAAATACATAGTTTTTTCTTTTTTTTTTCTTTTTTTTTTTTCTTCTTTTTTTTCTTTTTGTATGACATTATCCAAAAAGGTAATGAAACTACAGGATATTTTTTTCCTTTTGTTAATTAGCACTTAAGATAATAAAAACAGAAACAGTAAAATGATTCCAGAGTAGCACAAGCCAAGGAACTGTAACCCCTATGGTGAAAGAAAGATGAACTTGTTACTCCTTTGAGGACTGCCATTTCATTGCAATTAGCTAATTTGTTTGAAAAAAAGCAACTAGTCTAGTCTTCTGATTAGAATTTTGTAAAGCAATTTCCCTTGTTTTTCTTCCTCTCTTATTAGGCCCTTGCACCCTTGCAGCTTTTTCCATTCAATATTTTCTAAGAGAACTGGTAGATAATTTGTCTCCAAGGAGGTGTATGTTTGGGCTCTCATTTTTGTACCTGATTTTTTGAAAAAAATAAAATAAAAATAAATATTTCAATATGGACCCATCTCACTTGTCTGGAAATACTGAACCATCCTTCCTCTCCCACTGCTAAGCCAATATCTCACGTAGCATAATTTGGGGCACCTGCCTGGGTCTGCAGCCAATACCGAGTTACACTGCCCGAGGACCAGAGATGTCACCGCTCTCAGCGGACCGGTAAACCTGCAGGACACACTGGGGCATCTAACAAAGCTTTGGAAATTTATACGATGGGTACAATGAGGAAGAATTAGTGAAACAGTCTGAACAATCCAAATGATGATCTCATATTATATATAT